>NC_080029.1:76017032-76319900 GCF_030020395.1 Manis pentadactyla
TGTTTATCGCAGCACTATTTACAATAGCCAAGAAATGGAAGCAACCTGTGTCCATTAGTAGATGAATGGATAAAGAAGATGTGGTACATATACACAATGGAATATTATTCAGCCATAAGAAGAAAACAAATCCTACCATTTGCAACAACATGGATAGAGCTAGAGGGTATTATGCTCAGTGAAATAAGCCAGGCAGAGAAAGACAAGTACCAAATGATTTCACTCATCTGTGGAGTATAAGAACAAAGAAAAACTGAAGAAACAAAACAGCAGCAGAATCACAGAACCCACGAGTGGACTAACAGTTACCAAAGGGAAAGGGACTGGGGAGGATGGGTGGGAAGGGAGGGATAAGGGTGGGGAAAAAGAAAGGGGGCATCATGATTAGCATGTATAATGCGGTGGGGGTCATGGGGAGGGCTGCACAACACAGAGAAGACAAGTAGTGATTCTACAACATCTTACTATGCTGATGGACAGTGACTGTAATGGGGATTTTTGGGGGGGACTTGGTGAAGGGGGGAGCCTAGTAAACATAATGTTCTGCATGTAATTGTAGATTAATGATAACAACAAAAAAGCAATGTCAAATTATAATAAAAGACTCTAGAAAAAAATTATTCTGGTTACATCTACTACTCTTCAATAATATGTTTATACTGCTTTTTAAAATCTAAGCAACATCTGTATTTCATTCTATGAAAGGTGCATAGTTTTGCTCACAGTAACCCCTTTTCTCTCAAATATCTCCTCAGAATTTTTAGTTTTATTTTATAGCTTTAAGTGATATAAATCTCAGTTTTTTGACTCATCATCTGTCTGGACAGTATCTCTAGGCTCTTGAGGGAGAAGAAGAAATCTGCATCCCTCCCTTTTTTCCACCAAGATTCCCTTTATGATGAGTTTTAGTAGTATCTGTTGAGACTTGCTTTGTGATTCTGTCAGTGATCAATTTTTGTAAATGATCTATGTGTTTCGAAAGGAGTGTATGTTCTCTAGCTTTTAGATACAGGAATTCTATATTCATGACACCAAGCTGTTAATTGTATTCATTTTCTTTACAACCTAACAAATATTTTTTCTGATATATCAGTTTCCCAGAAATGTGTTAAGTTTTCCTATTATGATTCTGATTTATCAGTTACTCTTTGTAGTTTTGTCACTTTTTTGCTTTTTATATTTTAAGGCTATGTGGGTAGACATGTACAGGTTCAGGATTATGTTTTCTTCCTTCTTTTATTGTATGGAATGACTCTCTTTATCCTTTACACTACTTTTCTGTTCTTTGCCTTAAAGTCTTCTTAGTCTAATATTAATACAGAAATACCAGCTTTCTTTGGTATGTCTTTTCCCATCCCTATATTTTATCAAACTTTTAGTAATACTATGTATTAGGTGTGTTTCCTTAAGTAGTTTACAGCTGATTTGTAATTGTGTCCATCCTGAGGATATCTCTTTTTTCACTAGGAGGTTTAATCTGTTATATTTATTGTGATTATTTATGTATTTGGTTCTATTTCTATTAAATTAGTTTGTACTTTTTACTATGCTTTTCCTTTATTCCCCTGTATTTTCTCTTCCCCCTTTCTTGTCTTCCATTGGATTGATCCAATTTTCTCAATTATTCATCTCTGACCCTCTGTGGATAAAGTGAAGATGGCTGTGGCCAGGATTTTCACCTGGTCCTGGTTGGCTAGACTCACTACACATGTGTGGGCAATAGTTGTTATTGACTCTATATAAAGAGTTCCACCCAGTGCTCTGGGTGACATGGTGGCATGGCTACAAGGCTGCAGGGGAGCAGAGACTGGAGTGGTGGCAGCGCCAAGGACAGGGACTGAGAAGGCTGTGAGGGTAGAGAGGCCCAGAGGCAGAGACCGGCTTGCTGCATGCAGACTCGGTCTGAGTGGATGGGATTCTACTGATTGACCTGCCACTGTGGGAATAAAGTTGGATATAAACCCTTTCACCCCAAGAACATTTCACTGTCATTTCTTTTGTCTCGTTGACTCCATAGTGAATTTGTCCAGGGCTGAAACCCATTGGCAAGACACCCTCATTTCTCCATTGTTATTTTGAAGTCATACATTTTATTTCTGTTCTTTTAGTAGTTACCTATTTGGGGTCTTCTGTGGTTCCATATGAATTTTAGAACTATTTTCTCTAGTTCGCTGATGAAGGCTGTTGGTATTTTATAGGGATTGCATTGAATCTGCACCATGCTATTGACTTTAATGCAGATATCTGGTGGTACTTGAGCATCCAGTTATATTTATGAATAAAGTTTTTGTTAAATAAAGGTGGTGGTGTGGGTTTTACAACCAAGTTGGATAGGTGTATTTCCATAAAAGCGCCGTCCCTTGAATGAGAGGGCCAAACTTTGACTCTGTTTAAGTGGGCTGGGTTTGTCAAGAGGTAGATTTATTTCTAGGGTGGGAGGGTATGATCTAGGCAGGCCAGTATCCATATATTATGTTTGCCAAAGTTAGAAAGTCTTTACTCTGGTGGTGATAGATTTCAGCATATTTTACCCTCTGGGTAGAGCTTCCTCTCAGTTGTCTTAACATTTTATTCTGTGTTTTGAAACTCAACAGTTACCTAAACAGAGATACTGCTTATCTCTCAGGTGTCAATATCCTTCATAGGAGCTCCTTCTATATCATTCATAGGTGATTCACAGATCATCCAGTCTTTAGAGAACAGGTCTCCAGCTTTAATCTAAGGGCAACAGATCCAACAACTATCTACTCTGTTCCTTGACAAGGTGAGGAGAGGAGCCCAACTGCTCCAACTATCTCAATGCCCTTTGTTTACTCATCTGCCTAGGATTCAGGGGGCTGTGAGCAGGTAATTTCTCCTAAAATAAGGTGTGTTTGGCTGCATTGATTGACATGTGCTGTATTGCTGGTGAGAATATTTTAAATTTGCTTATTGACCATTTGTTTTCTTTTTTCTGTAAATTACTCGTGCTTGATCATTGTCCATTATTTTTATTGTAGTATTGACCTGGTTGAAAAATATTTTGTTTTAATTTGTAAGAACTCTTTATACAGACTAGGAATCAAAAAAGAGACATAACTACAGATTCAATGTGATTTAAAAGAATTATAAAATCTTACATGGAATTTCGTGACAAAAACTTAAAATCATTTTTAAAAAAGATGTCGTCTTGCATAATGTAAATGCTGAGTAATGGTCATCATAATGTCATAGCCTGAATCGACCAGTTAAATACTGGAGACTAGAAATGTGATAAAAGGTTTAATAATAAAAAGGGGCAGAACCAGATAAAGTCACAATTACATTTTGTCTAATATTTCAAGGCCAGACCATTTCAATGTTATTTAAAGTACTCTAGGTCATAGAAGAAGATGGAAATCTCCATGATTCACTTTGTGAAAGCAACATAACTTTAATTTAAAACCTAAAAATAAAAGAAAAGGCTATAGAAAAACTTGTTTAGAATATAAGAGAACAATTCCTAAATTAAATGCTAGTAGAGAAAATTAAGTGTTCATCTAAAGGATAAAAAATCATGATCTGGAAAATTTATTCTAGGAATACAAGTGTATTCAATAAAATTTAACAACATAATCTATGACAATAACAAATTAAATAAAAAATAATGTGATCATGTCAACAGATGCTGAAAGTCATTTGATAAAACTTAGCAGCTACTTTTTAAAAAATTAAGGTATCATTGATATAGAGTCTTATGAAGGTTTCACATGAGCAACATTGTGGTTTCAACATTCACTCATATTATCGATTTCCCCCAACCCTGCCCCATTGCAGTAACTATCTGTCAGCATAGTAAGATGCTACAAAGTCATTACTTGTCTTCTCCATGCTGTACTGCCTTCTTCCCTGTGACCTACCTATATTGTGAGTTAGCAGCCATTCTTAATTTAAAAACTATAAAAATAGGGATAGAAGCAGACTTCTTAAATATAGCAAAACCAATTACCAGACACACCAGTAGAGCTGATTGATATGTGGTTTTAATTAAAATGGGAACCAAATAAGGATGATTACTTTGACATTATTTGATATTATCTTGTAGGTTTCTAACAGATACAATCACAGAAAATGAAATAGCTTGTTGAGACTTTGGAAGAGAAGAGATAAACACCTTTCTTCAAGCTGGTAACGTGACTGTATAAAACCAAAGAAATTTTAGTAAAATATCACTAGAGTTAATAAGGAAAAAATAAATGGGAAAAATAATGTATTCACAGCAAGAACCATAAAATGCTTGCTTGCTTTAAACAAGAAAAGTAACATCTTTATGAAGAAAATTATTTTACACAAAACCTGAACAAATGGAAAGATATACCATGCTCTTGGGAAGTCTTAATATTAATGAAGTTGATTCTTTCAATTGTAAATCCAATGGAATTATAATTAGAATACTAACCTGTGTATGTTAAAATAAACTTACATTTAAATAAAAGAATAAGTGCCTCAGAATAAAGAGTATTTTCCTTGCAGAAACATTAAAAATTAAAAATTAGCAATAATATGGTTGCCTTCCTTCATCTAGGAATGTACTTGAAAGCTACATTGCAAATTAGGATAACAGTGGTATAAAAATAGTAAGGAGATTGGTGGAATAGAATGGAGGTTCCAAAATAGATCTCATTATGTATGAGACTATAATATATACGAAAAGTTGTACTGAAATCAAATGGTAAAATGAGGAACCTTTTAGTAAGTGGCGATGGTATAGCTGGCTACCTACCTACCTGGAAGACATTAATTTCCTTTGTGTAAAAAGGACTCTGTGGTTCTACAAAGACAATTTCCTTCTGTCTTAGTTATTTTGTTTTCAATCAAGACTGGTGGAAATGAAACATAATTTCATTTTCTTTTAGCTTTTTATTTTGACATGGGATTTATAGACAGTTGTAAGGATAGTACAAAGTATTCTCATATACCCTTCACCAAGATTTCCCAATATGTTAACATTGTACCACATTTACTTTATCTTTTCCTCTCCTGACATATTTTTCTTAATATAGGTGAGTTTCATGTTTTTAATTCCAACATATATAGTTTCTTTAAACATAAATGGGATCATATTATCCAAATTATTTGGCAACTGCTCCCAAATATTTGGCAACTGTTCCCAAGTATTTGGCAAATATTTTCAATCAGCCATCTCTCTATATGTATACATATATACATACATAATACACACACACACATATATACTTTATTTTTAACATCATAAATGTATATTTATTTTCAATTAAGCTATTATTACATGCAATGATATATGAATCTATTGTGGCTTATAAAACCTTTGTTTTGTTAATAAAGCTAAAGCTTTGCTTCACCACCACCTCCATTCTCAGACTTTAAAAGACTTTCTATGTAAATATACTTTCATCTAATTCATTCTTTTCATGGTTGCATAGTATGCCATAAGAAGATAAAACATTGTTTATCCAATTCCATTCAGTGGATATGAGGGCTATTTCCATTAAAAAAACCCATGAACTGTTATGTTGCAACACACATCTGGGTACATCTATCTTTGAGAACATGTTAAAGTATTTCTGTAAAAAATGTTACTAGAAGCAGAACTATGGGATTAAAATTACAGGTATTTAATTCTTCATTTTTAAAGGTAACACAGTTGTATGATAAAACATCCAAGCATTATAGAAAGGTAAGCAGTGAAAGGTGAAGTGCATTTATTACTCCTGACACTGGTCACCCAGGAAACAGCTGTAAACAATTTTTGTGACTACTTTCAGAGGTAGTCTGAGAATGGGTGAGCATTTTATGCCATTGGAACCATATTATGCACATTATTCTGTATCTTTTTTTCATCTAGCAATATATATTAGAGATTATTATATATCAATGCACAAAGATTTACATAATTCTTTGTATAGCTCCATATTATTCTACTGATCTATTTATATATACATCATAACTTAGTTAACCAGTTCCTTGATGATATTGTTTTTTCTAATCTTTTATTACAACAAAGAATGTGCAACAGTACCCTTTTACATGAATGTTTTGTAAATATGTACAAGATAGTCTGTAATACAAATTTCTAGAAATTTAACTGCTAGAAAGGGTAGAGTCAAAGAGCATGTAATTATATTTTGGATTTGGATAGATGCTACCACAGTCCATTCTTAAACTGTTGTGTCAATTGTACTCCCCCAACAGAGTATGAAAGTAACCATTTCACCCAACCCTTGAGGGCACTGAATAGACTCTGTTGGGGGAGTACAACTTTAAATTTTATAATAGGGAAAAATATAACTTCTATTTTAATATTTCATGAATTACTAGTAAGGTTGAGCATATTTTCATACATTAATTGATACTTTCTTTTTCTTTGGATTGTCTAATCCTTTTATTCTTTACCTACTAAAGTGATTAGCATGAAAAATAAATCTTCCTTCCATGTTTGTCCCCCAGATACCTCTACTGATACTTCCAGTGCTAACAATGGAAGCCTCTGCAGAGTAGAGGCTTCCATTGTTAGCACTGTTTTATGTGTACTCCAGAGATATTCAATGTGTATATAAACATACATATTATTTTTTATTTAATATATTTTATTGAGCTATAATTTACATTTAAAAAGTCCACCCATTTTAAGTATACAGTTTTGATGAATGAATACACCTGTGTAACTGCCATCATAATCAATATATAGAATATTTCCATCACTTCAGGCTCCCACCCCTGACTCACACCTGTCTATCCCTGGGCCCAGGCCACCACTGATCTGCTTTTCATCTCTATGGATTACTTTTGCCTATTTTAGAATATTATATAAATAAAATCACAGGACATGTAATCTTCAGTGTCTACTTCTTTTGCTTTCCATAATGATTTTGAGATGCATCTATGTTGTGTATTTCAGTAGTTCATTCCTTTTTACTGCTGAATAGTATTCCATTGTTTGTACAACCATGATTTGTGGATCCATTCACCTGTTGATGGAAATCTGGATTGTTTCTACTTTTGGCTACTATGAATAAAATGGCTATGAGCATTCACATACAAGTCTGTTGGCAAAAATTTGTTTTATTTCTCTTAAGTAACACCTATGATTAGAATTGCTGGATTGTATGGTAAGTATATGTTTAACATTATAAGAAACTGGAAAATTATTTTCAGAATGGTTGTCCCAGTTTACATTCCCACCAGTGGGGAGAGTGGGCATCCTTGTCTTGTTCCCGATCTTAAAGGAAAAGCTTTCAGCTTCTCGCTGTTCAGTATGATGTTGGCTGTGGGTTTGTCATATACGGCCTTTATTATGTTGAGGTACTTGCCCTCTATACCCATTTTGTTGAGAGTTTTTATCGTGAATGGATGTTGAATTTTGTCAAATGCTTTTTCAGCATCTATGGAGATGATCATGTGGTTTTTGTCCTTCTTTTTGTTGATGTGGCAGATGATGTTGATGGATTTTCGTATGTTGTACCATCCTTGCATCCCTGGGATGAATCCCACTTGGTCATGGTGTATGATCCTTTTGATATATTTTTGAATTTGGTTTGCTAATATTTTGTTGAGTATTTTTGCATCTATGTTCGTCAGGGATATTGGTCTGTAATTTTCCTTTTTTCTGGTGTCTTTGCCTGGTTTTGGTATTAGAGTGATGATGGCCTTGTAGAATGAGTTTGTAAGTATTCCCTCCTCTTTACATTTTGGAAAACTTTGAGGAGGATGGGTATTAGGTCTTCACTAAATGTTTGACAAAATTCAGCGGTGAAGCCATCTGGTTCAGGTGTTTTGTTCTTAGGTAGTTTTTTGATTACCAGTTCAATTTCATTGCTGTTTCATTGTCTGTTCAAATTTTCTGTTTCTTCCTTGGTCAGCCTTGGAAGGTTGTATTTTTATAGAAAGTTGTCCATTTCTTCTAGGTTATCCAGTTTGTTAACATATAATTTTTCATAGTATTCTCTAATAATTCTTTGTATTTCTGTGGTGTCCATAGTGAATTTTTTCCTTTCTCATTTCTGATTCTGTTTATGTGTGTAGACTCCCTTTTGTTCTTGTTAAGTCTGGCTAGGGGTTTATCTATTTTGTTTGTTTTCTCAAAGAATCAGCTCTTGCTTTCATTGATTCTTTCTATTGTTTTATTCTTCTCTATTTTATTTATTTCTGCTCTAATCTTTATTATGTCCCTCCTTCTACTGACTTTGGGCCTCACTTGTTCTTCTTTTTCTAGTTTCATTAATTGTGAGTTTAGACTGTTCATATGGGATTGTCCTTTCCTGAGGTAGGCCCATATTGCAGTATACTTTCCTCTTAGCACGGCCTTTCTGTGTCCCACAGACTTTGCGGTGTTGAATTATTGTTGTCATTTGTCTCCATATATTGCTTGATCTCTGTTTTTATTTGGTCATTGATCCATTGGTTATTTAGGAGAATGTTGTGAAGCCTCCATGTGTTTGTGGGATTTTTCATTTTCTTTGTGTAATTTATTTCTAGTTTCATACCTTTGTGATCTGAGAAACTGGTTGGTACAATTTCAATCTTTTTGAATTTACTGAGGCTCTTTTTGTGTCCTAGTATGTGGTCTATTCTGGAAAATGTTCCATGTGCACTTGAGAAGAATGTGTATCCTGCTGCTTTTGGGTGTAGAGTTCTGTAGATGTCTGTTAGGTCCATCTGTTCTAATGTGTTGTTCATTGCCTCTGTGTCCTTACTTATTTTCTGTCTGGTTGATTTGTCCTTCAGAGTGAGTGGAGTGTTGAAGTCTCCTAGAATGAATGCATTGCATTCTATTTCTCCTTTTAATTCAGTTAGTATTTGTTTCACATATGTAGGTGCTCCTGTGTTGGGAACATAGAGATTTATAATGGTTATATCTTCTTGTTGGATTGACCCCTTTATCATTATGCAATGTCTTTCTTTGTCTCTTGTGACTTTCTTTGTTTTGAAGTCTATTTTGTCTGATACAAGTACTGCAACTCCTGCCTTTTTCTCTCTATTAGTTGCATGAAATATCTTTTTCCATCCCTTCATTTTTAGTCTGTATATGTCTTTGGGTTTAAAGTGAATCTCTTGAAGGCAGCGTATAGATGGGTCTTGTTTTTTATCCATTCAGTGACTCTATGTCTTTTGATTGGTGCATTCAGTCCATTTACATTTAGGGTGATTATCCATAGGTATGTACTTATAGCCATCGCAGACTTTAGATTCTTGGTTACCAAAGGTTCAAGGTTAACTTCCTTACTATCTAAGAGTCTAACTTAACTCACTTAGTATGCTATTACAAACACAATCTAAAAGTTCTTTTCTTTTTCTCCTCCTTTTTCTTCCTCCTCCATTCTTTATATATTAGATATCATATTCTGTACTGTTTGTCTATCTCTTGATTGACTTGGGGATAGTTAATTTAATTTTGTATTTGCTTAGTAATTAGCTGTTCTACTTTCTTTTCTGTGGTTTTATTTCCTCTGGTGACAGCTATTAAACATTAGGAACACTTCCATCTATAGCAGTCCTTCCAAAATAGACTGTACAGATGGTTTGTGGGAGGTAGATTCTCTCAGCTTTTGCTTATCTGGAAATTGTTTAATTCCTCCTTCAAATTTAAATGATAATCTTGCTGGATAAGGTAATCTTGGTTCCAGGCCCTTCTGCTTCATGGCATTAAATAAATCATGCCACTCCCTTTTGGACTGTAAGGTCTCTGCTGAGAAGTCTGATGTTAGCCTGATGGGCTTTCCTTTGTATGTGATCTTATTTCTCTCTCTGGCTGCTTTTAATAGTCTGTCTTTATCCTTGATCTTTGCCATTTTAATTACTATGTGTCTTGGTGTTGTCTTCCTTGGGTCCCTTGTGTTGGGAGATGTGTGGATCTCCATGGCATGGGAGACTATCTCCTTCCCCAGATTGGGGAAGTTCTCAGCAATTACCTCCTCAAAGACACTTTCTATCCTTTTCTCTTTCTCTTCTTCTTCTGGTACCCCTATAAAGCGAATATTGTTCCATTTGGATTGGTCACACAGTTCTCTCAATATTCTTTCATTCTTAGAGATCCTTTTGTCTCTCTGTACCTCAGCTTCTTTGTATTCCTCTTCTCTAGTTTCTATTTCACTTATCGTCTCCTCCACCATATCCAATCTGCTTTTAATACCCTCCATTGTGCTCTTCAATGATTGGATCTCTGACCAGAATTCATTCCTGAGTTCTTGAATATCTTTCTGTATCTCCATGAGCATGTTAATGATTTTTATTTTGAGCTCCCTTTCAGGAAGAGTCATGAAGTCCATGTCATTTAAATCTTTCTTGGGAGTTGTATTAATAATTTTACTCTGGACCAGGTTCTTTTTGGTGTTTCATATTTGTATATGATGCCCTCTAGTGCCCAGAAGCTCTACTCTCTGGAGCTGCTCAGCTGCTGAAGCAATGTCGGGGGTTGCAGGGGAGTGGTATTGGTGCCTTGGTGGAGTAAAGAGCTGTTTCCTGCTTCCCAGATGCTATGCCTGTCTCCACTGTCTGAACCAGTGGGCTGAGCACAGAGGTTTAAGCTTTTGTCCCAGAGCAGCCAGATCTGGATCCCTGCTTTCCACAAATGGCTGGAATCTCAGTCTCTCCAGGAATTCTACTTGTCTTAGCTTTCCAACCCTGTAATCATGAGAGTATCATGAAAGCACCATGAAATATAGGTTTGTGCTCCCAGAGCAGATCTCCAGAGTTAGGTATTCAACAGTCCCAGACCTCCACTCCCTCCCCTGCTCCATTTCTCTTCCCCCCACTGGTGAGCTGGGGTGTGGAAAGGGCTTGGGCCACAGTTTTGGTATGTTACCCTGTTCGGTGAGGTCTGCTCTTTTCTCCAGGTCTATGCAGTCTGGCTCAGTCCTCTTTCCTGTTGCTCTCTCAGGCCTAGTGGTATTAATTATATTTTCATACTATATGCAGTTTTAGGAGGAAGCCTCTGTCTCACCTCCCACTCTGCCATCTTTAATCCTGTCTCCAGGACACTTTCTATTCTGGAGGGGATGGCATTTCTTCCCACAGTGCAAGCCATCGCAGTGTTCTGAAGGGGAGCGGCAGAGCTAAGCATGGGCTTAAGCTATCGAGGACACTATTTTGGCTTTACTGCCATAACACCAGTGAAGTGTTTTCCTAATACAAATAAACACAGTTTGTTCCCAAAATTAAATCAGATAATAGCTGGTAGTTTAAAAAAGGACTTATCTTGGCTTCTAGACATTGTATTTTCAAAAAAAACATTTGGGTTCAAGCACATTAGAGCACTCTATTACATATTTCTTTCTTTAAATGTGTTTTTTTGTCACAGAGGAATCAACAGAGGAATAAAGCATTGAGGGGGGAATGACAGTGTCACCCAAGGGTAGGGCTGGGGAATCTGTCCCTCCCTTCTGAAGGGGCAAGGTGTGTCTGAAGATGGGTGGGTCATGTTTAAAGAGGGAGTCATGTTAACAAAAGTACTTGAACGATGAACATTTCATTATGACATTTTACTAATTTGCAGGGAAAGTTGGACTGCTTAGCCCAGAAATGCTCTTCCCAGTAGTGCACTCCCTCTGCCCTCTTCCTCCTAGGGTGAACCACTTGCTGACATATCTTGCCCTTTGTAAAAGAGAAGAGTGTTCTTTCAGCTCAGTCAGTGGATTTTTACTCTGGAGAAGTCTTAGGAAGCAGACAGTACTTTAGAAAGACATAAACATTCCTCCCTAGTCATGCTGCCTGTCAGGGAGTAGACAGTGATCTGCCTACAGGATGAGCCCAAAGCCATCCCAAGGAGCAGCCATCCTGGATAAAATCTTCCTTCCTAGGACAGAGTCCCTGGGAACTGTGAGACTACGGCAATCATGAGGTGTGCTTCCTGCCTCTATGGCCAGGATCTGCCGCCAGCCGGTGAGGAAGGCAAGTCATGAACACAGCAGTAGAGACACCCCAGAGGTGCTATGGGGCTTGGGTACTTGTACTTGCCAGGAACATAGATGTGACATTGCATTTTCTAAAATGGGTGGTCCCAAACTGGTAGTTCCTAACCCTTTTGAGTCACAAAGCCATTTGAGGATTTGACTCTTCCCACCCCTTCCCAATTTACAAAGACTCACTATTTTGCATATAATTTATGAGATTTCCCAGAGCACCCTGAGGCTCATCTATGGTCCTTTGGCTCTAAACCATAGACTCCTGGGGGCAAGCACTGGGCTTGTTCTCTGTTGTGTGTTCAGCACCTACTGAAAGTGCCTGAGGTACGGGAGGTGTAATAATGTTTGCTGGGCAGTAAAGGGCAGAAGCAAAGCTGCACCTGCCTGACGGCCAGGCTAGGGTATGCAAATGTCACAGCATCAGCGCCTCTAGGGGCTTCCAGAGTGACTTTCCTGGCACTATTACTGACATTTGAAGCCAGGGCTGAAGGAGTGGGAGCCCTTCACTGTCTAACCCTCCATTCCTCACCTAGTCTTGTGATCTGAGATATGTAGTCAGTGGTGGTCACAGGGAAGAGATAAGTAATATTTCACATTGCTCCCTAGTTTTTGCCGTGGCTTTCATATCAGTTTATTCTAAATGCTTCTCTGAAGTCAATCACTCAGTTATTTATGTGTGCTGCATATACTGAGCATCTTAGGGTCTGATGTGTTCCAGGAGGGTGTTTGATCAATCAGTGCTGAGGTAATTGAATCTAAAAGAGGATCAAAGTTCTAGTTCCTTTAACCCCTGGGAGAGTCCTCATTTTATATGCATAGATTGAGGGGGCACTTCTTCCCTCTGCTGCAGAATTCAAGCTCCTAACATGCGCGGATGCTCAGGGAGAATGCCAAGGGTGCCAGGCTGGGAGTGGATGTTATCTAATCTTCCCAGCTGCACTAGAACTCTAAACCTTGCCCAACAAAATTTGTTGCTGGTCTTGTTTGGTAATAGACATTTTGCCTTGGTTTGTCTGTTTGTTTTTTTAATTGTCCAATGACTTTTTCTTCATTCTTGTTCTTCATAACTCTTCATATATTTGGCAGTGTTGATGCTCCTACCATCTTGATTGCTCCTTGCGTGCTTGCTAACTGCATGATGCTGTTTGTGTTGGCCTGCTTTCTGACTACCCCTCCTGCTCCTCGTGGTGAGTCCTTCTCCTGCCTTTTCACTGAAGACTTTCACTGAGGGTCCATCCTTTTCTTCTTCTTTACAAACACTTCTCCAGAGTATATGGTTTCACATCCATTTGATTACTCACTGCTGGTGATTCTTCACTGAGTCTCTCTCATGTCCCTGACATGGTACTAGGCTTAGGGAATACCAAGATGAATGAAATCCAGTTTCCGCCTTCAGGGGTTCATGTGATGATAAGTAGTAGCCTAACCCAGTACCTCTCTCTACTCATGTTCCAGGGCTCATTGCCCTCTAGGTAGACTCTAAGTTATTTATGCATGCTCAGTTTTAATTTCACATCTTACATGAATCTTTTGCCTGCATGTCTATCCTTCACTAGTTTTCTTCTTTTCCAAATTGTTCTAGTCAGGAGAGCTGGGTTTTATTCCTTCAACAGCTTTGTCACCTTGGGCAACTCATTTGATCTGTGTTGAACTTAATATCTCCATCTGTGGAATGAGGAGGCTGTAGCACTAGGATCCTTCCATCTGCAAAATTCCATGGTTCTATGATCATACACAATCAGAAGGAGGTGGCGGCTAATATAAAATAACAATTATAGTGGAGCTAATGATTTTTTAAAACTTATGAGTGGGATCCTCATGAGAGTTGCTAGGACATCATGAAGTTGTTTGTTGGTTCTGGAAAAAATTTGCCCTCATCACCTACTATAATTAGCCAATTGCCAAACTATTAACATGATCAGGTAAAGGGAAGGCAGGCACGGGAGGGGCTGTTAGTTGTTAGTGGTGGTTAAAGTAGGATAAGGTGGCAGCCTTAAACTTTCTGGAAGGATTGCCCTCATACAGATATTGTACTAAGGTGATTGACCTTTATAGTAAATTTGTGCATTAATCCATGTGTTTATGAATGTCATTCACATTAAATAAATTTTTGTAGAGTAAAAGTTCTGCTTTGGATCTTAAAAAATAACTCTGTTTTTAGTTAGTAAGTTTTTTCTGTTATTAGAAAGTGATATTATTTTCTTAGTCACTGATATTTTGAATTTAAAAAACAGAGGTCCATTCAAACCAGATAACTAAAGACAGATTTGTGTATATGTAAAATGGTGAAATATATGGCAATGAAAACACTGAATGATTGAATCTTTCAAATGCAATATTTGAACAAAAGATGCCAAATATAAAACAATGCACAGCACAGTATAATGTTCCATTTATATAAATTTAAAAAATAGGCAAAAGTAACCCATGGTGTTAGAAGTCAGGATAAAGATTAACTTTAGGATGGAGGAAGGCAGCCTGAGATAGGCTCTGTTTCTTGGCTGTCTGTATTGTTCTGCTGGTGATTTTGTGTGTATTTTTTCCAATACCATCTTGCCTTAATCACTCAAGTTTTATAAGTCGATCTCTGCTAGGGCAAATTCTCTTTCCTTTTTACATTCAACAATGTCTTGATGATTGTGGGACCTTTGATAATTTATATTTTGACCCCAAAATGGACCATGTTACAACTAGTTTATAATTTGTTTTTAAAAAACTTAATAATAATAATACATTGTGAATATCTTTCCTTTACATGTTATTATAAGATAATTTGTAATGGCTGCATGATATGTTATTGTTTAAATGTTCCATCATTTATTTATTCCATTCCCAGTTTTGGGATACTTAATTTATTGCCTAATTTTCATCATTATAAGCAATTCTGTAGTAAACGTTCTTGTCGCAAAATCTTTCTAACACATTTATAATTACTTCCTCAGTCTAAGGATTTGCTCAATTTTAAGTATTTGATACTGTTAAATTAGTTAAATGGGGGGATGGACCATCAGACTGAGGTGGCTCTAATGCCATGGTAGAAAACTAAAATGTAAGCCCGTCAATGCCTCAAAGTTAGGAAATGGAAACTTGGGGACAACCAATCACAAGCAGCCAACAGGGCTATCAGCTACAGCCCATCAATAATTTCCTTGTTTTGCTCCCTCCTTTTCTCTGTAAAAGTCTTTCTCCAGCTCCTGCCAATGGAGAACTCCTAACCACTTCTTGTTAGGCGTTGCCCCATTCCAAATGATTTTGCTCAAATAAACTCTTAGAATTTATAATATGCTTCAGTTTATCTTTTAGCAATATAAATTGCTAGATTATTTTTTAGGAAGTTCATATGGACTGTGTGAGGGTGTAGTTCTCAAGGCAGGCATCCTTGTTAACAGTGAACATTATCATTAAAACATTTTTCTTTCTGATTTGATAGACAAATAATTTAAAACCAAGTTAAATTTGGATTGCATATCTAATTTGGATTAACACATACTCTGTTCCTATTTTTCTAGTCATGGAGGTTCACCCACTGAGCATTCCTCTAAGTCCTTTTCCCTTTTGTTCCATTAGAGGAATAGGACCAGGCCCTCCAGGTCCCTGGAGAGTCAGACTGCCAAGGTCCCGAGTTTATTTTGCAGGGATTTCCTCTCAGCAGTCAGGTGGAGCTGCTGTGCCTGCTGCTCCTGCTCCTGTTCCAGCAGTTGCTCCCAGAGACACTGCTCATCATCTCCTTTGTGCTGTCTTACGCCTTCCTCCACACCCCCATGGGCTCCTTCCTGTGCAGCCTCTCTATACTGGACATCTTCGTCACCTCAGTCAGTTCTCCAAAACTGTTGGCCAACTTGGTATCTGGGGAAAAAAGCCATCTCCTTTGCTGGGTGTATCACTCAGTGCTATTTGTACTTCTTCCTGGTATGGCAGTGTCTTCTGCTGACAGTCGTGTCAGATGATCACTGTATTACCATCTGCTACCTACTGTGGTACAGGTCTGCATTGAGACTACTGTGATCTCTTGGGTGGAAGCCTTCCTATTTGTGCTCTTTCCAACCATCCTCATTTTCCAGATGCCCTTCTGTGGTCCCTCCATTATTAACCACTTCTTCTATGACAGTGGGCTCTTGCTGACCCTCGCTTGTGCACACACCACTACCACTGAGCCTTTGCTTTTTCATATACAGCAACAATATATAGCAGTAATAGCACAACTCCTTTTGGGTTCCCAGACCCGATTCCAACATGCATGTGTGGGAGGGGTCTTCCCATGCTCAACACCAAGCCATCCTTGAACACCGGCAGGGTGTCCAAGAATTCAACTTAATTCTGATTCTGTCTGCCCGGAGACAGCACTGTATTCACCAGGTTAAGGGCTCTGTCCAGCAAGACTGCCCTCCAGCCCCCACTCCAGATGCCAGTCACAAGCCCCAGGCAGTTACCTATGCCTCTGATCAAGCAGGTACAGATTGGAGGTTCCCACAACCTCCCCCTTAGGTATGATTAATTTGCCAGAGTGGCTCACAGAACTCAGGAAAACACATGTTTACCAGTTTAATAAAGGATAGTGTGAAGTATACACATTAACAGCCAGATGAAGAGATACACAGGGCAAGGTCCCAGAAAAGGAGTTTCTGTCCTCTTGGAGCTTGGGGTCTAGCTTGGTGGCACACGGAAGCATTCTGGTTCTCCATGTGTGGAACCTCTTTCTGACAGAGAAGCAGGATCCAAGAGAGTGATAAGTTATTCTCAGAGGTTTTTGTGAGCCCTTCATTGCCTAGTCAAGATTGACTAAATCGTTGGCCATTGGCAGATTCAGCGTCCGGTCCCTGTGCTTGGGTGGGGTCCAAAGTCTCATTAACATGACAAGACACCCATTTCACCTTTAAGGCTCTGAAGTGTTTTCAGGAACTGTGGATGAAGACCAGATATACCTGGGAAATATATATTTGGTCAAATATATATTTCTTATAACTCATTATATCACAGAGCCAGTGGATTTTCTGCTTGCACCCATGGTCATCCTCTGCCTCATAGTCCTTGTGTCCTATTCCTATATGCACATCATTTTGACAACTGTGCACATCCCTTCTGCAAGTGGAAGGATGAAGACTTTATTCAATACCTGTGCTTTCCACCTGACCATAGTCATGATTTCTGGTGGTATCACAGTATTTACCTATGTAACTCCCTCACAGAAAGAATACCTGGAGATCAGCAAGGTCCCTTCAGTACTGAGCAAGGTTGTGGTTCAATTCCTTAGTGCCACAGGGTACATATACTTGAGGAATGACATGGTGTTAGGCGTCCTCAGGGATGACTGGGTCAGGGTTCCAGCAGTTTTAGAAAAGAGGATGAGGACAATGTTGAGGAACAGATTGTCCTCCAACAAAGACCACTAGGAAGGGATAGGTCCTCTTCCTCTTCATCACCACATGTCCCTTGTACAAATCCTTAGGAGTAGAAAGACAGGACTTGCCTTAGCAAAATGGTGAATAGCTAAAGGATCCTGAGTGGTCTACTGTGGCAGTAAGACTGAGCTTAGAGACGAGGACTTGGACTCAGGCCTTGGTTCTAACTTGAATACTATGGCCACAGCTGTGTCACTGTGTCACTAGCCACTCTGGCCCTCAGTGCTCTCATCTGAAGTATGTCAGGGCTGAACTTAATCTCTAAGTCCCATCCATGCTGAGTGTTCTAAGAATTACAGAAGGGCTGTGCAGCCTGTGTCCTATTCAAATCTCCAACAGGTTTGGCCCCATTTCCTCATGGATCTTGAGCACAACTCTTCTATCAGCTTGACAAAAAGTCCTTCCTGGTCCCCTCTGCATGTATCATTCCATCTTCTCTAGGAAAAACCTTCATTATTCTCCAATCCACTGTTATATGCTATAATCCCTGTTTATCCTCAGTGGGGATCTATAATGATTATGGTGAATATATATAGTCTGTGTTACTTTAAAATACTGCTTCCTGTAATAGAACATGTTCGTAATAACCAACATGCTCACATTCTTATGCAAGACACAGTCCTGTTCCTCAGCCGCAAATTGTTGCTGGGCAGCTGCATCAGGGCAGGTCTCTCACTAAACACTAGGTGAAACCAGGACAGGAGAGGATTCTTGACTCTGATCAAGAAAGAATTCTTGGCCAGGTTGGATGAGTGTAAGTAAGAAAGGAATTCATTAAAGAAGAGTAGTAGTTGATGGCAGCAGCCATGCAGACAGTAGAGGGCAAGGGAGAACAGAAGGAGGAAAGGAAAGTTCATTGAACCCCTGCTCAGTTTAGGGAAAAATCCCTTGCCAACTCCTGAAGCCAGGTCACCTGGTGTCCAGTGTCTTCTTGAATCTGCTCGGCATGGGAACTAAGTTCCCACCACCCCATGATTTGGGGGAGCCACAGAGCACTGGATGGAGTAAGATTATGTTCTGAGAACTTCCCAAAGGCAAAAAAGGAGATTTTGGAGCAGGCTACTAAAGAGCATGATTGTACAGCTGCAGTCCTGTCCATGTCACCCCGGTGATAGAAACTTGCAAGCTCAAATCAGAGTTCTCAGTAGCCCTTCTCTACTTGTTTGAAGTAGAACACAGAGAGAAAAAACTAGTGCGTAAGTCTAGAAAATTGAATGAAATAGTGAGGTAACAAAGAAGCTTACCAGAGGAAGAGCACAGAGACAAAACAAGTAAGTTAAGCAGTGAGAAGGCTTTATTTAAGGCAAAGTACACACTCAAAGAAAGGGGGATGTGAGCAGCATTAGAGAAGAGGTGTGCTTAAAGGCTTCAGATTGGTGTCTGTTAAGGATTTCAAGAATGGGACAAAGGGCCAGAGGGCATAGGCCTGACGTGTGGTCTCATGATGTCTATCTGTGGTGATAGACATTATGTGATCATCCATAGTCAGTCCTCTAGATATTCTGTAAGATAAACTTAACACAAGGCATTTCTTGATCCTGTTCTTCTCCAAAATAGTGATCCTCAAGCAGCAGAAACATACCATTTAGGATTGCCTGCCCTGCCATAAGATAGGATTGGTTGTTGGTTAATCACCATGAAATATATTAAGAATCTTACCTCCTAACTCCCTGGTTTTTAAAATGGAATCTTAGCCTCGAGATGGAGTCCCTCCTGTTCTTACTATCCAGTGTATATCTTGGCAATTTTCATCATAGGCAGGAAAAGTTAATCATGATGCTTGTCCCATGTCCCTGCTCTACCTCACAATGATTGACCCATGGATAGATAATCTGACTGAAGGCACAGTCCATTGCCTGGCCAGTGATCTATGCTGTGTGGTTTAGCAGGGACAGATAAACTGTGCAAAGAAATGTCTCTTTTTTTGAAAGTTTGAACTAAGAAATGCAAAGGCTATCATAGACAATGATGATGCTTTCTCTGGAAGCTCATGCAGGGTTGGCACCTGGAATGTCTATGTGGGGGGCCATGTACAAGCTGATGAGTAATTAGAGAAAACCAGTCTGCCCCCAAAATGGAATGTAGTTGGTGTGTAGAGACAAACAGAGGTAGGTAAGAGCCCACCCAGTTGCAGAGACACAGAGTGAAGAGCCCGCCTCTCTAATGACTTATGAGGCCAGGGACCTGGTAGAGTTATATTTCCTATTCCTGGATTCGATGAGGTTGCTGGCACCCACAAATCAAACTCCTTTTTATGAGCTATTTTGAAAAGATCTTCATTTTCCTGACCATAAAACAGCTGGACCACAAACCTCTCACTCTGTACCATGTGGAAATAGCTTTAAGGAACTAGAAATATGTCTTGGAAATGGAATGAGTATAAAAATGGGAGCAAGTACAGAGTAGCTGAGGCAAAGTTTTCAAGCAGAAAAACTCTTTGTTGGCCCTCATTCCTGTTTCTAAGCTCATTACTGTTTCCCTATACGCACCCCGCAGGGGGCCATCCCAGCACCCTCAGTCTTCTCCCTTCTATTTCTTTTCAAACCTCCTATCTCAGGGGCTGAACTGTTCTATTTAATGAGGCTGGACCAACCCAATGGCCCAAATCCAAACTAAGATTTGCATTTAAAAAAAGTTAGCAATAAACTAAATACAATTTTCGCTATATTTAATAAACACATACTGAGCATATATAGTGTGAGAAACACTGACATAGGTTCCTGGAATAAAAGGGTCAGGGACCCAAAAATCAACAAAACCCAATTTTCTGACCTCAGTGGCATTTGCTTGGGCCTTCTCTCGAGGAAGACAGACAAGCACACGAAACCCAGATGAAGAGGCTTAGAAGAAGGAAGTCTCTTCTGTTGGCAGAGAATGAAAGTGCTTGGCTAAAGGTTCCCACGGGAATGTTACTCGGCTGGGTTTGTTCTGTTTGGTTGTGTCTTTGCCATAACAGAGAATTGAAAGGCAGAGACACAATAGCAAATCAGAGTCAAGTTTTATTTGAATATGCTCAGAAACAGGCCAGAATCAAGGTAAACAAAGGCCCAATCTGTTAGGTGGGAGGCCTTTATATTACATTCTGGCTAGGGGGTGCCTTTTTTTTTTTTGAGAGGGCATCTCTCATATTTTTGATCATATGGTTGTTAACAATAAAATTCTGTATAGGGGACTCAATGCACAATCATTAATCAACCCCAAGCCTAATTCTCAACAGTGTCCAATCTTCTGAAGCATAACAAACAAGTTCTTACATGGTGAACAAGTTCTTACATAGTGAATAAGTTCTTACATAGTGAATAAGTTCTTACATGGTGAACAGTGCAAGGGCAGTCATCACAGAAACTTTCAGTTTTGATCACGCATCATGAACTATAAACAATCAGGTCAATTATGATTATTCGTTTGATTTTTATACTTGATTTATATGTGAATCCCACATTTCTCCCTTATTATTATTATTATTATTTTTAATAAAATGCTGAAGTGGTAGGTAGATGCAAGATAAAGGTAGAAAACATAGTTTAGTGCTGTAAGAGGGCAAATGTAGATGATCAGGTCTGTGCCTATAGACTAAGTATTAATCCAAGCTAGACAAGGGCAACAAAACATCTAAGGACGCAGAAGATTTCTTTCAAAACAGGGGGGTTTGAGGTTCTAAGCCTCACCTCTGTTGATCCCCAATTTCTCACCTGATGGTCCCCCTGCGACTGTGCCTGTCTTAGGTTGTTCCTCCCTTGAGGAATCTTACCCATCTCTGGCTAACCAGTCATCTTCCGGGGCCATATAGGGACATGTAAAGTTGGCAAGTAAGAGAGAAGCAATATTGTTAGAAAAGGTTAGCTTTTTACTTCTTTGCATATTTATGCCCTGTGGCTTCTATGCCCAGCATTTGTCTTGAGGTATCTTTACCACTTGGAAGAATTATGATACTCGATAATTTCGATGTGAGGCATGAATTCTACTAAAGGGTTGTAATTAGGAAGGAAGAAGAAAAGCTATAGAAGTAGCAGATGGAAGAAAACATGGGAAAATTGATTATTTCTTTGACATATCTTCTTGTAGAGTAACATAAGCGTGTATAGGTTTTAAATTACTAATTAAATTGTGTGCACACATTAACATAATAGGAATACAGCTACATAACCAAAGCAGACCTACAATTACCAGCCATATCCAGTGAAACCAAGAAAATCAGTTAGGTACCCTAGGTATTTGTGAAAACTTATCAATGATATGATGGATATTGTCTACCTGAATTTGAATAGTTTGAGAAAAATCAGACAAATTAAAACAACACATTCCTGGGAACTGTTCACATCCCATATGTTCTTTTAACAGTAGATAGTCTATAGTCGCAAGATTTTGGAGTGCTGCAACTTGCACTTCTCCTAATTCTTGGTTGAGTTCCGACAGTATAGATCCAGTCAAATTTGTTGTTTTACTGTATGCACAGGCCAGCTTAGATATCTCCTTCTTCATTCCAATGGCAAGTCCAGGAACCGGTGGGATGAATGCAGCTACAACTGCAGCATCGCCTGGATCTTTGTTGAGGTTTTTTGATGATCATCTTCTGGAATGACTCTTCCAGAGGATGTTGATGTTGGAAGTTCTTCTTCATATTGTATCTTAATTCGTTTTCTGGGTAGCCAAATTAGGCTTTGATCCTCTGTATAAACACAAACAAACCCTTTGCCCACCCTTTGATATGAACTTTATACCATTGTGAATAACCTATTGGAGATCACCACACAGGAACTGCTTTTTTTTAAGAGAAAGGAATATTATCAGAAAAGTGTACTTCCATAGCTGATCATCTGACACCCTTTAAAAGATCAAAATTAAGGATATGTAAAGCATGCATTAATCGTTGATTTACAGTTAGTTTTATTCTATCAGGGAGTAATCCCCCTTTTCTTTCTCTTTTTTTTGTTATCATTAATCTACAATTACATGAAGAATATTATGTTTACTAGGCTCTCCCATACACCAATTCTCCCCCCAAACTCCATTACAGTCACTGTCCATCAGCATAGCAAAATGTTGTAGAGTCACTACTTGTCTACTCTGTGTTGCACAGCCCTCCTCTTTCTCCCACCCCCCCACATTATGCATGCTAATCATAATACCCCCTTTCTTCCCCCCCCCCTTATCCCTCCCTACCCACCCATCTTCCCCAGTCCCTTTCCCTTTGGTACCTGTTAGTCCATTCTTGGGTTCTGTGATTCTGCTGCTGTTTTGTTCCTTCAGTTTTTCCTTTGTTCTTATACTCCACAGGTGAGTGAAATCATTTGGTATTTGTCTTTCTCTGCTTGGCTTATTTCACTGAGCATAATACCCTCTAGCTCTATCCATGTTGTTGCAAATGGTAGGATCTGTTTTTTCTTATGGCTGAGTAATATTTCATTGTGTATATGTACCACAGCTTCTTTATCCAGTCATCTGCTGATGGACACTTAGGTTGCTTCCAATTCTTGGCTATTGTAAATAGTGCTGCGATAAACATAGTGGTGCATCTGTCTTTTTCAAACTGGAGTGCTGCATTCTTAGGGTAAATTCCTAGAAGTGGAATTCCTGGGTCAAATGGTATTTCTATTTTGAGCATTTTGAGGAACCTCCATACTGCTTTCCACAATGGTTGAACTAATTTACATTCCCACCAGCAGTGTAGGAGGGTTCCCCTTTCTCCACAACCTCACCGACATTTGTTGTTGTTTGTCTTTTGGATGGTAGCCATCCTTACTGGTGTGAGGTGATATCTCATTGTGGTTTTAATTTGCATTTCTCTGATAACTAGCGATGTGGAGCATCTTTTCATGTGTCTGTTGGCCATCTGAATTTCTTTTTTGGAGAACTGTCTGTTCAGTTCCTCTGGCAATTTTTTAATTGGGTTATTTGTTTTTTTTTTGTTGAGGTGCGTGAGCCCTTTATATATTTTGGATGTCAAGCCTTTATCGGATCTATCATTTATGAATATATACTCCCATACTGTAGGGTACATTTTTGTTCTACTGATGGTGTCTTTTGCTTTACAGAAGCTTTTCAGCTTGATATAGTCCCACTTGGTCATTTTTGATTTTGTTTTCCTTGCCTGGGGAGATATGTTCAAGAAGAGGTCACTCATGTTTATGACCATGAGATTTTTGCCTATGTTTTTTTCTAAGAGTTTTATGGTTTCATGATTTACATTCAGGTCTTTGATCCATTTTGAATTTACTTTTGTGTATGGGGTTAGACAATGGTTCAGTTTCATTCTCTTACATGTAGCTGTCCAGTTTTGCCAGCACCATCTGTTGAAGAGACTGTCATTTCCCCATTGTATGTCCATGGCTCCTTTATCGAATATTAATTGACCATATATGTTTGGGTTGTTTGGAGGCTCTATTCTGTTCCACTGGTCTGTGGCTCCGTTCTTGAGCCAGTACCAAATTATCTTGATTACTGTGGCTTTGTAGTAGAACTTGAAGTTGGGGAGTGAGATCCCCCATACTTTATTCTTCTTCTCAGGATTGCTTTGGTTATTTGGGGTCTTTGGTGTTTCCATATGAATTTTTGAACTATTTGTTCCAGTTCGTTGAAGAATGTTGCTGGTAATTTTATAGGGATTGCATCGAATCTGTATATTGCTTTGGGCAGGATGGCCATTTTGATGATATTAATTCTTCCTAGCCAAGAGCATGGGATGAATTTCCATTTGTTAGTGTCCCCTTTAATTTCTCTTAAGAGTGTCTTGTAGTTTTCAGGGTATAGGTCTTTTACTTCTTCGGTTAGGTTTATTCCTAGGTATTTTATTTTTTTTGATGCTATTGTGAATGGAATTGTTTTCCTGATTTCTCTTTCTATTGGTTCATTGTTAATGTATAGGAAAGCCACAGATTTCTGTGTGTTAATTTTGTATCCTGCATCTTTGTTGTATTCTGATATCAGTACTAGTGGTTTTGGAGTGGAGTCTGTAGGGTTTTTTATGTACAATATCATGTCATCTGCAAATAGTGACAGTTTAACTTCTTCTTTACCCATCTGGATTCCTTGTATTTCTTTGTTTTGTCCAATTTCCGTGGCTAGGACCTCCAGTACTATGTTAAATAACAGTGGGGAGAGTGGGCATCCCTGTCTTGTTCCCGATCTCAGAGGAAAAGCTTTCAGCTTCTCGCTGTTCAGTATAATGTTGGCTGTGGGTTTTGTCATATATGGCCTTTATTATGTTGAGGTACTTGCCCTCTATACCCATTTTGCTGAGAATTTTTATCATGAATGGACGTTGAATTTTGTCAAATGCTTTTTCAGCATCAATGGAGATGATCATGTGGATTTTGTCCTTCTTTTTGTTGATGTGGTGGATGATGTTGATGGATTTTCAAATGTTGTACCATCCTTGCATCCTGGGGATGAATCCCACTTGGTCATTATGTATGATCCTTTTGATATATTTTTGAAATCAGTTTGCTAATATTTTATTGAGTATTTTTGCGTCTACATTCATCAGGGATATTGGTCTGTAATTTTCAATGTTTGGTGGGGTCTTTGCCTGGTTTTGGTATTAGGGTGATGTTGGCTTCATCGAGTGAGTTTGGGAGTGTTCCCTCCTCTTCTATTTTTTGGAAAACTTTAAGGAGAATGGGTATTATGTCTTCTCTGTATGTCTGATAAAATTCCGAGATAAATCCGTCTTGCCCAGGGGTTTTGTTCTTGCGTAGTTTTTTGATTACTGTTTCAATTTCTTTGCTGGTAATTGGTTTGTTTAACTTTTGTGTTTCTTCCTTGGTCAGTCTTGGAAGGTTGTATTTATCTAGGAAGTTGTCCATTTCTTCTAGGTTTTCCAGCTTGTTAGCATATAGGTTTTCATAGTATTCTCTAATAATTCTTTGTATATCTGTGGGGTCAGTTGTGATTTTTCCTTTCTCATTTCTGATTCTGTTGATGTGTGTTGATTCTCTTTTTCTCTTAATAAGTTTGGCTAGAGGCTTATCTATTTTGTTCATTTTTCTCAAAGAACCAGCTCTTGGTTTCATTGATTTTTTCTATTATTTTATTCTTCTCAATTTTGTTTATTTTTTCTCTGATCTTTATTATGTCCTTCCTTCTGCTGACTTTAGGCCTCATTTGTTCTTCTTTTTCCAGTTTTGATAATTGTGACGTTATACTGTTCATTTCGGATTGTTCTTCCTTCTTCAAGTGTGCCTGGACTGCTATATACTTTCCTCTTAAGACTGATTTTGCTGCATCCCACAGAAGTTGGGGCTTTGTGTTGTTGTTGTTATTTGTTTCCATATATTCCTTGATCTCTATTTTAATTTGCTCATTGATCCATTGATTATTTAGGAGTATGTTGTTAAGCCTCCATGTGTTCGTGAACCTTTTTGTTTTCTTTGTAGAATTTATTTCTAGTTTTATACCTTTGTGGTCTGAAATGTTGGTTGGTAGAATTGCAATCTTTTGGAGTTTACTGAGGCTCTTTTTGTGGCCTAGTATGTGGTCTATTCTGGAGAATGTTCCATGTGCACTTGAGAAGAATGTATATCCTGTTGCTTTTGGATGTAGAGTTCTATAGATGTCTATTAGGTCCATCTGTTCTAGTGTGTTGTTCAGTGCCTCTGTGTCCTTACTTATTTTCTGTCCGGTGGATCTATCCTTTGGCGTGAGTGGCGTGTTGAAGTCTCCTAAAATGAGTGCATTGAATTCTATTTTTTCCTTTAGTTCTGTTAGTATTGGTTTTACATATGCTGGTGCTCCTGTGTTGGGTGCATATATATTTAGAATGGTTATATCCTCTTGGTGGACTGATCCCTTTATCATTATGTAATGTCCTTCTTTATCTCTTATTACTTTCTTTGTTTTGAAGTCTATTTTGTCTGATACTAGTATTGCAATGTCTGCTTTTTTCTCTCTCTTGTTTGTCTGAAATATGTTTTCCCATCCCTTGACTTTTGGTCTGTGCATATCTTTGGGTTTGAGGTGAGTTTCTTGTAAGCAGCATATAGATGGGTCTTGCTTTTTTTATCCATTCTATTACTCTGTGTCTTTTGATTGGTGCATTCAGTCCATTTACATTTAGGGTGACTATTGGAAGATATGTACTTACTGCCATTGCAGGCTTTAGATTCGTGGTTACCAAAGGTTCAAGGTTAGCTTCTTTAGTATTTTACTGCCTAACGTAACTCGCTTATTGGGCTGTTATATACACTGTCTGGAGATTCTTTTCTTCTCTCCCTTCTTATTCCTCCTCCTCCATTCTTTATATGTTGGTTGTTTTATTCTGTGCTCTTTCATGTTTCCTTTAAGTGCTTTTAGTGTGTAGTTGATTTCATTTTTTGCCTTTAATTCATATTTGGTTGGTCTCCTTTCTTTGCTGTGATTTTATTTTCTCTGGTGACATCTGTTTAGTCTTAGGAGTGCTCCCGCCTAGAATATCCTGTGAAGGTGGTTTGTGGGAGGCAAATTCCCTCAACTTTTGCTTGTCTGGGAATTATTTAATCCCTCCTTCCTATTTAAATGATAATCATACTGGATACAGTATCCTTGGTTCAAGGCCCTTCTGTTTTATTGCATTAAATATATCATACCATTCTCTTCTGGCCTGTACAGTTTCTGTTGAGAAGTCTGATGATAGCCTGATGGGTTTTCCTTTATAGGTGACCTTTTTCTCTCTAGCTGCCTTTAAAACTCTGTCCTTGTCCTTGATCTTTGCCATTTTCAGTGACTTCTAGTGGCTTATGCTTGGAAGCTGTGCACAGACGGGGCTTCTGTTTCTTGCCTGGCCGCTATGGAGTTTATCCCCACTTTTGCTGTGGGCGTGGCCTGCCTCCGGCTGCTGCTTCGATATGGTGGAGCCGCGTTGGAGGGGGAATGGCCGGGAGGCTGTTTATCTCTGTGAGGGGTCTCTGAGCTGCCCTGCTATCCAGGGGTGTAGGGTGCCTAGAGTTCCCTGCCACTGGTCTAAGTGTCCCAGGATGCTTCCGTCCGGCGGTGGGGTCCCTGTCCCTTTAAGACTTCCAAAAACCTCTTGCTTTTCTTTGTCCCTGGGGCGCTGGCTGCAGGGACGTGCTCACAGGTCTTACTGTCCTGTTTCCCTAGTATCCAGGACCCCACGCATGCACTGTGTCTGCACTGTGGTGCGGATGGCTAGGGCTGGCTATTTAGCAGTCCTGGACTCCCTGTCCCTCCCCGCTCCGACTCCTCTCCTCCTGCCTGGAGCTGGGGTGTGGGGTGCTTGGGTCCCGCCAGGCCAGGACTTGTATCTTACCCCCTTCACGAGGTGCTGCATTCTCGCAGACGTGGATGTGGTCTGGATGTTGTCCTGTGTCTTCTGGTCTCTCTTTTAGCAAGAGTTGTCTTTGTTGTATTTTCAAAAATATATGTGGTTTTGGGAGGATATTTCCGCTGCTCTACTCACGCCGCCATCTTGGCTCTGCCCTTCCCCTTTTTTTCTTTGTGCTGCTTCACCATGGTAGTTCTCACTTTGGTCACTTGAGGTCGCTCTAATTGTACATCTCTCAAGTGGGCTAACACTGATACAGCTTCACATTCTTGGTGTCCTCATCTCACAGTCACAAAGGCCAGGCGGGCATAGATTCCTCTAAATGTTGTTTACGCTGTTTGGGCAAATTCTGCAATTCCATGGCATTGTACGTCATTTGCCGGGTAGCTCTCAGGAGGCTGCCCAGCTGCTACCCTGCTGCTATGGGTTCCTGCATCTCCATGAGTTGCCGCATGGCAGGATGAACATGCAAAATTAATGGTGCTGTGCCACACTTGGGGCTTTCAGCCAGTGACGATGGAGCAGTACTCATTGATCCCTGCAACATATGTTCGGCATCTGCCAGCCATCACTCCAAGTTCTTCTGTTGTAGACTCTTTACTCACTGCTGCAACTCCTCAGTTTCATGAGTGGCATTGTGGATGACCATCAGGAACATCCACACTGCTCACCCAGCCCAGCTGATTTCCAGTGGGCCTGAGGAACTAGGGACTCTAGTATCTCCAATGCCATCTGTATAGCCTTTAGTGTTGGCTGCCCAGCCATCTGTGTCCAGGGGAGCTGAAGGACTGTTGCTCTCATGAACACCTACCTCATCCTGCTCACAGTGCCAAGTGTCAGGGTCCAGGGGTTGCTGATGATGTTTTGGGGCATGTGAAGAGCAAAGAAGGCAGTGGGAGTCATCATGGAGGATGCTCAAAAGAAGCCACTTTATTCTTCACAAAGTTGCACTTCTTATACTGTTACAGTGCTAATTCATGGTTGCATAAATATTGAAGACTCATATGCATGTGGCCTTTATGGCCAGGTGTCTGGCCTTCAAGGCCCTTATCTAGCTCCTTACTCATGGGTACAACATGCTGTGTTTTCAAGGTTTCTCAAAGCCAGACAGATTTGGGTGAAGCAGCAGACAGCTGTCCTCATAGAACAGTAGGAAAAGTGGTGGTGGGGCCTTTCCTACAAGCCTCTGTTTTCATTTGGGTGGTTTTATTTATTTCCACAGCATCCTGTAGAGTTTCCTTAGATGTGTGTGTCCTTGTGGGGAAAATAGAAGTTCCCATGGCCAAGATCCTCTCCTGACTCTAATCTACTTGATGATGTAATTGGCGTACTGTGTAGGCTAATGCTTATGCACCCATTGGCAATAAGCATTATTGCCTGTGTTGCTATATAAAGAGCCCAGATGCGGAAACAGTGGTGTAGAGAAAATGGAAGTTCTATGGTCAGGATCCTCACCTGATCCTAACAATGGTGATCAAAAGCTTTCATATTTTGCACTCTTCAGTCCTACAATTTTACATCTAAGAAGGATATCATTGGTCAAATGGGCAAAAACAAATGTACAAGATACTTAATATATTGTTCATAATATAAAAACACTTGGAAGGAACTCTAAAATCCAACAATAGAGAATTGGATCAATACATTATGGCAAGTCTACACGGTGGACTACAATGAAAAATAATGGTACATTTCTTATATCCTATATTTATTGATGTAGAGAGATTTTTAGAATGAAGTAAAAAAATATTTTGTCAGTATCCTTTCATCCTGGCATTTACTTACATATAATAATGTGTATATGTGTGTATGTGTGTGTGTATGTGTGTGTATATACACATATATATTCAGAATTATATTCCAAAATATTTAATGTGGTTATTTCTGGGTAGTGTAATTATGGGTGTTTTTTTAAAAGTCCTTTTTTCCCCTTATTTTTCTACAATGAAAATACTTTATTCACATAAAAACAGAAAAATTTACTTAGAATTGAGCCTCCACTCAGATGCAGGGACAGTGGTGTAGGGAAAATGGAAGGTCTATGGCCAGGATCCTCACCTGATCCTAATCTACTTGCCCACTGTGCATGTGCAATGATGTAATAATTGGCTTACTGCGCAGGCACATGTTTGCACACATGTTGGCAATGAGCCATTATTGCACATGTTGCCATAAATAGAGCTCTGCACAGTGCTCAGAGCAGAGCCTGGAGCTCTGCATGCACACATTGAAAGAGTATCTCGCCACAACCCTCCTTACCCCAGAACAACTCAGGAGACACAGGTCCACGCAAGAGATTTTATTATCTGAAAGAGAAAATGGCTGCCCCCAGAGAGAGGGAGGAGCAGCTTGTGGGTGAGGAAGTGCATTTTTAAGGAGTAGGGGTAGGGTGTGTTCTGCGTTGGTGATTGGATCTTAAGGGGTGGGAGTCTTAGCATGCCAGAATTTGCCTTCAGACATGAGTTTAGTGCTTCACCTGCCACTGTCAACCTCCACCCCAACCACCCCAACATTCTGTTGTTGTTATTTGGCCTCACCTAATCCAGAGTGAACTTGCCTGGAGCTGGGAACCCCCTCCAGTCCAGAGCTACAAGTGGTTCCCCTATTGATTCTCCCTACAATGCAGGGCATGAGACCTAACATACATTAGAGTTTGGGGCAATTTCATCCTTTACTGCTTTAAACTGAGGTTCCAATCCACTAAAACCTTCATATTGGTTTAATGTTTTCACATGTTGTCCTTGCTTTACTAGTTTGGTTTATTTTTTAATGACTTACTTAAAAAATTCTTATAGTTTGACCACATCAGAAAGCAACTGGGGCAGCTGTTTTCTGATTGGTGAAGCCTCTTTTATTCCTAGGCAGGATCCTTTAGGAGAGAACTATTGGAACTTTGTGTTTGAGCACACTGGATTCACATGCTCAATGCATAGTAAGCCAATCTCTGAGTCACGAATTTGAGGCAGAGAAAGCTTTATTATCAAATGGGCAGCCCAAGGAGAAGGCAGAAGACATTTTCCAAATCTCCCTTACTCAATTGGGTGAGGGATAGGTTATATATTATGGCAAAGAAATGTGGGGGTTGGACAGAAACTGTAAGGGCCTTGAAATGTCTCAGAATTATGTGCCAATCTCATCTACCTGGCACCGCATGAGGGTTTCTTGGCATGGTTCATGTTGAATCCATGGCTGTGAGCTCCACAACAGATATGTTATCGACCAACATCTGCCCCCTCCCCCCTCCCCTACAGCAGCTTCATGGAACAGGACAAAGGTCAACACAAGATTAATTATCCTTGTATGGTCATGCAGTGGGTAAGGTCACTCTGGAGGGAGGGTCTAGTGAAGGTATAAGCAAATAAAGAAATATATGTCTGGATTCACTTCTTCTTTTATCCCCATCCAAATGTCTCCATTTTCAGTTTTGTGATTTCTGAATTTCTTTTTGACACATACACTACAGTTGAAACTTGAATTAAATCTGCTTCCTCTGAACAATGTTATCTTTCCACATTCACCTTCTAGTCAGGACCTCCACATCATCTGGTTATCTTCTTGTGATAAAATTCAAGTTCCTTTCCCACTCTGGTTTTCTATAATGCAGCACTTCTCAGACTTCAGGATTTTATTAAAATCAATTAAAATTTCAGGGAAAAAATCCCTGAAATATATGTGTTTGGCAACATGAAATGACATTCCCTCCCACCCCAAGACAGTTTTAGCATATCAGAATTTTTTCATGAAAGAATAGCTTAATCCTGAAAAGGACAGAAAGGACTTAATTTCACTGTGTCCCACAGAAGTTGGGGCTTTGTGTTGTTGTTGTTATTTGTCTCCATATATTGCTGGATCTCCATTTTAATTTGGTCATTGATCCATTGATTATTTAGGAGCATGTTGTTAAGCCTCCATGTGTTTGTGAGCCTTTTTGTTTTCTTTGTTGTATTTATTTCTAGTTTTATACCTTTGTGGTCTGAAAAGTTGGTTGGTAGAATTGCAATCTTTTGGAGTTTACTGAGGCTCTTTCTGTGGCCTAGTATGTGGTCTATTCTGGAGAATGTCCCATGTGCACTTGAAAAGAATGTGCATCCTGTTGCTTTTGGTTGTAGAGTTCTGTAGATGTCTATTAGGTCCATCTGTTCTAGTGTGTTGTTCAGTGCCTCTGTGTCCTTATTTTCTGTCTGGTGGATCTGTCCTTTGAAGTGAGTGGTGTGTTGAAGTCTCCTAGAACGAATGCATTGCATTCTAATTCCTTCTTTAATTCTGTTAGTATTTGTTTCACATATGTCGGTGCTCCTGTGTTGGGTGCCTATATATTTATAATGGTTATATCCTCTTGGACTGAGCCCTTTATCATTATGTAATGTCCTTCTTTATCTCTTGTTACTTTCTTTGTTTTGAAGTCTATTTTGTCTGATACTAGTACTGCAATGTCTGCTTTTTTCTCTGTTGTTTGCATGAAATATCTTTTTCCATCCCTTGACTTTTAATCTGTGCATGTCTTTGGGTTTGAGGTGGGTCTCTTGTAAGCAGCGTATAGATGGGTCTTGCTTTTTTATCCATTCTATTACTCTGTGTCTTTTGATTGGTGCATTCAGTCCATTTACATTTAGGGTAATTATTGAAAGATATGTACTTATTGCCATTGCAGGCTTTAGATTCGTGGTTACCAAAGGTTCAAGGTTAGCTTCTTTAGTATCTTACTGCCTAATTTAACTCACTTATTGAGCTATTATTTTTTATTGAAGGGTAGTTGACATACAGTATTACATTAGTTTCAGATGTACAACACAGTGATTCAACATTTATATACATGATAATTCTAGGTACCAGCTATCACCATACCAAGTTGTTACAATATTTTGACTATATTCCTTATGCTATACATTACATCCTGGTTACTTATTTATTTTACAATTGGAAGTGTGTACTTTGTTGTTGTTGTTGTTGTTTTATTTTTGTTTTGTTTTTTTTGTTTTTTGTGAGGGCATCTCTCATATTTATTGATCAAATGGTTGTTAACAACAATAAAATTCTGTATAGGGGAGTCAATGCTCAATGCACAATCATTAATCCACCCCAAGCCTAATTTTCATCAGTTTCCAATCTTCTGAAGCATAACGAACAAGTTCTTACATGGAGAACAAATTCTTACATAGTGAATAAGTTACATGGTGAACAGTACAAGGGCAGTCATCACAGAAACTTTTGGTTTTGCTCATGCATTATGAACTATAAACAGTCAGTTCAAATATGAATACTCATTTGGTTTTTATACTTGATTTATATGTGGATACCACATTTCTCTCTTTATTATTATTATTTTTAATAAAATGCTGAAGTGGTAGGTAGATACAAGATAAAGGTAGAAAACATAGTTTAGTGTTGTAAGAGAGCACATGTAGATGATCAGGTGTGTGCCTGTAGACTATGTGTTAATCCAAGCTAGACCAGGGCAATAAAACATCCACGTATGCAGAAGATTTCTCTCAGAGCGGGGGGGTGAGGTTCTAAGCCTCACCTCTGTTGATCCCCAATTTCTCACCTGATGGCCCCCCTGTGACTGTGCCTGTCTTAGGTTGTTCCTCCCTTGAGGAATCTTACCCGTCTCTGGCTAACCAGTCATCTTCCGGGGCCATACAGGGAAATGTGAAGTTGGTAAGTGAGAGCGAAGCCTTATTGTTTGAAAAAGTTAGCTTTTTACTTCTTTGCATATTTATGCCCTGTGGCTTCTATGCCCAGCATTTGTCTTGAGGTATCTTTACCACTTGGAAGAATTATGATACTCGGTAAATTTGATATGAGGCACGAATTCTATTTAAGGGTTGTAATTAGGAAGGAAGAAGAAAAGCTATAGAAGTAGCAGGCGGAAGAAAACATGGGAAGATTGATTATTTCTTTGATATATCTTCTTGTAGAGTAACTTCAGCATGTATAGGTTTTAAGCTACTACTTAAATTGCACACACACATTAACATAATAGGAGTATAGTTACATAACCAAAGCATATCTGTAATTACCAGCCATCTCCAGTGAAACCAAGAAAACCAGTTAGGCACCTTAGGCATTTGTGAAAACTTATCTATGATATGGTGGATATTGTCCAAATGAACTTGAACAGTCTGAGAGAAATCAGACAAATTAAAACAACCCATTCCTGGGGACTGTTCACATGCCATATGTTCTTTTAACAATAAATAGTTTGTAGTTGTAAGACTTTGGAGCGCTACAATTTGCACTTCTCCAAATTCTTGGTTGAGTTCCAACAGTATAGATCCAGTCAAATTTGTTGTTTTACTGTATGCACAGGTCAGCTAAGATATCTCCTTCCTCATTCCCATGGCAAGTCCAGGAACTGGTGGGATGAGTGCATCTACAGCTGTAGCAGTGTGTGGATCTTTGTTGGGGTTTTTTGATGATCATCTTCTGGCATGAGTCTTCCAGAGAGTGCAGATGTTGGAAGTTCTTTTTCATATCGTATCTTAGTTCATTTTTGGGGTAGCCCAATTAGGCTTTGATCCTCTGTATAAACACAAACAGACCCTTTGCCTACACTTTTATATGCCCTTTATACCCTTGTGTAGAACTCGTTGGAGGTTACCACACAGGAACTGCCCTTTTTTTTTTTTGCTATCACTAATCTACACTTACATGACGAATATTATGTTTACTAGGCTCTCCCCTATACCAGGTCTCCCCTATAAACCCCTTTACAGTCACTGTCCATCAGCATAGCAAAATGTTGTAGAATCACTACTTGCCTTCTCTGTGTTGTACAGCCCTCCCCTTTCTCCCACCCCCCCATGCATGCTAATCTTAATACTCCCCTTCTCCTTCCTCCCCTTATCCCTCCCTACCCACCCATCCTCCCCAGTCCCTTTCCCTTTGGTACCTGTTAGTCCATTCTTGAGTTCTGTGATTCTGCTGCTGTTTTGTTCCTTCAGTTTTTCCTTTGTACTTATATTCCACAGATGAGTGAAATCATTTGGTATTTCTCTTTCTCCACTTGGCTTGTTTCACTGAGCATAATACCCTCCAGCTCCATCCATGTTGCTGCAAATGGTAGGATTTGCCCTTTTCTTATGGCTGAGTAGTATTCCATTGTGTATATGTACCACATCTTCTTTATCCATTCATCTATTGATGGACATTTAGGTTGCGTCCAATTCTTGGCTATTGTAAATAGTGCTGCGATAAACATAGGGGTGCATTGGTCTTTCTCAAACTTGATTGCTTCATTCTTAGGGTAAATTCCTAGGAGTGGAATTCCTGGGTCAAATGGTAAGTCTGTTTTGAGCATTTTGATGAACCTCCATACTGCTTTCCACAACGGTTGAACTAATTTACATTCCCACCAGCAGTGTAGGAGGGTTTCCCTTTCTCCACAGCCTCGCCAACATTTGTTGTTGTTTGTCTTTTGGATGGCAGCCATCCTTACTGGTGTGAGGTGATACCTCATTGTAGTTTTAATTTGCATTTCTCTGATAATTAGCGATGTGGAGCATCTTTTCATGTGTCTGTTGGCCATTTGTATTTTTTTTTTTGGAGAACTGTCTGTTCAGTTCCTCTGCTCATTTTTTAATTGGGTTATTTGTTTTTTGTTTGTTGAGGCGTGTGAGCTCTTTATATATTCTGGACATCAAGCCTTTATCGGATCTGTCATTTTCAAATATATTCTCCCATACTGTAGGGTTCCTTTTTGTTCTGATGGTGTCCTTTGCTGTACAGAAGCTTTTCAGCTTAATATAGTCCCACTTGTTAATTTTTGCTGTTGTTTTCCTTGCCCGGGGAGATATGTTCAAGAAGAGGTCACTCATGTTTATGTCTAAGAGGTTTTTGCCTATGTTTTCTTCCAAGAGTTTAATGGTTTCATGACTTACATTCAGGTCTTTGATCCATTTTGAGTTTACTTTTGTATATGGGGTTAGACAATGGTCCAGTTTCATTCTCCTACATGTAGCTGTCCAGTTTTGACAACACCATCTGTTGAAGAGACTGTCATTTCCCCATTGTATGTCCATGGCTCCTTTATCAAATATTAATTGACCATATATGTCTGGGTTAATGTCTGGATTCTCTAGTCTGTTCCATTGGTCTGTGGCTCTGTTCTTGTGCCAGTACCAAATTGTCTTGATTACTATGGCTTTATACTAGAGCTTGAAGTTGGGGAGTGAGATCCCCCCTACTTTATTCTTCTTTCTCAGGATTGCTTTGGCTATTCGGGGTCTTTGGTGTTTCCATATGAATTTTTGAATTATTTGTTCCAGTTCATTGAAGAATGTTGCTGGTAGTTTCATAGGGATTGCATCAAATCTGTATATTGCTTTGGGCAGGATGGCTATTTTGATGATATTAATTCTTCCTAGCCACAAGCATGGGATGAGTTTCCATCTGTTAGTGTCCCCTTTAATTTCTCTTAAGAGTGACTTGTAGTTTTCAGAGTATAAGTCTTTCACTTCTTTGGTTAGTTTTATTCCTAGGTATTTTATTTTTTTTGATGCAATTGTGAATGGAATTGTTTTCCTGATTTCTCTTTCTGTTGGTTCATTGTTAGTGTATAGGAAAGCCACAGATTTCTGTGTGTTGATTTTGTATCCTGCAACTTTGCTGTATTCCGATATCAGTTCTAGTAGTTTTGGGGTGGAGTCTTTACAGTTTTTTATGTACAGTATCATGTCATCTGCAAATAGTGACAGTTTAACTTCTTCTTTACCAATCTGGATTCCTTGTATTTTTTTGTTTTGTCTGATTGCTGTGGCTAGGACCTCCAGTACTATGTTAAATAACAGTGGGGAGAGTGGGCATCCCTGTCTAGTTCCCGATCTCAGAGGAAATGCTTTCAGCTTCTCGCTGTTCAATGTAATGTTGGCTGTGGGTTTATCATATGGCCTTTATTATGTTGAGGTACTTGCCCTCTATTCCCATTTTGCTGAGAGTTTTTTTTATCATGAATGGATGTTGAACTTTGTCAAATGCTTTTTCAGCATCTATGGAGATGATCATGTGGATTTTGTCCTTCTTTTTGTTGATGTGGTGGTTGATGTTGATGGATTTTCGAATGTTGTACCATCCTTGCATCCCGGGGATGAATCCCACTTGGTCATCGTGTATGATCCTTTTGATGTATTTTTGAATTCGGTTTGCTAATATTTTGTTGAGTATTTTTGCATCTACGTTCATCAGGGATATTGGTCTGTAGTTTTCTTTTTTGGTGGGGTCTTTGCCTGGTTTTGGTATTAGGGTGATGTTAGCTTCATAGAATGAGTTTGGGAGTATCCCCTCCTCCTCCATTTTTTGGAAAACTTTAAGGAGAATGGGTATTATGTCTTCCCTGTATGTCTGATAAAATTCCGAGGTAAATCCATCTGGCCCGGGGGTTTTGTTCTTTGGTAGTTTTTTGATTACTGCTTCAATTTCATTGCTGGTAATTGGTCTGTTTAGATTTTCTGTTTCTTTCTGGGTCAGTCTTGGAAGGTTGTATTTTTCTCAGAAGCTGTCCATTTCTCCTAGGTTTCCCAGCTTGTTAGCATATAGGTTTTCATAGTATTCTCTAATAATTCTTTGTATTTCTGTGGGGTCCATCGTGATTTTTCCTTTCTTGTTTCTGATACTGTTGATTTGTGTTGACTCTCTTTTTCTCTTAATAAGTCTGGCTAGAGGCTTATCTATTTTGTTTATTTTCTCGAAGAACCAGCTCTTGGTTTCATTGATTTTTGCTATTGTTTTATTCTTCTCAATTTTATTTATTTCTTCTCTGATCTTTATTATGTCCCTCCTTCTGCTGACCTTAGGCCTCATCTGTTCTTCTTTTTCCAATTTCGATAATTGTGACATTAGACCATTCATTTGGGATTGTTCTTCCTTTTTTAAATATGCTTGGATTGCTATATACTTTCCTCTTAAGACTACTTTTGCTGTGTCCCACAGAAGTTGTGGCTTAGTGTTGTTATCATTTGTTTCCATATATTGCTGGATCTCCATTTTGATTTGGTCATTGATCCATTTACTATTTAGGAGCATGTTTTTAAGCCTCCATGTGTTTGTGAGCCTTTTTTCTTTCTTTGTACAGTTTATTTCTAGTTTTATGCCTTTGTGGTCTGAAAAGTTGGTTGGTAGGATTTCAATCTTTTGGAATTTACTGAGGGTCTTTTTGTGGCCTAGTATGTGGTCTATTCTGGAAAATGTTCCATGTGCACTTGAGAAGAATGCATATCCTGTTGCTTTTGGATGTAGAGTTCTGTAGATGTCTATTAGGCCCATCTGCTCTATTGTGTTGTTCAGTGCTTCCGTGTCCTTTCTTATTTTCTGCCCGGTGGATCTATCCTTTGGGGTGAGTGGTGTGTTGAAGTCTCCTAGAATGAATACATTGCAGTCTATTTCCCCCTTTAGTTCTGTTAGTATTTGTTTCACATATGCTGGTGCTCCTGTGTTGGGTGCATATATATTTAGAATGGTTATATCCTCTTGTTGGACTGAGCCCTTTATCATTATGTAGTGTCCTTCTTTATCTCTTGTTACTTTCTTTGTTTTGAAGTCTATTTTGTCTGATATTAGTACTGCAACCCCTGCTTTATTCTCACTGTTGTTTGCCTGAAATATGTTTTTCCATCCCTTGACTTTTAGTCTGTACATGTCTTTGGGTTTGAGGTGAGTTTCTTGTAAGCAGCATATAGATGTGTTTTGCTTTTTTATCCATTCTATTACTCTGTGTCTTTTGATTGGTGCATTCAGTCCATTAACATTTAGGGTGACTATTGAAAGATATGTACTTATTGCCATTGCAGGCTTTAAATTCGTGGTTACCAAAGGTTCAAGTTTAGCCTCTTTAGTATCTTACTGCCTAACTTAGCTCGCTTATTGAGCTGTTATATACACTGCCTGGAGATTCTTTTCTTCTCTCCCTTCTTATTCTTCCTCCTCCATTCTTCATATGTTGGGTGTTTTGTTCTGTGCTCTTTCTAGGAGTGCTCCCATCTAGAGCAGTCCCTGTAAGATGTCCTGTAGAGGTGGTTTGTGGGAAGCAAATTCCCTCAGCTTTTGTTTGTCTGGGAATTGTTTATTCCCACCATCATATTTCAATGATAGTCGTGCTGGATACAGTATCCTTGGTTCAAGGCCCTTCTGTTTCATTGCATTAAATATATCATGCCATTCTCTTCTGGCCTGTAGGGTTTCTGTTGAGAAGTCTGTTGTTAGCCTGATGGGTTTTCCTTTATAGGTGACCTTTTTCTCTCTAGCTGCCTTTTAAAACTCTTTCTTTGTGCTTGATCTTTGCCATTTTAATTATTATGTGTCTTGATCTCCTTCTTGGATCCTTTCTGTTGGGGGTTCTGTGTATTTCAGTGGTCTGTTCGATTATTTCCTCCCCAGTTTGGGGACGTTTTTAGCAATTATTTCTTCCAAGATACTTTGCATCCGTTTTCCTCTCTCTTCTTCTTCTTCTGGTACCGCTATAATACGGATATTGTTCTTTTTGGATTGTTCACACAGTTCTCTTAATATTGTTTCATTCCTGGTGATCCTTTTTTCTCTCTCTATGTCAACTTCTATGCGTTCCTGTTCTCTGGTTTCAATTCCATCAATGGCCTCTTGCATCCTGTCCATTCTGCTTATAAACCCTTCCAGAGTTTGTTTCATTTCTGTAATCTCCTTTCTGGCATCTGTGATCTCCCTCCGGACTTCATCCCATATCCCTTGCATATTTCTCTGCATCTCTGTCAGCATGTTTATGATTTTTATTTTGAATTCTTTGTCAGGAAGACTGGTTAGGTATGTCTCCTTCTCTGGTGTTGTCTCTGTGATCTTTGTCTGCCTGTAGTTTTGACTTTTCATGGTGATAGGAATAGTTTGCAGAGCTGGAACGAGTGACGGCTGGAAGAACTTCCCTTCTTGTTGGTTTGTGGCCTTCCTCTCCTGGGAGAACAGTGACCTTTAGTGGCTTGTGCTGGGTAGCTGCGCCAGACAGGGCTTCTGCTTCCTGCCCGGCTGCTATGGAGTTTGTCTCCACTGTTGCTGTGGGTGTGGCCTGGCTGAGGCTGCTACTCTAAAGTGGTGGAGTTGCGTTGGAGGGGGAGCAGCCGGGAGGCTATTTATCTTCGTAAGGGGCCTCCGTGCTCCCTGCAGCCCAGGGGATTAGGGTGCCCAGAGATCCCCGGATTCCCTACCTCTGGATTAAGTGTCCCACCCTGCCCCTTTAAGACTTCCAAAAAGCACCCGCCAAAACAAAACAACGACCACAAAAAAAAAAATGGCCACTCGTTTTTCTTTATTCTCTGGCGCCCGCCTCAGGCATCTGCTCACCGGTCTTGCTGCCCTGTTTCCCTAGTATTGGGGTCCCTATCCCTTTAAGACTTCCAAAAAGCGCTCGCCAAAACAAAATAGAAAAAAAAAAACGGCCGCTCACTTTTCTTATGTCCTCTCGCGCCAGGCCTCCGGTACCCTCTCACTGTTCTTGCTGCCCTATTTCCCTAGTATCCAGGGCCCCGTGCACGCACTGTTTCTGTGCTCTGGTCTGGATGGCAGGGGCTGGGTGTTCGGCAGCCCTGGGCTCCGTCTCCCTCCCGCTCTGCCTGCTCTTCTCCCGCCGGGAGCTGGGGGGAGGGGCGCTCGGCTCCCGCCGGGCCGGGGCTTGTATCTTACCTCCTTCACGAGGTGCTGGGTTCTCGCAGGTATGGATGTGGTCTGGATGTTGTCCTGTGTCCTCTGGTCTTTATTCTAGGAAGAGTTGTCTTTGTTATATTTTCATAGATATATGTGGTTTTGGGAGGAGATTTCCGCTGCTCTGCTCATGCCGCCATCTTGGCTCCGCCTGTTGCCTCCATTCTTTATATGTTAGGTGTTTTATTCTGTACTCTTTTGTGTTTCCTTTGACTGTTTTTGTGGATAGTTGATTTTATTTTTTGCCTTTAGTTAGTATTTGGTTGGTCTGCTTTCTTTGCTGTGATTTTATTTTCTCTGGTGACATCTATTTAGCCTTAGGAGTGCTTCCATCTAGAGCATTCCCTTTAATATATCCTGTAGAGGTGGTTTGTGGAAGGTAAATTCTCTTATCTTTTGCTTGTCTGGGAATTGTTTAATTCCTCCTTCATATTTAAATGATAATCGTGCTGGATACAGTATTCTTTGTTCAAGGCCCTTCTGTTTCTTTGCATTAAATATATCATGCCATTCTCTTCTGGCCTGTGAGGTTTCTGTTGAGAAGTCTGATGATAGCCTGATAGGTTTTCCTTTGTAGGTGATCTTTTTTCTCTGTCTGCCTTTAATACCCTGTCCTTGTCTTTGATCTTTGCCACTTTAATTATTATGACTTGGTGTTGTCCTCCTTGGGTCCCTTATGTTGGGAGATCTGTGGGTTTCCATGGTCTGAGAGACTATTTTCTCCCCCAGTTTGGGGAAGTTTTCAGCAATTATTTCTACAAAAACACTGTCTATCCCTTTTTCTCTCTCTCCTTCTTCTGGTACCCATATAATGTTAATATTGTTCTGTTTGGATTGGTCACACAGTTCTCTCAATATTTTTCATTCCTGGAGATCCTTTAATCTCTCTCTACCTCAGCTTCTCTGTATTCCTGTTCTCTGATTTCTATTCCATTAACAGTCTCTTGTACCTCATCCAGTCTGCTCTTAAGTCCTTCCAGAGATTGTTTCATTTCTGTAATCTCCCTCCTGACTTCATCCCTTAGCTCTTGCATATTTCTCTGCAGGTCTATCAGCATGGTTATGACCTTTATTTTGAATTATTTTTCAGGAAGATTGGTTATATCTATCTCCCCAGGCCCCCTCTCTGGGATGTCTGGGTGATTCTCAACTGGATTAGATTTTTCTGCCTTTTCATGGTGATAGAGGTAGTCATAGGCAGGTGGAGTGGTGTCAACTGGGAGAACAAAGTTTCTTCTTGGTTGCTTGACACCTTGCCCTTCTCCACTGCCTGTGTCAGTTACCCGCACCCCAGGAGTGGCCTCTGGGTTAATTCCCTGGGCTGCTGTGGTCAGAGAAGCCCTTGGGGTGGCCCAGAGCCCTGTGGGAGTGGCAGGTGCACTGGTGTACTCTCCTGCAAGAACGGTGTCCCTTCATGCCTTGCCCCAGCTTCCTCTGTCTGTGCTGGGCAGCTGTGTGCCAGTGGCATTCTCTGGGTCTGGCCCAGGCAGCTGCGTGCTGGGAGAAGACTCTGGGTGGTTGTTGTGGGTGCAGCCACTCTCCGGCTGCTTGGTTGCTGTAGTGGGGCAGTGCCAGCAGGGGGGAATGATCGGCAGGCTGCTTACTGCCGTCACGGGCTTCCAAAGCTGTGCTGCCACCCAGAGGGTTGGGGCAGCCGAAGTTCCTTAGGATTCCTAGCCTGCTGGGCTGAGTGTGCTGGGACGATTCCATCCAGCTGTTAAGCTCGTCCCTTTAAGACTTTCAAAAAGCACTCTTCTTTTGTCCCAGGGGAGCCGACTGTGGGGACCTGCTCACAGATTTTACTTTTCCGTTTCTCTAATATCCAGTACACCATGCAATGTGTGTCTGTGCTCCCGGTGCAGATTACTAGGGCTGGTTACTTAGCAGTCCTGTGCTTCCACTCCCTTCCCACTCTGATTCTTTTCCTCCCACTGGTGAGCTGGGGTGCGGGGAGTGCTTGGGTCCCACCAGGTCACAGCTTTGTATCTTACCCTTTTTATGAGATGCTGAGTTCTTCCAGATGTGGATGTAGCCTGGCTGTTGTACTGTATCTTCTGGTCTCTCTGTTAGGTGTAGTTTTATTTGTTGTATTTTCAAAAATATATATGGTTTTGGGAGGAGATTTCCGCTGCCCTACTCATGCTGCCATCTTCCAGAATCTCCTATGGAATGTGCTTAAATGCTGATGTCACGGTCAGACTCCATCCAGATATGTTGAATCAAGTGCTGATGAACACAGCCCAGGATTCTGTATTTCAAAAAAGACTTTGGCTTGTTGTGTTACATGAACAGGTTTGGTGACCACTGACTCACTTAGCCCATTCTCCAAGGGGGCGGTAGCACACTCAGTGTTGACACCACATCCTTTGGATTTTACCTACTAAACATTTCTTGCATCTTTCTCCCATGTGTCCACTAGCAACAGGCCAAGTCCAAGGTACCAGTGTCTCTGGCCTGGACACTACAGTGGCCTCAAAGTTTCCCTGCAGGGACTCATGCCCCTGCAACCTGTACCCTACAGAGTAGCCAGGACAGTCGTTTCAAGTCTCATATTGGATTGTCACACTCCCTACCCCTGAAGCCTCACTTTTTGCTTTTTCTTTCCATTTATTTTAGGAGGAACACAGCATTCTCCTCTTGGCCAGAGACCCAGGGTCCGTCCCTTGCCCATTGAAACCTGCTAACAGGCCTTTGCACTTAAAACTGTTCTCCTTTCCCCTTGACCTGCCCTTGCTTCAGGCTCAGCTCTTCTCCTTTCTGCAGGAAGGCCTTCCCAACCTCTCTTGCACAGCCCTTTTGGTTGCAATTTTATACTGATTTACATAATAACTGGATTAAGTGTGACTCCACAGAGAATAGAAATTTCCCAGGAAGGCAGGGACCACAGGTCTTCTCTACTGGTGCCAAAGTGCTTGGTGTGCAGTCAGCTCTATGTGCCTGCCTCTCCTCCATATGGCAGAGGGTGGCAAATGTAGTATTATATGCCATTTTGTGTTGTGGAATTCTGGGCCTAGCTGGAGTCAGCCAGCACAGAAGCTATTGTAGGTAATAAATTGAACACTTTGGCAGATCTTGCTCCTCTTGATTCCATCAAAACATTTATTAAACATGAAGTAGGTGCCAGACATGCCCCTTGTCCTTAAGTAGCTTATGGTCTAGGACAAAGACATTAAACAAATGACTACACATTTATGAGTTTTACAGAGGGGAAGTTGAGTGTGCCATGGGGACACAGAAGAGAGGGTCCATGTCTAGTCTGGGGAGTCAGGAGAGTTTCCCTGCATAAGGAATATTTGAGCAGAGATCCAGAGAATGAGTTAGAACAAACTTTGGGGGACAGCACAGGGGCAGGCTGTGTGGAGTGAATTTTGGAAGATGGGGCTATCTAATGGGCCCATGAGAGCATCCAGTCCTCCAGTCCTGCTGAATCCTCTCCTGAGCTGGGCAGCTGGGGATTGTCCCGGCCACACTCATCTGCCTATGAGTGGTTGGCTGAGATGGCCTGTGCTGACCTGAATTCTGGGCTGGGTCTAGAGGGTGAATGCTATGCTCAAGAGAAGGAGTGGAGTGAGTAGACACCCCTCAGAAACCCCTTCTCTGACTTTGGCATCACATGGGTTTTTGTGGACAAAACATCCCCCCCAGCCCCCCAGCACTCTTGTTGAAGCAGTATTAACATCATCACCACCAGCAGTTTTTACTCATTTCTTTATTAATATAGAAAAGGGGCCCAAGGCAGCTGGACCAGAGTATAAAGCACCAGGAGTTAATACTATTCTGGTGAAAGGGTTGGCTTTACAAAAGGAGCAGGCAGGAGCTGCCCTGGTTCTGGGGCCAGGCCCAGCCTACTGCCCAGAACTTCAGAGCAGCACCTGGAACGAGCCCCTGGCAGACAGTGACAGGGAGGTTGGGGGTGGGATGAGCTTGAAACCATGAGGACAGATGGCAGGGATGGAGGGCCAGGCAGTGAGAACTATCCTGTGGCTGCTGAGGACAGGGAACTGCTGGCCTGAGGCTCCCCACTGGACCATGGGCAAGGGGGCTCACAGTGGGCCTCAGCTCTGGGGGCAGGTAGAAAACCCCATGGATACTAGTGGGAATGGAGAATCCAGACCCAGTCCTAGGGCTGAAGGGCCTTTCCCTTATCTCTACCAGGGGCCACCTTTGCTCTATACTACAGGTGGGGCTTCAGGGCCCAAGGCACTATCAGAGAGAGAGACCCAGAGGTCTCCCACATGGGAAGAGGGGGCAGAGAAGGAAGCACTTGCATGTCCCCAGCTTAGGCAACCGGGGATGAGATACAGAGTAGGACAACAGCATCCTTGTGCAATGGGGCTGGAATATAGGGCAAGGATGGTCTTCTCCTTTGCCAGTGACCAGGACCAGCCCCATGGCAATGGTGTCTGCCTTGAACCTTAGCAAATGGAATCTGCAATGAGCACTGGGTGCCAGCAGCCCTGGGTTCTAGCCTTAGCTCTCCTGGAACAGAGTGGTATCACCACAGGTCAGCCATGTCCTGCCCTGGCCTGTTCCTCACCCACTAATGAGAGCTTTGGCTGTGACCTCTCAGGTCATGGGAGGGACTCAATATTTCCAGGGCACTCCAGGACCTGCTCTTGGTAGTTAAGAAGTTAGTAGTTGGTAGTCAGTTCTCAACTAGACCCTGGATGGAAGGAATGGGATGGGGACCAGAGGGTGATAGAGGAAGATGGTCTTGCATGGAACCTACTCCCACAAACACTCCAGAGCTGGGAAAGGCTGCTGGGAGCCTCTCCTTTGCCCAGGGGAGGAGAAGCCTCCCTCCCTTTGGCACAGGGAGGAAACATGGCTCAGTGGAATCCATTCACAACCATCTGGGTGACATTTGGCATGGAAAGAATGGGTGGCACTACATTACCCTTTATGTTCTTCCTGGAGGTGGGGAGCTTGAGGCCCCTTGTGGCTTCTAGCTCCAGCCCTGGTGTAGGGTCAGGAGTGCTTTTCCCTGTGGTCCTGCTGTGGGGAAAGCCCAAGACTCTGCCTGGCTGGCACATGTTAGTTGGTGAGGAAAGGACAAAGGGGTGAGTAAGCAGACAGAGGTAAGAGCAACTCTCTGGCTTTCTCCTCTTCTTCCAGGAGAGCCACTCAGTCAACTGAGTCGCAGATCTCTTCCACCATAGCATTAAAGATGTGTGGCTGGTCTGCATAGACATGGTGCGAAGCACCCTCAATCTCCTGTGGAGACAGGAAGCGCCAGGGGTGGGAAGGCCTTTATTCCAGGCACTGGAAAGCTGCCACACCATTTCTTTTCCCAGAGACCTGCTTGCCTGTGACCCATAAACACTAACAGAAACAAAGGTCCACCTTTCTCCCAGGTTCTCAGCACTTCCCTCTGGGAACTAGTGAATCCCAGTACCCCTCTCTGCTCTCCTTTGGCCATCTGCTGTACCTTTCCTTCCACTCTAGCCCCTCCACTGATCTGCCCATTTCATCCATAGGTCTGGTTTGCTGGGCCCATACATGGCACCCAGCCTAACTAAGCATGCTCATTAGCAAACGAGGGTGAAGTGGGGTAAGATAAAAGGGAAGGCTTCACGGCAGCTCCTACTACTCACTCTACCATTCATGGCTCTGGTTTTGGGTGGGAATTACAAGGGGGCTGGAGTGGCAGCATTGTTGTGCCTGGCTACTGGCTAAGTCCCTGTCTTTTAGCTGAACTAGGCTGCATAAAAGTGAGAAGCTCCTAATTATTTTACAGAGTCAACCCTTTCAAATCCACTGCCTGACTCAATCTGCCCATTCCTCTTTACCCCCAGCATCTCTGATCACTCTACTCTACCCCAACGCCTCTCTGTGCTGAGAGCCAACCAACATGTGCTAGCATTTCAGGCACAGCTTTCCCATCTCATTCCTGCTCTCTGACTGGCCAACATACCATGTCTCGGACATAGGAATCTGGCCGCTGCATCTTCACCTTTTCCCCCGTGCTGGTATCTATCCAGGTGTTGGCCCCATAGATCATGGTGATGGGCACATCTTTTCGAATCAAGTGAATTCGCTTCAGCATGGGGCGCCGTGCCCAGCCGAAGGACTCCATCATGGCTTTGAATGCTGTCTCGCCACTGAACAAGCAAAACAGGGGGAGGCAGTCAACAGAATGAACCCCGCAGCATAAGATGTCAACTTGTGGGTCTCTTCAGAGGCCAGACAGTATCTTTGTCAGCTCTGCATTCCTCTGAGAGCCCAGCACTGCACTCGTTAAATACTGGGGAGATTAGGAGGTAGGTTTGAATCTCCAGAGGCTTCCTATCACAAAAAAAGGAGGGACATGGTGAACACTGGCACTGAGAGGTGTCCAAGAATGCAGTGGGTTAATATTTATTCAGCAAATATTTATGTGTCATGCCCTGGCTGAGTGTGGGGATATGTGAACAAGATGGATGTGTCTGTCCTCTAGGAGCTCATGCTTTAGGGAAGAAAGCATTTAATAACTAATTACAGGATTAATTATTTAACTTCAAACTTCCCAAGAATTATGAAAGGGTGGTAGGGTGCTATGAGAACACAGACTAGGGACTCGGCCTGCTGGGGTTGGAGAGAGGGTTGAGGCGCTTGTGAGGTGGACTCAGGCAGTGAGTACTACTGTAGTGCGAGGGGCTTCCTCAGGACACTCTGGCATGGGATGTCAGCTTTGCAAGGACCCAGGGGAGCAGCAGTCTGTGCTATGTGGAAAGCAATGACTGCCCATCTCATCTTCTCTGCTCTCTGGTCATTTTCTCAGCTTGAGCTAACAGGGGCCATGTCATGAGGGGTCAGCAAGGCTGTGACAGAAGCTGCCTTTTGGGCTGGTCTGAAGCTTTTGTGAAAGCAGGGGAAGTCAGGAGGCTGCTGCCTTTCAGTCTCTCCTGTTTGGGTATTGTATTGCCAGTCTCCCTCATACTCCTCAGATGAAGGGGAGCCCAAGTTCTGCAAAGAATTCCTCCTTACGACATCACATCATAGTGGAAAAATCATGGACTTTGGGACCAGAGAAATGTGAACTCAAATCCTGGCTATGTTTTCTTAGTAAGTCAGGTAACCAAAATACACCTTAATTTTCTCTACCTACAAATTGGAGTGATATTATACCTATTTTATTAGGTCATTGAGGAAAATGAAAAAATATTCAAAGCCCCTAATATCAAGTGAAATGAAGTACGTAGCCCCTAGATATTTTTCCCAAGCCAAATTTCATGTTTTCCAAGGGAATGCTAGGTAACCATGAGCTTGTTAAAGTTACAACTCAGAAACACTCAGGGGATTATAAAAATGATGGTGTTTGGGGGAAGGGAGTGGACATCACTGATGTCCCCTCTGCTTCCTCTAGGATATAAATGAGCTGCTCAATTATGAATTCTGTGGCTCAGATCAGGAGGCCATTCATTATACAGAACTAGGCCTGGGATCGGGAAGAGTGCTGAGGAGAAGGCTAGGGATGGGCCTGTGGGGCCTCGGTGGATATGAGACTGGCACTGAGCCTGTTGGGGCTGAGAGAGGAGCCGAGAGCAGGAGGCAGGGCTACCTGATTTGACTGTTGAGCTGTGTTTCTACATTGCCGCTAAAAGGGGCCCTTCATGAACTGAGCTCATGTGGAATGTTGGACACACAGTTTCCATGCTGTCCCAGAGCTGTCTGGGTTGTAGGCTATTGTTCAGACATGACTGCTGGAATGCAAAACTCCAGCTCCTTCACAGCAGTGGGCTCACCACCAGTGACCTGGACAAGCTTACAAGGAGGTGGAGCTGCCACTCCCAGTGGTCTTGGCTTCCTAGAGATGCTTCCCAGCAACCTGGGTGAGGCCTATGCAGAGGTGGTACCACCCATGCAGCCTCATGGTATCAGCTACTCACAGGCACTGCCTTGGGGGGACGATTACCTCCCTGACTCTGCCCTGGCTCTCAGCTGCAGAGACTGCGTGTCAGCAGGCTTGTGGGGTCCTGCTACGTAAGTAGTCAGAGATATGAACTTCAAAAGATTCCAGAGACACCCCCAAATCTCCAAAATATATGAAAGGAATTCCTGTCCCAACAGTATTTCAAGATGTGCATAATTAAATTTTCAAAATGCATGTCTTTCTGTCAGCAATCCTATTTGTAGGAATGTATTCTATAGATACAGTCGCATGTATGCCAAGGAAGATGCGCAAGGAGGTTCTCGGAAGTAATGTCAAGTGGTATCTCACACAAAAGAACAAGGACATTTGGGAACCACAGGTCTGGGATAGAAGATGAGTTTTTCTTTGCTTTTTTGAAAATAACATGTTCATATCACTTTTTCAGTTAAAAAAAAAGTTATTTTCCAATGTTTTCCAGACTCTTTCCTGTCTGAGTAACTGCTTATCTCTAGGGAAGAAGGGTCTTCCTCTAGAGATGGGGAACATGCTTAATTCATCTATTATCTTCTCCGTACCTTTCTGCCTACTCCTGGGGAAGTCTCTGGAATTAATCAAGCCTGCTAATGCCTATGTTCCCATAAGTGAACGAGAGCTTTGCATGAGAAGAAATACCACAGAGAATGATCGTGTGACAGTTCTGGAGTTTTCATCTCCAAATCCACCCATCCTGTGCTGGCTCTGACTGCTGCCCTTACCTGGGATTCTGTGCATTGCAGTGGTAGATATACTCAGATATAGTATCATCTTCAAAGAAGTCTGCAAACTTGCGCTTGAAGTCTGGCCGGAATCGCTGCACCAGGCCAGGCCCTGGGAGGAGACAGAGAAACACAGAATGGCTGGTTTGGATGGAGGAGAAAGACTCCTGCCTATGTATGTTTTAAGACTTTAATCAAACATTTCTCCTAGGAGTTTGCTTGCTTTGTATGTTTAATATTACAGTAGCAGGAAGAGTATGTGAGTCTGTTGGGAAGCTCCAGTAACTACAAATGAGAGTCAGCTGGTTATCATAGACTATATGATGGTCTAATGTCATTGGAGGAACTAGACTGTTTTCAGCTCAGTGAAGTCCCAAGGTCTTTTCCTCCAAAGATCACAAGCCCCACAAGAGTCCATGGCTGAGATGCTTTTCTTTTACAGTCTGAGCTATGTTCTTTCTCCGTGAGACCTTTATGGCCTTTCCATCATCTTAAGGTGGCAGATGAAACTAGACTACCTCCCACGAGCCCTCTCAAGTTCAGGCCTGAAAGAGAATACGAGTGGAGAGGCAAACCTAACACTGGCACCTTGGCTCTGCGGCACTGTTTTAGAGCCACCTGTTCCCTTCACCTTTCTGCATAGCACACATGTGAGCAGTAGGGCACCCAGAACAAACTGTAAAAGTTGGGCCTACTGATCAGCTTCTCTCTTCTGGTCTTCTCTGTGTGAGGAGCAAAGGGTGAGAGGGAGGCAGAGCCAAGATCCCCTGGGCCCTGGCCCTACTCCATGGCTGCTAGCCAGCTGCCCCAATCACACTAGTTCTGATGGCCATGCATGAACTTGGCCAGATGCAAGACCACCAAAGGGGAGGGCGGTTAGAATGAGGCTTCTTCCTGGAAAGGCATCTGGAGGGTCTGCTGGGGTCTACAGTGCTAGGAACTCTCAGGTCAGCACTCTGTGCATTTCCTCTCCTTTGGCGCCTGTGTCTAATGTTATCCTTCCTTTCTCCCCAAACTCAAATGTTCATTTCTCTTTTATCTATAGCCATCCTGTTTCTCTTGAAGGGCCTGGAGAAACAACTCTTATTTGGTCATTAGCAATAAATTCATAATAGGCTACTGAATATTATTATGTATATGTAAGTCATCAGTGCAAGATAGAGGTCATCAATCTTTTCCACCCAGGGATTTCCCTTCATCAGAGTACAAAGCTCCCCAGAAAGGAAGTGCTGGCAGTGAGGTCAGAAGGCTACTACTTCTACTTACTCCGGCTAGCTCCCTGTGACTTCTTACCCTTCCTTTACCCACAGAATTTGCTGACAGCTTCTAAGTGGTGAAGATGTGGTGCCTAAGTTAAGCAGGACATAGTTTAGAGGGGCTTGCTTGCCACTTAGGCTTATTAGAGGCTCTGGTTTTGACATCTTCCCGCTGCAGGTGCTGGGTGAGCTGCAGAGATGGGATTCAGGGGTGGTTAGTGTGCTGAATCACCAACAGGCTGCCATAAACTCACATATTCAAAGAACTTGGTGAAGAGTTGCTTCATGGCCCCTTTCTTTCCTTCTGGGGGTCAGTTGAAGTTCTACTCCATCTGTCTCCTGCATAGAAAGCTTTTTCCATGTAGCTGGGGGAAAAAAAGAACCTTCTGCAACCATAAAGAGACCTGGTCCAGATTAACAGCTTTAAGCCACAATGCTAGGCCTGCTCTTACTTTGCATGCACAAACAGGATGGCTGGAGTCCACACACAGTGGGGCTTCTAGAATGGGACAGCCTTGGTTTAAGAAGATGGTTTCTTTATCTGCATGCTACTCACCCCAGGGCCCAGCCACTCGAAGAACAGCCAGGGGATTGGAACGCCCTAGGACAGATGCCACAGCCTTGACCCAGGTTGGGGATGCACGGATCTCACTGGGGTCAGTTGGTCGGAGAGGAAAGCCCCATGGGTCCACCAGGATGAGGTGTTTAACTCTAAAGGAAGAAAAGAAGGCAAACTGTATGTGCTTGGAGGTACTCCTTGAATGGACCACAAAGAAGAGAATTATTAGAAACTAACACTGGAAGGTATTTCTGGATACTTCTGGTTCCCAGCAAGGCAAGGAAGGAGCTAGGTCCTGAGTGAGAAGAGTGGCTAGACTTTACCTTTCAGGGTATTTGATAGAGTAAGAAGTGGCCAGGAATCCTCCCAAACTGTGCCCCAGGAGGATCATATTGGGTATCCCCATGGTCTCCCGCCATGTCTCTATTGAAGTCACAAACTCGTCCTCGGCCCCCTCCGGGTCCCTCGGGAATGCTGGCCTCGAGCTTCGCCCAAAGCCAAGAAGGTCGAAGGTGTGCAGTGTGCGACGGGCACTCAGTGAATCCATGTTGAGGATCCAGAGGCCCACGCCACCCCCGAAGCCGTGCACCATCACCAGGGGGGTGCGGTCCCTGCGCTCCGGGCTCACAGTCACTGTCCAGATCTTGTTCTGGTTTGGAAGGGACACATATCGGGCCAGGAACTTGTTCTGGAGACCTAGGGAGAGGGAAGCAGTAAGACTGTTCTCTGAAAGTGCCATCATTCTGCCTGAACTACCACTCTTCAGCTTTCTTTGTCCAGTGCCAAACCTGTCCTGACCCCCCTCACCTCTTTCTTTCACAACCCTGTGACCATACACCTGAAGAGTTCAACTCTAAGCACCATTTGTAGACCATCTAGTCTGTAAGTAATAAGAGGGGCTCCCTCTGGGCCCAGGGTGCCAGTGACTCCACTGACCCCATAAGCTCCTGCATCCATTGCTTCTCTTATCCCTGTGTGTGCTTGGGGCTTAATAGATGGACAGAAGTGTCCTCATTGAAGGTGCGTGGGAGGGTAGCTTCTGACTGGAGTCAAGCCAGGTGGAGGAAGTGATGGGTATGGATTGAGCCACAGGCTTATTCCTCTTAAGAGACAGACCGAGGTAGGTGGTGGTTGACTTGCTGGCAAGACAGCGGGCATGTGACAGAACTGCCTTGGGGAAGTCACCAGGATCATGGACAGAGGCATGAAGGCTGAGGCTATTCTGTGGCTGCACTGACTCAGGCCCATAGGAGACAGGGAAGCCATGGCTGGGGTGGAAGGCGCAGGGCAGGAAGCCCCTGTGGGCAATATGGGTAGACGTGGCCCAAGAGTCTTGTTTATGTGAGTGGCTGCTGCCATTCATGGGGATGCCCTGGCCCAACAAAATATTGCCCATGAGAGCTGGTCTGTGGGAGTCCCAAACCACTGTGGTAACCAAGGAAGTGGTGGAGCCTAACTAGGTAGAATGCATGGAAGGGTAATGTCAGAGACAGGACAGCTGTTCCTTGGGTAGGGAAGTGGTAAATCTAAGATGTGCTTGTGTTTGGAAGAAGAAAGCAGTAGAAAAGGGAGAGGAGAGGAATGGGGGAGAAGGAAGAAGGAAGGAGAGAATGTGTATATTTGTGTATTAATAGTTGGTATACGGTTTGAGGCAGCAACTAGCATGATGGGTAGGGAGATGTCGAGGAACTGCTATCACAGAAAATGGCATCCTCTGTGCAGATCTCTTCCCTCAAGTCCCTGACATTCCTTCCTTCCACTCCCAGCACTGCTGAGAGGACTCAGTGGGCTCAGTGTACCAGGCTCTGGGAGGATCCCCTATCCTGCCTGGGCCTCCTGAGGTTGCTGAGACGAGCCATCCATTCTACTTACACTGGAGGATCCTGGCTTCCACATTCTTCAGCTGAGACATTGAAGTAGGGCGCCAAGCAGGCAGCCAGCTACTCAGCCAGCCTTGAGGCCTGGGACAATGAGACACAGAGATACTCATTGGCAACACTGATGCTCTCAGCCTTGCTGACAGTTACAAAAGAGTTATCAGGGTGCATGGCACGTCCCAGGCTCAGGAGAGCTGCCGCTGCAGCAGTCAGCAATTCCCTGCTGCCTACAGACTGTTACTCTTCTCTGGTAAATGGCTATTAACAACAATATGCCCTTTGTTTCAACAGATACTCAGACCACGGTGTGCACACCTCTTTCCAGTTTACAGAGCTCTTTTACATTTATTAGCTCATTTGAGTTTACAGCTCTTCTTTGTTAGGGGTTATCACCAAGTTTAAGGAGATTAAAAGGGAGAATAGCCAACTATTAACTAATGTCTCAGTTATCCTTTGCCATCCCCAGGACTGAATGTTCCTTTATAGTAGGACAAATTCCTATGCTACCTGCCTTCCTGGCAGGGCACTGGGGTTTGCGTGTGCCCTCTATCAGGCTCCTGGAAGTACAGAGCATTGTGTCAGTGCCCAGTTGGGTTCTCAGGTGATCAGTCAGTCCACGCTTGAACATGGAGATGGGAAAGACAGGGAACAGGAGGAGGGAGACCTGAGTTCAAGTCCTCCTGTGATTCAATGGTAGGACACAGGTTGCCTCTGGCCTTGTCTTCCAGATTATAAAATGAGTAGAAAGTTCAAATATGTCCTCACTTCTAATGGCATGTAATAAAACATATATGTATAACCTAACCTTCTTTTTCTTTTCTGTGCAGGGGACTTTTAAGTCATTGCAGGGTAGAGGTTGAAGCACCAGTTTTGAAATAAAAAAGAAAACCCTGGATGAGTCACAGCATTATCATTTACTAACAGAATGGCTTTGGCCTCTTAAATAACCTGTATTTAAGCATCTAGATATGTAAGGGACCTCATAAGGTACACAGGACAAACTGGATGCTCAGTGAATGAGTTTTTATCATTCTTTTTCCAACCCATATATTTCTCTTTTCTTAAACTCTTCCTAGATGAAGAGGATTACAGGATGGCCACTACCAGCTACAGGAAGGGCCTGTGAACATCAGCACAGTCAAGCAGGGGCATTCCGTGGGAGAACAAGGGTAACCACTACCAACCCCACCCTCGGCACACACTGGGTATTCTGTTACACCACTTAAAGCATAGAATTTTAGATGAGGATGGTTCCTTAGAAATCATCTGGTCCAGCCTATTTCATGGATGAACAAACTGATGCCTTAAGAGGTCATATAGCTAGTGAGAAAAAGAACTAGAACCCTAACCTCAAATCCTGATTTCTCCATACCTTTCCTCTGGATGTTCCAGCTTCAGGTTTTCAAGGCCATATGTGAATACTTAAGAGTATATAACCATATTTTGACACTTGGCTCTGTTTTCTGAAAGTCCAAAGCCCGTTCTAATCCTGGCACTGCCACATACGAGCAATGTGACTTTGGGCACATTATTTAGCCTTCCTGTGTCAGTTTCCTCATCTTTAAAAGGAAAGTAATAATAGTACCTACCTCATAGGGTTGTTACAAATATTAAATGAGTTAATGCATCTAAAATACACAGGCTAATCCTTAGCACAAGATAAACTCCCAATATATGTGTTTTTTTCCCAGCTAAATCATAAGCTGTCTACATTCCTTGTATTTTGCAAGTATCAACTCTCAAGACTGCTTGAGGCTTGAAAGAAAATATTGAGGTTGCTGCTGAGAGTGGCACATTAATGACTTTAGCCAGATGAATGTTGTCAGTCTAAATCAGTCCAAGCCTATGGAGACTCTGAATCCTTTTAATACTCTACTGAATTGCTTGGCTTGAAGCATGACCACAGAATTTTGCCAGTGGAGACAAACTCTCTCCACATCACAGAGACAGTGACAAGTCAGATCACATCTGGATCCCAAACTGCTTAGTAATCTGCCCAAAGCAGTGCTCAGGAAAAATACTGTCTCATGGAACAGAACCATGGGTGGCTTAGCAGATATTCTTTGGGGGAAGCTTTACTTCGCCTCTCTTCTTCACCAAAAATGTTACAGGTAAAGCACTGGGAACAGTACCTGGCACACTGTATCTGCTCCATAGTACTGAGGTGAGGGCTGGGGTGGGAAATCGAGGCAAGGAGCAGAGAAGAGCTTAGCCATGAACTTAGCTGGCCAGGGTGGTCTCTTTCCTCTAAAGTGACAAGGGGTGAGGCAGAAGGGCTCTGTGCAGGGTCTGAAGCCTGTTCTGGACCTCTGTGATCTTGGGCAAGTCTCCTAACTCCTATGGGCACTGGCTTCATTTGTGAAAAGGAACCCAATGTCTTCCATCTCTGCCAGCTCTAATATTGTTTCCCCAAGTCACCGTAGCCAGTGTAAGTTTCCCGTTGGAAAAGTCATCTTTAGAAAGCAACACTCTCCTGGGAAGTGCCTTGAAGCCCGGGAAGCTATTACTGTCATAAAGTTAATTAGTTTCTGCAGCTCTGGAAAGAGGGAACAACAGGATCCAGGAAAGGCCCTGTTCTGGTGAAACCAAGGCTAGGCTGGGAGCTGAGTCATACTTCTAGAAGCAACTTTTCCTTGCTATCTGACTGCGAACTGCTAGTCACACCACCTACAGGTTGGCACCCAAACCTGATGCCCTTGAGACTGTAGCAAAGCCCAAAGCTCTAATTCTGAAACCACAGCATTAAGGGTATCGTTATGATGATTAAAAACATTATCTTATCAACTAGGATCTCAAGCGGGTAAGTGTCCCGGTGGGCGAGCGCTAAAGAAACTGGCAAGCCCACTACTCCAGACTCTCCGCTGCGCGGTGGCGCCCTTTCCTTCCCCCGCCCTCCCCTTGCCCGGCTGAGTGAGGTTCTTCCCACAGCCCCCAAACACCGTGCAGGGGCAAATCCAGGCGAGCAGCCGGGCACCCGCCTCCCACAGGCTTGCTTCGGGGAATCTGAGCCATTACTAATAAACCCATTCTCTCTGTACAGTGAGCAGAGAAGAGCAGGCTGCGATCACGAAACTGAAGTGGAAAGTCAGAATCACGGAGCTGCAGGGCAAGCTTATCCAGCAACGCTCCCCTGACTCTGCCGCCGCCTCAAAGAGGCAAAAGCAAAGCAAGCAAACGCAACTTCCAGCCCTCCCCTGAGGCCGACCTGAAAAAGGAAAGGCGGGAAGGTTTTAAAACTGTTCCTCAGCCAGACAGTCCCAGGATCATGGTCCAGAGACACAGAGAGAAAGATACAGGATTAACTCACTGTTGCTCCAGATCATCAGCCATTGTAAACAAGCCCTGCCGGGTCGAGCTGAGCCAGCCCATCCCTCCGCCTGACGCCAGCACCAGCTGACCCAGAATCGGGTCGGAGAACAAAGTGGGGCGTGGCCAGCGCCCGGCGAGAGGCCGGCCCCCAACACAGCCCAGCGCGCTCGGGAACCCGGGCTGTGGGCTATGGGGCCCGAGGACCCCCGGAGGGCTGTCTTCGGCCTCACAGGCTAGGCCGGTAATCCCAGGCACTCACTTGGGGAACACTAAGGGAGATGAGTAGTACTGAACGACCCGGTCCCTCAAAGGAGCCCCATCAGCCCTCCATTCTCTCATAATCGAAAAGTGACAGAACTACCCTGCAGGCGGCGGCTACCCTCCCTATTAATAGCTTCCTCCCCACCAACGTTCTCCCCTTACTGTTCCTTCTAATCAGATGTTTAAGACGTTTGTGGACACACCACCACTGGTTGAAATTTCCTACAAAGGGCCTGTATACTCCAAATAGATTGCCTGATTTCACACAAAAAAACAGGATGCCTAGTTAAAGTAGAATTCCAGATCAACAAATACTTTTTTTTAGGTTAAGTATGTCCCATGGAATAGTTGGGAGGCAACTGGGCATCCTGTGCATTAGCTGGCAACCCTATAGTTAAGCCACATATACCAAGACACAATTCCTCTGCTCTGGAGATTTCCCAGCCTAGTTTCCAGGGAAGCCGTAGCTTAACCCAGGTCTCCTGCTGTAGGATCCCCACCTCCCCACCCTTCTAGAGGGGCAGTTGAAGGTCTAACCTACCTAAAAGGCTGGGTCTGCTTTAGGTAGCTGGAGTCGGGTGTGGGAGCTTGGTGGTGGTGTGTGTGACTAGCTTGCTCAGCAGAAGAGCCAAATCTTGAGGCTGGCTCCAGAATTTACCTGAATTGGTAACCAAGGTCCCTGGAAAATGTCAGATTTCAGGTCATCCCCTTGGTCAGGTTAAAACCAGACTGGGGGTGGTGGAGGGTGGTGGGAGTGGTGGGACAATGCTGGTGTGGAGAGGTTTTTCTTTAGTGTCTTGCAGGACTCAGAAGAAATAGCCTGCTCTAGTGTTAGAGTTTATCTGCTGCCACCATGGGCTGTTTGTCCCTTTGTAGAGCTGGCAACTTTGTATTTGGAGCTGAGCTTAAACTTCCCCTCTTCTAAAGTCTTGCCTGACCACAGGATCTAAAAGAGACCCCCAGCCACTCTATCACATTGCTCTATTTTATTTTCTTCATAACACTTACAGTATGTGAAATTATCCTGCATACTTGTTTACTCACTTATCATCAGTTTCCCTCCACTAGGGCCTAAGGCTCATGGGGGACCTTAGTTCTCTGCTTTGGTTGCCAGCACGTAGAACAGGGTGCGGCACAGAGCAGATGCTCAGTATTTACTGGGCAAATAAGTGGATGAAAAGTCTAGCAAGGATGCAGGTGTATAAACAATTACCTATAAAACAATGTGCTAAGTGTCAAGGGCTTTGGGAGCCGTATTCTAAATTGTAACCTATAGGAAATTCCCAGGTACTGCACTCTGAGACAGGGCAATAAAATCTCCCACTTTTCTTAAAACCTGTAAGACATAGAACTTTTTGAGGTGAGGATGACCTGCATGGAACTGATGGTAGATCTTTCTAGACCTCATCTCAGGAGACAGTGCAGAGAAGCATTTTAAAAAAATTAAGTATCATTGATATACACTCTTATGAAGGTTTCACATGAAAAACTGTGGTTACTACATTCACCCATATTATCAAGTCCCCCACCCATACCCCATTGCAGTCACTGTCCATCAGTATAGTAAGATGCAACAGAGTCACTACCTGTGAGAAGCATTTGTATTTTGTTACCAAGTGCCAAACCAGCTTTACAGTAGAGGTTGCTTGGAAGTAGGAAACTTGAATGTATGGAAGTAGGAAACTTGAATGTGTGGAAAATGCTTTTTATAGCCCAAGTTAATAGATTGCTTAATGTGTCCTCAGAGCTGTCTCAGGATTGGGCTGGATCTGCTAGAATCATAGAGTGGAGAAGCCTCTCAGTGCCTGCTCTAGGGAGACCTCTGGGAGAAATGTAAGGACCTTTTTCTCATCTTCAATGCAAGGCTCACTCTATGTAAATATGAAAGAATACATCTTCCTTCTACCACCAAATGTGTGATTTTTTTGTAAGATTAAGCTATTAATATGGTCATGATAGATGGAAACTAATTTTGATACACCTTCTTTCCTTCACCTGTAAGTCACATTAAAAATTCCAGAAATAGGTGGAGCTGATAACCTGGTAGCTCAGGTTTGGCAGGGAGAGATCATTCTTTGGTTTCAAATGCTTGCTATTGCCTTTTGAATGAACTATGAACAAGGTGTGACCCTTAGATTAAACACAGGAACTGAATGGAATAGCTCTAGGGTTGCTCAGTTCAATATGATAGCCACTAACCACATACAGCTACTTAGATTTAAATTAATAAAAATTAAATGAAATTTCCTTAGTCATACTAGCTACATTCCAAGTGCCCAATAGCCACACGTATCTAGGGGTACCATATTGGACAGCACAGAGACAGTTTCATCATCACAGAAATCTCTATTGGACAGTGTTGCTCAAGCAGTGATATTTCAGCCAATGTTGTGGAGTGTTTCACCCTTGGAAAGGATAATATGGTAGATTCTCTCTTGGATGCCAGGAAGGAAGGCTGAGGGGTTCTCTTTATGGGATTCCCAAAGATTAGGAACAAGGAAATCAGACAAGGGAGCCTGAAAAGTCCTTCTACTCTATCAGGGACTATAAGGGCAATTATATTAGGATGAAGAGATATTGGCTTATTGAAGATATGTGCTACTTTACTAGGACCAGATCAGAAATTTGGTATGTTAGAAATTTGACTTCATGCTGTTAGCAATTCGATTCCTCTTAAAACTTTCTTTCTGCAAATAATAAACTATTTAATCTCTTCTATTAGAAACCAAGGTATGAGAAAAAAAGATTTCTTTTTCTGTATTACTGTCAACACTTCTGACAATAAATGTGTGGTTTTCCCCACATGTGGGGAAAATGGAACTTTCTGCCTGGCCTTAATAGCATTCATTGTGTATATAATAATAGCATGTTTGCACGTTTATGGGATATTTGCCAGTGACAGAACCACTGGTCAGTCACGGGAGTACCTGCCCAGAGGAGGGGTAGAGAGGAAACATCCATTCTCTCCTCTGCCTGTGCTTCTGATATGTAATTGGTTGGGCATCCACCAGTCACCAGGAACCTGCACACAAGAGATGCTCCTGGAGTGTGGGTGCAGGGAGCTGGGCAACTGGGAGAGTAGGGGGTGGGGGGAGCTATGGAGTCCGGTGCTCCTGGAGAATTAAGCCTGAGTGTGGGAGCAGGGAGCCTGGAGGTCAGGGAGCAAGGAGAGAATGAGATACTACTGCCTAGAGGATTGAGCTTGTGCTGCAGAGCAGACCCTGTAGCTGGTCTGGGGAGCACATTCGAGCCAGTCTTGTATACTGAGCTGTCTGCCACTACTGTGAGAGTAAATGTGGTAACCCTCTGTACTGCCAGCTTCTTGTCCTTGCTTTTCTTCAGTCTGATTGAATTCATAGACAACTTGCTCAAGATGGGGAACCCCTTCCTCCCAGAGCTATACTACACCAACAGTTTTCTAATTCTTGGCTGACACCAATTGGGTGTCCTACAGTTTAACTCAGTTCTAACACTAAATTTCCTGACTTAGTAAAGACTCTACAGGTTAAGGGCCTCAGTCTCACTCCCCAATTTCATATGCCAATACCAAGTCCAGGTTATCACCTATGCTTCTGATGAATGGCTATAAATTGGAGGTTCCAATGATGCCCTCCTCATATTTGATAATTGTTAGAATGGCTCACAGAACCCAGGAAAATAGTTTACTTATGAGATTACTGGTGTTAAAAAGAAACAACAGGTCCACAATGAAATCATGTTGCTAACCCCCACCATGACTTAATACCTAACCTAATTGCAGTTTCAACTTCTTCAGAGGAATGGGATTTTAAACCTATCAGTCTGGAGTTTCCTGGTCAGCACCTGTGAGGTCATCTACCTGATAAAACCACCTGTCTCCCCTTAAGGGAAGATACCCTTGCCTGAAATAATCCACTCTTTAAACTTCCTTGTCCCACCCTCCTTCTACCTATAAAAACCTTCCATTTTGTATAACTCCTTGGAGCTTTCTTATATTTGCTGGATGAAATGCTACCTAATTCATTAATTGTTGAATAAAGCCAATTAGATCTTTACTCAGTTGAATTTTGTTTAACACTGGTTTATTATAAAAGATATAATTTAGGAACACTCATATGGAAGAGACACATAGGGCAAGGTATGGGGGGAAGGGACACAGAGCTTCCATGCCCTCTCTAGGCACAACACCCTCCCAGCACCTGGATGTGTTCGGCAACCCATAAGTTGTCCAAACCCTTTTGGTTAGGGTTTTTTTTAAATGGAGGCTTCATTACATAGCATGACTTATTAAATAATCAGCCATTATTTATTAAATAATTGGTGACTGAACTCAATCTCAGCCCCTCTCTCCTCCCTAAAGATGGTGGGGTAGGGTTAAAGGTTTGAACCCTGGAATCATACAGGTTCCCCTGGCAATCAGCCCCCACCCTTAGGGGCTTTCCAAAAGTCACTTTATTAACATAACTCGAGTGTGGTTGAAAGGGGCTTGATATGAATAACAGGAGACTCTCCTTTCACCTTTATTGCTTTGGGGCTGTATCAGAAACTGGCGACAAAACCAAATATAACAAAAGATGCTCCTATAGCACTTATCGCTTAGGAAATTATAAGGGTTTTAGGAGCTTTGTGCCAGGAACTGGGGATGAAGACCAAATATACATTTCTTATATTACAATATCACACAAGGAAAGGATTTTTTTTTGCCACCCTGGGGCCAAAGTTTAAAAGATGGCACTGTTACATGCAATAGTAGAGGTAAGCAAATTGAGGCATACGAAGGAGAAAGTGAAAATACAAGGGAAATGAATTGGAAAAGAGACTCTTCTTTTTTATGCAGAGATTTTCTTCAGGAGAGTCTTGTTCTTTAGAAGTTTGTATTAAAAGATTGTCAGTTCTTATTGTAGAGAGACACTTTAAAATCAGAGCCTTTGCTTGATTATGTCCAGGAAAGAAAGAAGTTAATCACTGTAGATAACTCTGGATCCACCAGAGGAAATCTACATAACAAACTTCATTAGCTAGCCGTTAGTTTTCATTAATTCCCTCATATATATTTTACCTTCCCATAGTTTGCTCCCTTAGAAACTCAAAGTCCTTTTCCTTTGTCTTGTCACTTCTCTAAAAATGTATTGCCTTTTTTGTTAAGATGTTGTTGTTAAAAACAGCAAAAGGCCCCAAACAGTGTCATTTATGCTAAACCCCATGTCACCAAACTTGAAGCTTGATTACATTTTTGGCTCTCCCAGAAATGGAATCTTAAACCAGTCAATCAAGACTAGGTAGGTAATTTGCCTGACAGATCCCACCATCTCTTAAAGTGACCTTGCCATAACCAATCTTTGTGTCTAATTTAAGTTCCTAGCTCCCACTCCCTTCTGCCAATAAAAATCTTTTATTTTGTACAGCTCCTTAGAGCTTCTTTCTGTCTGCTAGATTGGATGCTGCCTGATTCATGAATCATTGAATAAAACCAGTAAGATCTTTAACATGTACTCAGTTGAATTATTTTTTAGCACTATATAAGCTCAAGTTTGAATCATCCCTTTGAGTAACTCATAACTGAGTACTCCCATGTGCATATGTGATACATGTTAATAAACTTCTGCTTGTTTTCTCTTGTTAATTTGTCTTTTCTCAGTCTAATTACAGGGCCAACAAACCTAAGATGGGTAAAGGGAAAACAGTTTTTCCTCTCCAATAGTGTTTTAGCAATAAAACTCCTAAGGTTTACTCTGATTTCAGCTTCCACTTACATATCTGACTTGCCCTTTGAGAGCCATTTGAATTGTAGTCCCTTCAGTGCCATCTTTTGCTGGGTCTGCCCAACTTTTAATTATTCAGAGAAATAGGGAAAGCAGAAGTTAATTATTAGGATTAATGATTGTTAAGAGTAAATACTTACTGAAGATTTACTGTGTGTGTCAAGTACTCTTAAGTCTTAATGTTAACATTATATCATTTCATCCTCTCAACATTCGAATGATCCAGGTGAGGCAGGGCAGGGACATGCAACAACCATCACGATGAATTTTTCCTGACTATGATGAAAAATGCCAAGATACATACAGACAGTATAGAAAGAACAGGAGGGACTCCATCTTAAGGCTATGATTCCATTTTAAAAACCATGAAGTTAGGAGGTAAGATTCCTAACATACATTATGGTAATCAGACAATAACCAGCCCTGTCTTAAGGCAGGGCAAGTAGTCCTAAATGATATGTCCCCACTGCTTGAGGGTAACCACTATCTTGGAGAAGAACAGGATCAAGAAATTCTTTGTATTAAGTTTATCTGAAAGAACATCTAGAGGACTATGGATAATGACATAATGTCTGCCACTAGAGATAGACATCATGAGATCACGTCAGCCTATGCCCCCTCCACAACTTTGCCCCATTCTTGAAAGCCTTAAAAGACAGAATCCTAAGCCCTTAAGTGCTCCTTGTCTCTGAGGCTGCCCACACTCCCCTTTCTTCAAGTGTGTACTTTTGCCTTAAATAAAGACTTCTCACTGATCAACTTACGGCGTTTTGTCTCTGTGCTCTTCCTGTGGTAAGTCTTTTTTACTTTATAATTTCATTATATTTTCTATCTTAAGCACAAGTCTTCACCCTCTCTGTTCTACTTCAGGAATGTAGGGAAGGGCTACTGAGATCTCTGATTTGGGCTTCCAAGTTTCCATCACTTGGGTGACCTGGACAGGACTGCAGCTGTATGATCATAGTCTTTAGTAGTCTGCCCCCAAATCTCCTTTCTTTGCCTTTGGAAAGTTCTCAGAACATAATCTCACTCCATCCAGTGCTCTGCGGCTCCCCAAAATCTTGAGGTAGTAGGGGCTTATTTCCCACACCCTGCAGATTCAAGCAGACACTGGACACCAGGTGACTCTGGCTTCAGAAGTTGGCAAGGGATTTGCCCCATGCCAAACAGAGTTCCATGAGGTTCCCTTTCCTCCCTCTGCTCTTCCTTGCTCTCAGCTGCCTGCACAGCTGCTGCCATTCGCTATTACTCTTGTTTTAATTAATTTTCTTTACCTACAGTTGCCCAACCTGTTTGAGGATTCTTTCTTGTTCAGAGTCAAGAACTCTCTCCCGTCCAGGTCGAGGTTTCACCTAGAGCACAGGGAGAAACCTCCCCAGATGCAGCTGCCTGACAGTACAGGTACTGGTATTTCTATTTTATAGACAAGGAAATGAGTCTGTCAGACTTACTAACTTGTCCTGGATCACATGACTGGTAAACAGCTATATCAAGATTTGAAACCAAAGTTGTATGACTCTACAGACAATCTTGTGCTTTGCACTTTTATCCAGTACTCTATACATGGATTTCTACACGTACTAATATTGATTTAAACTACTGAAATCAACATGACTATTAGCAATTTCTTATTGACAGATCAAAAATGTTTCAATGATTATAGAATTATAAACTAAATACAGAACAAGGCCTTTTCTTGCTGTTTTAAGTAGTCCAGAAAAGCTTTAGTTCATTATATTAATTTTTAACTTTGCAGATCTCAGAAAAGGATGCATTCGGTAAATGAATTTGGGTGTTTTTCATCTCTTCTTCCCCCCCCCAACCCCCCTGGGAGTTCCTGTGAAGATGCTAATGATGATAGTTGACACTGATCAAAGGCAGACAAAACATAAGGTAGAAACTGCCGGAAGGAGCCTGGCTGATGAAATAGAACCCCCCTGAGGAATCCACTCCTGAATGTTTAAAAAGCATCAGTCTAGCTTTTAAAGTTTGAAGATGAGTACCAGTGAGGACGTTACCATTCTACTTGCTGATGAGGCAGGGAGAAAAATTCACCCTGTCAGAGAAACTGATGCTTCTGCCTTATTATGTTTAAATAGGACCCTGCTTGTTTATCCTTTTTTTCCTCCTCCTTTCAGCAACATAGGAGTTTAGGCGAAACTTAAGTTCACACAGAAGCACAAATCTTTGTGGGTGTGAATATGAATATATCTCTTAGATTGTAAAGCATTCTGAGAACACGGATCATTTCTTTCTAGAACCGAAGCAAGGCTTTGCTCACCACTGATTAAATACTTTTGTTGATGTTGACGTAGTACAGTTTAAATACACAAAATGAAAATGAAGGAATTTTGCTTGAGTATGTAGGATAAAGTTATTAATAAGTTGAAAAAGTACCTGGTTATGTGGGACGTGCAGCTGAAAGGGGAGACCCTCCTAGGTCTGGAAGGTCAGATTATAATTAAAAGGGCAGTGAAAGCCAGAAATTAAGTTGGTCCCTAATTTTTAAAAAAGTTAAAACTCTAGTTAAATCCACTTGTTAAAATTCAAAACCTCAAACCTTTGCTTTCTCTGCAAAATGAATTGGAGAGGGTAGGGTTTGGACTAGGGAATTCTCTTGCAGGCCTTTCAGCGCTGATATCCTAGGATATCACACCACACGGGGTTCAAGACGCCAGTTTAGGAGTAGAATTCTGCTAAACCTATCATATACTCTGCGTACGTTATCGACTGCTTTCCTCTCGCCACAGAATTAGGGCCGAGCTGGTACTGAACCTGAGGACCACCAGTGCCTTAGAACAGACCCAAACTTCCAGGCCGTTAAGTGGATCAAAGAGGGGCGGAACCCTCAGCAAGCTAAGCTGTCCGCTGTAAACCTCCCCGCCCCCCTCGCCTCTACCGCCCACGGTATCTTGTTGCTAGAGCAACAAGGAGAGCGTCACCAACCTGATGGCGGAAATAGGACAAAAAGAGTACACGTCTCCTGCTCATGCTCAGATCCGTTGCGCAGGCCTATTAGTCTTTCTGATTGTAGTCAGGCTGCCGATTGTATTTTGCGTCTGCGCATTAGTTGTTTCGCGCGTTGGCCTGCCCATGTGCCTGCGCAAAGGAATAATGGGGCGGGGGTGGGGGGGTTCGGAGCTGGTTTAGAGCTGCGCGCATGCGCTGGCGCTACATCCGGTAGAGTCTTCCGGGAGTTTGGACCGTGCGGGCCGGAGTACCGTTACGGTAGTCATGTCGGCGTCGGTAGTGTCGGTTATCTCGCGGTTCTTAGAAGAGTACTTGAGCTCCACTCCGCAGCGTCTGAAGTTGCTGGACGCGTACCTCCTGTATATACTGCTGATCGGGGCGCTGCAATTCGGTTATTGTCTCCTCGTGGGGACCTTCCCCTTCAACTCTTTTCTTTCGGGCTTCATCTCTTGTGTGGGGAGCTTCATCCTAGCCGGTAATGATCTGTAATAGCAATAATAATATGTTTATTTGGTGTTCTTTTATTCTGACAGCACTCTTCTCTATTTTGTATCAGACCACCGCCTCGTGAAATTAATGAGAGGAGCCTGTGTTGCCCTCTTATGTGAATGGGAAAATTGAGGTTTAGAAAGGTTGTCACAAACTTAGTATCAAAACAGTCGCCTCGGAGCTGGAATTAAATCTGAAGAAACCACCTTAATGCTGTTGCCCAGCCTGGTGTCCACTTCATACTGGACCAGGGGAAACTCCAATCCAACTTTCACTTAGCTTTAACATATCCTTAGAGTTGGTACACTTAAAATGGAAAATCCAGCTCTGAAGCATCTCTCTCACCTTGGTCTAATCATTTCTAAGCTCCAGTAAAACGTTTCAGTGAACAGTGTAAGAAATAGAAATACTGGGTATTTCTTGTTACATCAACCTTTACTTGATTTTGGCTTTTAGTTGCCCTTCATTTCTTTTAGATGAAGCTTGTATTTCATTATTCTGAACTCAGTTTTTATTCACATCGTTCTACTTTAGCTTTATCATTCTTTCTGATTCCCAGCATTTGATGCCTTGTAGACTGTCATATTTAATAAGAGCTGACTGCACCATATGTTTTTGCCAGAATCTGAGCTTTCTTGTCCAGTAGGGATTCAGTGAATACTGAGTCCATGGATGGCCAGGGAGTGTTAGACAGTCCTGTTTGTGGCCGCCACATGGGCCTTTCCAGTCACTGTATGGCCTGCTTCTTGTCTTTGAACACATATTGTAATTCATGTTTTCTCTTCCCCCAATGTGATCACTCAGTCAGGCCATCAATTGTTATTTTAAATTTAATACAAGGTATTATGGTAAAAGCTTTGGGGGCACTTCAGGTTTATGTTCCTTGTCTTCAACTAGTTTACAGTCGGGGAACAGACAAAATACAGCATTAGAATTGTCTAGAGACTTCATTTGTAGTAGTTCTTCATTACAGAGGGAACTTATATATATTTGTATGTTATATAAATATATAAATTCTATATATTTAATAGAATGCATTTTGCACAGATTGCTAGCTCAGAATCATGCCAGAGATACTCTACCCACTCCTCTCTTAGAACCAAAAGTAGCCTTAAGGACTTAAGACTTGTACACTAGCCTGGTCTGGAGTTAGAGAGCTAGTATGTTACTTAGATATTTTATTGTCACCTTTGAGTTTTGTCCTAAGTAACTAAGACCTGTTTCTCTAAACAGCATCCTGGCCGTCAGGAGTTGATATATTAGCATCATGGGATACAACAGATACACTACCCTCTGCTCCAGATTCCTGACTGCCTGTTCCTCATACTATGAATTTTATTAGCCAAACTGGAGAAGGAATCTTGAGAACTTCCTGTGACTCTTTGTTCAGTGATTTTGTCTTCTAGATCTGGCATGAATAAGAATAAGATGGGGCCTGAAAGCTGATTTAAAAAAAGAAGCCTTTTTGCTGAAGTCACCCTGGCTTCATAAGGCTCTAGGGTTAAGAATGCCTCCTCAGGGCTACATGGAAGAGTATAGTCTACTGAGGAGTGGGTGTGGACTAGTGTCATAGATTATAAGTGGGATAAAGCCAGAAGATTTTTTTTGAGTGGGTAATTTTTCCTTATGCCAAGACCTGTTTTTGAGGCTGTTGTGGCTAAAATTGAATTGGCAGATTTCCTTTCTTTCCTCTCTCATGGAGAGTCATGGCTTGCCATTGAAGTGAATACTTAGTGAAAGAATGCATTACTAGTGGAGTGAGGGGGTTGAGATTTCTGAAGCTGTCAGATAACAGGTAACTGGGCCAGAGAAATGAAAGTTCCTTCAGGAAAACAGGATTCGTGACATTGCAGAGTTACACCAAAGGATATAATTTGCATTTCTTTTTGACAATATTGACCTTGCTAAATTGTATCTCCTCTGCAATTTGTTGGCCCAGATCTCACTGGAAGACTGGTTTTAATGGGAAATTTGAAATTTGGAATTTATCCTTTGTTGTGATTGTTGGGGAGGGAAGCTTTGCACATATTTATGGTGCTGGGGTTTTTACCTTACCTATGGTTTATTTACTCTTGGAAGAAGAGAAGGGAGGAGGCCAGTTTGACTGGAGAATGGGAATTGTAGGAGAGTATGTCAAAAGATTAGAAAGTGCTGCATACTAGAGCTTTGAGTACCAGGCCAAGGAATTTGGATTTTTATCCTGTAGGTAATAGGAAAGAATGTAAAGATTAAAAAATAATTTGGTAAGAGAGAAACTTAAAATTGGTGTTAGTTTTTTACGTAGGGTGAATTGTAGGGAAAAGTTCTGTAGTCTGGTGTGTGTGTGTGTGTGTGTGTGTGTGTGTGTGTGTGTGTGTGTGTGTGTGTGTGTGTGTGTCTGTATGAGGGAGAGAGAAAGATGGCACATTGGTATTATGTGTATTTGTGTGTCTGTCTTCCCTCTGGAAGGTTAGCCCCTTGAGGATAAGGGCAGTCCTTTCATCTCTGCATCCTCAGTGCATAACACTGTATGAGCATGTATGAGTATACCTATAAGAATGAAAGGAATGCTGGGCTCTTATCTGCTAGGTTCTCTGCCAAGGTACTGAGGATTCAACTTTGAAACACACAGATGTAGTCTCTGCACTCACAGAGTTTATAATATAGTGGGAGATACAGACAAGTAACTGTGAGTAGTGCTGTGATGGAGTAGTATTGGTGAGAATAGGAATGCAAACGGACACTAAGTCCTGCCTGGTGGTCCTATAATATTTCCTTAATGTTTACTTTTCCAAAATATGCTTCCAAAACTTAGGTTTCCTTGATACCTTAATTTTTCTTTTGATAATTTCTCTTTACACTTTCTTCTGTATTTCCTTATTTCCTTTATTCTCAGTTGATGATCTTGCTTTATTTTTTCACTTGCTTTTATTTTTCACAAAAAACAGACAGACTTCCTTTTGTCTTCTCACCCAGGAATCATAGCAGCCTACCTGCAACTGTACCCCGCCTCTGACTTCTTTCCCATGATGATGGATGATGTGTCCCTTTCCTATCAAATGCGCGGAGGAACCAGTCTTCTCTTGCTCACTCTGGGACTCATCTTCTGCAGTCATCCTTCCATTCTGCATCATTAATCTCTCACCCTCTCGATTGGATCATTTCCAGCATGCAAACATGGTCTAATATTGTGCAATTAAGTTTTCATTTAAGCTCAGTACCCCTCCAGATGCCATTCCATTTCTTTCTTCTCCATCATCAAAGAATTCCTTTTAAAGAATAGTCCAGTTGCTGTTTCTGCTTTCTCACATTCCATTTATTCCGTTACCGCCTTTGGTGGTCTCTCCCCACCATTACCAGTGAAACTATTCTTGCCATCTTGGCAAACTAATGGCCATTTGCCTCACCTTACTTGATTGCTCAGCAGTGTTCAGCATTTAACATAGTTGGCTGCAGCTTCTGTGTGAAGTATTTTCTTCTTGAAGCTTTTATAACCGTACACTTTCCTGGTTGTTCTTCTTACCTCAACGGTTTTTCCTTCCTACTGGGTGCTGTGCAAGGTGCTTCTCTGGTGAGGATATGATTCTAGACCTCTTCTCTGTTTCTTTCTGTAGGTGAATTTAATGTTTGTAGAACTGCAATTACCACACTTAAGATTTTTAGTTCTGACTTGTTCCTTGAGTTCCAAATTAGCAAATCCATTTGCCCACCTGACATCTTCACTTCCAAAGTCTGATATGAAACTCTAAAAGGAACCTTCCTTCTCAGTCATCTGCCTCTTCACCAGTCAGTACACGGTGTCAACAGTGGTAGAGTTCTTGCAGCCAAAAATTGAGGAGGTTTCTTGATTTTCCTTATCTCCCAGATCCATTTCATCAGTAAGCCTTGTCTTCTGCAAAATACAGCTTTCTGTCCGTTTTTACTACCATTGCCTGAGCTCTTTGGCTCTTATGTGATTCTTCTGCTTCTTTAACTCTGCAAACCATTCTCCACATTGCAGTTCTAGCAATCTTAAAAAATGTAAGTCAGACTATTTTACTCATCTGCTCAAAACTCTGAAATGTTGTTCCATTGCACTTAGAACTTAGAGCTACATCCAGACTCTTTTCCTGAGGCTTACAAAGCCCCATAGGATTTGGCCCATGTCTCCCACTTGCCCTTGATCATTTCAGTTTGGTTAGTCTGAACATGTCAGGATTGTTCCTGCTACCTGGAATGCTTTGCCTCTAGATCTTTGCATGCTTGGCTCCTGTATTTCAAGTTTTGGTCTTAAATAACACCATCTTAGGCCTTCTGTGAGTGCCAAATAAAAAATAACTTCCCAGTTACTCTCTTATTACCTGGTTTTATTTTCTTCATAGCACATACCACTACCTGATGTTTGCATGTTTATTTACTTATTAATTATATGTTTCTCTTCATCGGGTGTAAGTTCTTTGGGAGCCAGGCTTGTCCTGTGCCTTATTCTCAGTACATAGCACAATGCATTGCACATAGATGCTCAGTAAATATTTTGCTGGATGAATGGACATTTAAGGAGATAGTTAGAACTGCTAAAATGGAGAGGCTGCCTCAGGAGGGAGTGAATTTCCCTCTTTGAAAGTGCTCAGGGAGAGACTGAAGGTTCATTGTGTAGGAGCTTTTGGAACAGGCATTTTTTGCCATTATTGTTCCTGAGTGCATCTCAGGGATTGTACACCCCATCTGTGACACAGGCTCTGGTAGGTTTGTAGTTGTCTACCTGGGGATGGCTCATCAGATTCTGGAAGTGTCAGTATAGCTTGGAAAGCTTACCAGGTGATTTCAGGCAGACTCCTCCAGTGTGCCCAGGTATACCATCTCTTGGGCATTTTATGTATCAAATGGGGTGTTGGTCTTTATGACCTCCACGGTCCCTTCCATCCTGTGGGACTGTGAGTCTTATGTTATTATGGAACATACCCTGGGTTACTATGATCATGGTAATGATAACACATCAGTTCGTTACCTTACTCACCTTAGTGGAAAGCTTCTCTTTTATATTTTCTGAAACACTACCCCCATCCTCCATCCCTGTAGCCACTGTTAAAATAGTTTGGTATCTACTTCTCCAGATTTTTAGATTCCATCTAAAATATTTTAAATGAGAAAATAATGGTTTGTTTCTGCCTTACGTACACCTTTTTTTTTTTATTTAAAGAAATAGGATTGGGGTAATTGGCTTTTTTTTCACTTAATATATCTTGGATGTCAGCACGTAGAGACTTTATCTCATTCTTTTGAGTAATTGATGGGATGTCGTTGCATGTCAGTAATGTAATTTATATAATCCCCTTGATGACATTTGGACTGTTTTCACTTTTTTCCAACTTTACAAACATATTTTTAGGATGTCTTTGTTCTGTAAAATAAATTCTTTAGTCAAAAGGTAAAACAAATACCAATAGATATTGCCAGTGCTCCCAGGTGGATAAACCAATCAGTACTCCCACAGCAGGATTTTAATTGGTTGCCCTTGCCTCAGTCAGTGTCCTTCTTACTTTGAAGGTCTAGGAGCCTGAAAAGATCAGTGGTGTTTCCACAGTGTTTAAGCATAATGAAAACTCTGTTACCATGGTGATGGACTCTGCAGAACTAGTCTGATAGTTATTTGACCTTTGTGTTAGGGTCTCCGTTGGTTGTCTTTTCTCTTTAGTGAAGGAATGGATGCTAGCCTGAAGCAAATTTGGATTTTCTTAGTGTTAATCATTTATCACAGGCATAAAAATATTTTGGAAAAGTGTTTTCCTAGAGCTCCCTTTTCATGTCAAATGGTGACTGGCTAATGTGTCAGTTGGAATCTTAAGGGTATAGAATGTGGCAGTGGAGAGTTCTTGTCAAAGTCACAAGCTTAGTCACATAGCTTAGGCCTCTTACCTTTTTTGAGATAAGCAGCTGCTAGAACTTTGAGATTGAAGATTATGTATAACTATGAGGTCCTCATGGATAAGCATCTTATATTTATAATTTCTGTTATCTAATATACATATTATACATCCAATATTATACAATATTATTCTAATAATTATTTTATTAGAAAATCATCAATTTTATCTTGTTATTCAGCCTAACCCCTTTGTTACTGCCTTACCTACTTCCCAGTCTAGGCATATGTGTAGTTAAATGAGGACTTAAGAATTCTGAAGATGTTTTTGATTATATATATATTTTTCATAGCAAGCCTTTGATTTTAAGCCTAACTCTGGCAAGTGATATTTTTTCCTTTAACAAACCATTAAGAGTGTAAAACTTAAGTGTACAATTTGATCAATTTTTAAATTCACCCACCCAGCCACCACCCAGATCGAGATGTCAAGCATTACCTTGGAGACCTCTGCACCTTTCCAATTACCCCTCCTTCTGTGAAACATAAAAACCACTATCCTGACTTGTATTACTATTGACTGATTTTGCCTCATTTTAATCATCATATAAATAGAATCATACAGCATATACTTTTTGTGTCTGAATTGTGTTGCTCAACATTGTATTTGTGGAATTCATCCATGTTGTGAAGTTCTTTTTCATTGCTTTATAGTGCTTGATTGTTCACATATGCTCTCATTTATCCATTTTACTGTTTAATAGACATTAGATTGCTTCTAGTTTGGGGCTGTCATGTTATCATTCCTGTACATGCCTTTTGATGCACTTACACATCGTTTCTGTTAGAACTGTTGGGTCATAGGGTAGATGTTTGTTCATTAGCAGTCATATTTGTTTGGTACTTTTAGATAATCATTTTTTTGTTTTGCTTCTTACACAGTTTGCCTGAGAATACAGATCAACCCACAGAACAAAGTGGATTTCCAAGGCATTTCCCCAGAGCGAGCCTTTGCTGATTTTCTCTTTGCCAGCACCATCCTCCACCTTGTGGTCATGAACTTCGTTGGCTGAGTCATTACTGTGTACTTACTTGAGGAGTGGCACACTAGAAGAATGTAAGTGAGGATCGGAGCCCTTGTCCCACAGTGTTGATTTTAAGAATAGAAGTTGGATGGGACTGGTTTTGGTCATGTTTGGCAAGGTTCCGATATTTCTGATAAGTTCGTTGCAGGATTTTCCATGGGTCTGTGAAGTATGCATTAATACCGTCATGATTCATCAGTGCTGCCCGTCTTGGTGATTGCCTTCTCCTGTCACTGTTTTTTCAAATCATTAAGGTAGTAGAAAATGAGAGCTTGCCTGTGGCTAATACATTAATTTCTGCACCAATAACTCCCTGAAAATAACTCCAGGATCTTGGAAGAGTAATACAGGTTTTGCTCTTACATTTGCTCTATAATTTTTTTTCTGATTTTGATCTCAAATGACTTAAAATGCTGGCTATGGTTCCCATAGAACCTGGAGTAATGCTTTTATTTGGTAGATATCCAAAATATGCTGAATGAATGAGGCCATTTGCTGGTAATATGTACTAAAGTAGAAATAAATGGGAAATTGGATTAGCTTGGGAGAAGACATTTTTAAAATATAGGATGAGATGCTGTTTGGTTCATTTGCCATTTTTGCTAACTCTTAAATGGAATCTCAGCATATAACACAGCTGTGGAGCCTGAGTTGTTTTGACTGACAGAAGTTGCAAAGCTCTCTGCTTGACCTCTCCTTCATGTGTGATGTGCTCTTTCCTCCTCTCAAGTAGAATCCTAAGCTCTTAAGAAGTACATGGGTGTTCTCCAAACTGTATGTCAGCACTGTTAATTTATATATGAGAAAACCGAGCCTCAGAACAGTGCAGTGGCCTTCTCTGGCTACATAGCCAGGTGGTTGCAGAGTAGCACCTTAGTCCTCTGGTGCTTTTGGCCTGGTGCTCTCCCAGCATTCCATGGAGCTAGCTGATGAATTGATGTCCTCTTTGCTTTCCTTTCCACTACAGAATTTAGTGGTAGAGAAAAGAGAATCTTAGAAGATGTTCCTCCAGTATGGGGAAGAATACCCTAGGACCAACTTTTTTCTGTCACTACTTGGAAATCTGTCATTTTTGTACTAACAGAAATCTTAACACAAGAGTTAGAGCAGCTGTGTACTACGGGTATGTTATAATGTGATAATGACTATACTTCAGTTTCTGGTGTGAATGAATTAGTTACTTGTAATGTTACCTAAATCTTCTTCATTGTTGATATTGCCTTAAAAACAGTTCTGTTAGTTTAGGGACTTCAGGTTTCATTTTTGGTAGTGTAAATTGACAGAGATGGTTTATCTCAGTGAAAAAGTTTGAGAACAACTTCTTTCTATTATTCTAATGCAATTTAAGTTTTTGGACACCTGATCAGGACTTGAGTTGCCATCCTTCCCTCACTCCTTTTACCTTCTCTATCCCCTCTTCTATGTGCCAGTCAGTGCCTTGTTACTGGAAATAACAAAGAAAAGTAAAATGTGACTCCTACCTTCTAGAGGAAAAGTCATGTAAACACAGCAGTTAAAGAAAGTATAGTTAGAGCCACCCTGAGGATCTGAACAGAGTGCTGTGGGACTCCAGATATGGGAGCTGCTGGGAGTGTCATCTGGGAGCAGAGGCAGGAGCTGTATGTCTGATGAATGATAACTCCTTGAGTACAGCTAGAAAACTGAACCACCAACATTGATGTACACTTGTACACCTCATAAGTAACTCTTGGGCTTTCTGATAGTGACCTTACTGGAAAGGTCATAAGTCTTCTGATTGCCTTACTCTAGATTTCTTAAGTTATTTTTTCTCGAAGAGTCATCTGTGTGCTTAAGAAGGGGACAGAGCAAACATGTCAAGGATATTCTCTAAGTTCAGCGAGATACCAAATCATGGGAAATTATTTCCTAGGGCCATTGTGATTGGAGGAGGACTCTGCTGCAGATAACTTATATATCAGAATTATGAAAAAAAACAGACAAAAAGCAGGCTCAGCAGAAACTGCATAGTGCAGACCATATCAACAACTTTCATGGCCACCTGTTCAGCTGGGAAATATGGACAGGTAAAGCAAATTTTTATTATTCCAGATTGCAGCATTAAATCATTCTATAGAGAGTGTACACACAGGAAAATCTTCTCTGGGGGAATGCCAGAAGGTTTTTCACAGAGATCCCTCATTTGATACAGACTATACTGTCCTGTTCTCAGTTTTTAATAGATGCATCTCTTAGCCCTTTTTATGTGCTTCTAACTCAGCTATATGTGCAGTGTGCCAGAACACTTTAAAAAATAGTCGCCAAGTTAGTTCTCAATATTTATATCAACTCAGAGGGTAGAACAAAACAGGTTGAATGTTCTTCAAGTACTTTGAGAATTGGGTGTATAAAGAATAAACTTAGAGAGTATATTGCTTTTGCATGAATTTAGGTGACATTTGAAGCCAACAGCTACTCTGAAAAAGGCAGATAAAAAGAAAATGGCTTTGAGTTAAAATAATAAGGAGAAGTAACGAAGTTCACATATAGTGAGAACTCACTGTGGGCTGGCTTTAACGGCTTCTTCTTGTGTGTCTGTTTTATTTTCAGAGTAACCTCTGGAGGATAGGCTTGCCTATTCCATTTATAGATGAGAGACTGAGGTTCAGAGAGCTTTGTTAGAAATCTATATTATATAAGTCTGATAATCCAGTCTAACTTAAAAAAAACTCTTTTTAAGGTTTTAAGGTTAATCAAACCATTTTTGCTTAAGGTTGTTTATTGTATGAAGTATTTGACAATTCCAGAGTTAAATGTGTTTAAAGTGTTACCACAATTATTTTATCTGTGTTCTCCCCCTTTTTACTTCCCTTTCTTTGCTTTTATTATGCCAATTTAAAAAACACAGGTAAAGTACAGAGAGTAATATAACAAATACTGATGTATTCATCGCTGCCAGTTAACAGATTTTTAACAGATTAGACATTGTAGATTCAGCCGACATTTCCTTTGAATCCTTCTTTAGTCCCGGTTCCTTACCTCTGTTGGAAGACTTGAACTTCTTCATTGCAGTTCTGTTCAGTTAGGCCTAAAGTAAAATGTAGATATGTTAACACAACCTTTTCAAACTTCAGACTTTGTAGTCTTCTGAAAATGTGTAAAAGTTTGTTTGGCAACTCACTTGGCAGCACGGGTTGGTTATAGATGATTATCCCAGTGATCAAGAATAGACTCCTAGTATTCTTTAGATTATCATAAAAATGAAAATGCACAAGTGAAAAATGCTCCTAGTGAGCTTTTAGGTTGGGAGAACCCACGCACGCTTGAAATAATGATCAGGTGGCAGCGAGTCTGTTTTGAAAGAATGTGTGACACAGAAGTTCATAGGTTGGAATATTAAAAATATATTCTATTTGTTAATATTTCCTGTTTTATTTTTTCATGTCTCTGTGAAATTCTTAAAAAAAAAAAAAAAGCTTATTCCAGGTGTTCTGAAGGGAAATGAAGAAAAGAGGGCCATAGCTACATTAGGTCATAGTTGGGGAAGGAAAGTTCCTGATGACCTGGGCCCTGGATCAGAGGGAAAAATGAACTGTGCACAAAGAGGCAAACCTGATCTCAGAAGTGTGCTCAGTCTGCGGGAGAGTGCCAGATGCTTGTGCTGAAACCTTGTTCATGTTGCTTTGTTTTCATAATGGAGACCATTTTCCCGGAGGTCTTTAAAAGTTCATTGTGTACCATCATATCATTGATAAGTTTTCACAAATGCCTAGGGTGCCTAACTGGTTTTCTTGGTTTCACTGGATATGGCTGGTAATTGTAGGTCTGCTTTGGTTATGTAGCTGTATTCCTATTATGTTAATGTATGTATGCAATTTAATTAGTAGTTTGTTAAAACCTATACATGCTTATGTTACTCTACAAGAAGATATGTCAAAGAAATAATCAATCTTCCCATGTTTTCTTCTGTCTGCTACTTCTATAGGTTTTCTTCTTCCTTCCTAATTACAACCCTTTAGTAGAATTCATGCCTCATATAGAAAATTACTGAGTATCATAATTCTTCCAAGTGGTAAAGATACCTCAAGACAAATGCTGGGCATAGAAGCCACAGGGCATAAATCTGCAAAGAAGTAGAAAGCTAACCTTTTCAAACAATATTGCTTCTTTCTCACTTACCAACTTTACATGTCCCTGTATGGCCCCAGAGGACGGCTGGTTAGCCAGAGACGGGTAAGATTCTTCAAGGGAGGAACAACCTAAGACAGGCACAGTCGCAGGGGGGCCATCAGGTGAGAAACTGGGGATCAACAGACGTGAGGCTTAGAACCTCACCCCCCCCCCCTGTTTTGAGAGAAATCTTCTGCATCCGTGGATGTTTTGTTGCCCTTGTCTAGCTTGGATTAATACTTAGCTTATAGGCACACACCTGATCATCTACATTTGCCCTCTTACAGCACTAAATTATGTTTTCTACCTTTATCTTGCGTCTACCTACCACTTCAGCATTTTATTAAAAAAAAATAATAATAATAAGGGAGAAATGTGGGATTCACATATAAATCAAGTATAAAAAATCAAACGAATAATCATATCTGACTTGATTGTTTATAGTTCATGATGCGTGATCAAAACTGAAAGTTTCTGTGATATGACTGCCCTTGCACTGTTTACCATGTAAGAGCTTATTCACTACCTAAGAACTTGTTCACCATGTAAGAACTTGTTCGTTATGCTTCAGAAGATTGGAGACTGTTGAGAATTAGGCTTGGGGTTGATTAATGATTGTTCATTGAGTCCCCTATACAGAATTTTATTGTTGTTAACAACCATTTGATCAATAAATATGAGAGATGCCCTCTCAAAAAAAATAAAAATTCATTGTGTTTAATTCTGGCTGGAGCGAGGGGGCTAACAGGGCTTGGCAGAACATAAATCTGACTAACAGTACTACTTATCAACACTGTTGACTTCTCAAATTCATCAGCAAAATACAGTAGTCCCTCCTATGTGCAGGGATATGTGCAGGGACACCCAGTTGCTGCCTGATGTTACGGAGAGTACTGAACCCTATATATGATATGTTTTTTCCTGTATGTACATATTTAAGTTTAATTTATAAATTAAGCACAGTAAGAGATGAACAATGATTAATAAAATAGAATGATTATTATAACAAAATACTATAATAGAAGTTATGTCAATGTGGTCTGTCTCAAAATATCTTACTGTCCTTACCCTTCTTGTGGTGATATGAGATGGTAAATGCCTACATGATGAGGTGAAACAAGGTAAATGATGGGGACATTGTGACAGACATGACAGCGTTAGGCTGCTGTTGACCTGAAGATAGGTCAGGAGGACCTAAATGTTATTCTTTAGGTTCTGCTGCCACCTAGTGACTATATTTTCTATGCTGAGAGAATGTACTACAAAGACTAAGAGAAACTGGGTTTGGGGGAAAGAAACCACTTTTATCTTTGTGATAAAACTTAGTTTCTTTCTAGTCACAGGAGGGCAGCAGAGGTCTTGAGTGGGCTTAGATGTGGGGTGGGGGTTACTTTATATTGTGGCCAGAAGTGGGCAATGTCGAGTTAAGCACAAAAGGACCTGCAACCTTGAAGTGACCCAAGGATTTTGTTGCACATGTAAGACCATGTGCACAAAGACTGACACATTTTCCCTTTCTTTTCTTTTCTTGAAAGTTCAGGGGTTCCCTTTCTGGTTCATTCTAAACCTGTTTTTCTCCCAGCATGACTTCTGTCAGCAATAATCTCTTTAAATATTTTTGTTGGGAAATGGGGCTATGAGTTTCTATTCCATCTTCTCTTTGACATTTCACTTTTTATTGAATTAGGTCTAGCCACCCAGTAAGTTCTCAAAAAGGGAACTGACTATTCTAAATTTGCAGAACATACTGAATTAAGCACAGTACAGTCTCTTTTTCAACCCCCTTTTTCCCTGGTTAGAGGGCGAGATTCATTTGGTCCTTTTTTAAAAAATTGAGGTACCAGTGATATACTATCTTACATTGGTTTCAAATGTACAACACAGTGGTTCAACAGTTCCCATATTATTAAATCCTCACCCCCACTAGTGTAGTTACTATTGTTAATATAGGAAGATGTTACAGAATCACTGGGTATATTCTCCATGCTGTACTACCATCCCCATGACCAACTTATATTATGATTGAGAATTTTTGTACCCCTTTATCTACCTCACCCTTCCTGCCTTCCTACCGCACCCCCACCCCCATGGTAAACATCAGTCACTTCTCAGTGTCTATGAGTCTCCTGTTATTTTGTTTTGCTTTTAGACTCCACAAATAAGTGAAATCATATGCTATTTATCTTTCTCTGCCTGGTTTATTTCGCTGAACATGATACCCTCTAGGTTGTTACCTGTTGTTGCAAATGGCAGGATTTCTTTTTTTAATGGCTGAATAATACTCCATTGTGTATATGTACCACCTGTTCTTTATCCATTCATCTATTGATGGGCATTGGTTGCTGCTTTATCTTGGCTATTGTAAATAACCTGGCAGTTCACACAGGTGCATGTATCTTTTTGAATTAGGGATTTTGTTTTCTTTGGGTAAATTCCTAGAAGTGGAATTACTGGGTTGTATGGTGTTAGTTTTTTGAGGAACCTCCATACTGCTTTCCATGGTGGCTGCACCAATTTACATTCCCACCAATAGTCTGTAGGAGGGTTCCTTTCTCCATATCCTCACCAACACTTGTTATTTCTTGTCTTTTAGATAGTGGCCATTTTAATTGTGTAAGGTGTTATTGCATTGTATTTACCTATTACTCTTAAGACCTTGAATCTGCCTGTTTATTAAAAAAACTAATTGACTCCTTTGGTGATTGAGCTCTATTTTGTATTTGGTCCATTTAAAGCTACAAAAAAAAAAAAAAGATGAGAAAGAAGAAAGAAAAGGAAAAAGAATGCCAAGTAGATTTGTATGAAGGTCAACACTGCCCCAACTCCCTGCCTCATTTTCTCCAAGCAGCTTGGACATTCTTACTCCATGTCATCCCCACTCTCAGTTGCATAGGAGCCTCTTCTGATGCTGGGGGTCCACTGTGCATGCCTTTAATGTTTCACTTGGCAAGTAGTTCTGAAACTGTTCATTTGCTTTCCTGTCTGTCCCACTGAACTCTTAAATTCCCAGAGGGCAGGGACCTCAGGGCTTAGCACAGGGCTGACAGTCACCATGCATGTTTGTTGAATGAGTATATGAATGTGTAAATCATTTTCAACTGTAAGAAAATGCTATAAAAATAGCTATGTCACTAGTTACATAAATGCTATGACATGTGGGAATGCTGTGTAACAAAGAAGCCAAGGAAAAAATTCATATGAGGGGTCGTGGGGTGGACACAAGCATGACACTAGATGTCAGAAGACCTGCGTTATAGATTTTGCTCTGTTATTAACTAATTGAATGGACAAAAATCTTGTCTGAGGCTCAGTTTCCCTGTGTACACACAGTGAGGGAATTGACCTGGATGTTCATCAGTCTCTTGCAGCTGTTAAAGTCTCTTGATTAACAGAATTCATGATAGTTTCCATTGTGTTTGAAGATCGCGTTGTTTATGAGGATCCTCAGCTGAGATTTGTTCTTTTTTCCTCTTCTTGTTTTTTTTTCTTGTTACTTTTTATCTGTATTACCAGATTCCCATCCTCCATTCACAGGAGGTGGAAAGTTAAATTGAGTCTATAACAAAATGCACAATGTTTGTATAGGCTTTTTCCAAAATTAGACAACATTTGTAAAATGTTTTATAGTTGTCACATTACCAGGCTTGCAGAACCCACACTGCATGTATACTTTTATACACATTAACCCAGGTGATCCTAACAGCTCACTCTGTGATGGAGATAGACAAATAGCAGTATTCCTATTTTACACATGAGGTAACTAAACTTTGGTGAAATTCAAGTTGACTTGTCCAGTCCCTGGAACTAGTAAGTGCTAGAGTGGGAACTTGATGACAGACATTTTGACTAAAGATTTTATATTCCTTTCTTACTGTTATGTCCAAAGCCTTTTGGATGGTGAACATACATAAATTGTTAGTTTTTCATTAAAAATATTAAACTTCTCTTTTTTAAATGGGAAAAACTTAGGAGAGGTTGATAAGAAAGGATGAAAACAGGCTATATAAAATGTTTCTGCAAAGTTGGATCATCTTTCGTATGATCCAGAAGACATGCAGTTACAGATCAGGAGACCTGACTGTATCCAGGGAGGGTGATGTGGATCAGTGCTGTCCAGTAGCATTTTGCAGCATGGAAGTATTCTAAGTTTTCACTACCTGGTAGGATAGTCACTAGCCCCTGTGCTATTGACACTTGAAATGTGGCTGGCTGAGGCACTGAATTTGTAATTTTATTTAATTTTAATTAAGTTTAAATAAGTCACCTGTGGCTTGTATTGGACAGCACAGCTCTGGACAAATCTGTCAAACTGCCAGGTTGCAGTTTCCTCATCTATAAAATAAGAGGATTGGACTAGTTGATCTCTATAAGCTCCTTTCATTTCTAGAAATGTATAGTCTGTACCTTCTGAAATTATAGTGATTCAAATTGAGCTCTCTAAACCTAGGACTTCAATGGTCTTTGATTCACACTTTCTCTATTTTCAGTATTAATTGGCTGACCAGGATCCAGAATGAGATGGATTTGAAGGGAAATCAGTAGTTGAGCATTCTTGCTCTTCGCTGGTGTCTGAATAGAGGTGGCGCTGGAAGAGAGCACAGATTCCAAACTGATCCTGTCGGCATTATCTTTTGTATCTGAACAGAGAGTAATTATTTTTAACAGTTCTTTGTGTTGTGCCTTACTTTTAAAAAAATGATTAGAACAGACTGACCAAATGACACTGTCTTTTCTGCATGGGTGAAATAGACTGCAGAAGTCATGCTAACTCTTCTCAGTAGGTGTCTGCCATCTTGCATGTCTTGGTGTCAGGGGAGGAAGTAATATTCGTTTCCTGAAACCTTTATTCCCTGGTTAGTAGTTGAAACCATTCTTCTGAGCTGTTGAATAGTCCTTTTTTTTTTGAGCTAAAAGAATCCTAGAACCTCTGGATTTAGAATACTCTCTAGTAAATGTATCTTTGCCTTAAAAGAAAGGAGAGATTTTTGTTAAGTAGAATTTTCTGAAAACCACTATCAAAGAGACTTAATGAGTCATTTTTGCCTTCTGGATGGACCAGCTCCAATGTCTTAGATTTAATATTGTAGAATCTCAAAACTTGACTTTTGTACTAGGATTTATTTCTTTTGTAATTCTAAATGTGTCAAGGTTCTTCACTGATACGGCCCTATGCCCTAGTCTCCTCTTATCCTGGCCAATAGAACGGATGTGTTTTAATAGTTTACAGTCTGTTGCCAGAGTTTTGCTTTAAGAAATTTGGAGTGAATAGGTGTGTTTTAGTAGGCCTGTTTGCTCTTGTTTAGCACTGTGAACACTTTTTGTTCCGTGTTTTTGCTTTCTTTTGCACATTCCTCACTGTTCCACTGATGTAGAAATAGTCTGCAATTATGTAGCATTTCTCTAAATACCATTGTTAGTGTAGTAAAAGCACCCTGGTTAGAAGTCTTGAGATTTTTCCTTACCTCTGATGCTGGCATCTCCAGGTCACCTGAGCCAATATATAAGGTACGGTGATGCCCTTTCACTTACTGGGGTAGCCCAGCTCTTCTGAAAGGGATTCTTTTCCAGCCCTTTTCAAGTCATGACACACAGAAGATTACGGCACACTGCCGGAAAATTGAGACCCCGGAGTCCCTAGGGACAAGGGGTCAGTTTCTGGCCACGCCCATATTGGACCAGCACACTATGTGAGCAGCTCTCCTGGAAGGACTAGAAAGGAAGCCCGTGTTACCTGCGAGCAACTTACAGGTCCCAGTTTCATCTGACTAGCAGCAGTGTGGCTGCTCCTCTTGGAGTCATTCACCATGTTGCCAAAAATAACCTTCTCTTTAAGTGAAAACCATGTTCTTTTATTTTGGCCCTTTGTTAAATCTGAGATTGGCAGTTTTTCTCTACTTACTTTCTTGAATTCTTGTTCCCCACCCTGCCCCTAAGGAGGGAAGAGGGGAACAAACTATAAATTAAGTGCTTTATAAACTTTCTGGACCCAGAAAAGTTCTTTATAGACTAAATTTCAACCCCCTCACCTCTGTGAGTTTGTGTGGGTCAGAGAAGTCAGGGTGATGTATGTAAACTCATGCAGCTGATTAATTGTAGAGCTGGAGTTAGAACTCATGTTTACAGTTCCCAGTTTTGCCTTGTTGTGCTTAGAATTGAGATTGAAACATTAATTTTTAAGGATACTTCTGTGAAAAATATTTGCTTTCTTCTGACTGTTGTCCAGAGTTTGGGAACTCCATAACTAACTGTTTTTGTCTTTATGGGGTTAGAATTTAGATTGAAGGATTTGGGGCCCTGTCTGATAGTAAGACTTTTTTTAAGCCTTGGATATCTCATCTTTCTGCTTCTTTCTTTTAGGTTCGCTTTTTGATTTCCTCTGGATAAGAACTCTTGAGATGGCAGCTTGTTGGACACACGGATTTTCTTCACATTTATGCTTACTACCAGTTATGATTTGGGATGCAGGTAGACAGCCTAGAAGAGTTCCCGCTATGTCAGAGCAACTTTGTAAAGTGCGTTAGTTAATATGGGCTCTGCCTTCCATTATGTGTAACCTTTTTGCCTTCCAAATTAAAAAACTCCATGCCACTCCTTCCTTTGACTCTGGTGCTGATTTTTGTTTTCTTTATTTGTATTAAGATCCTTTTTTTCTTTCAGTCCTGTACAAAGCGTTTAGGAGTGATAACTTGCAATTGTGTCTCTCCTTGCATGTTTTCATTAAGTGTATTTGAAGTTAATGACAAAAGGCAGTGCTGACAACCCCTGGGAAATGACAAGAGTCCTTTGTCTTTTCCCCCTGCTGGTAATCCTTTACTAATCCCTCAATTGTTGCACTTGGTTCCACTCTTAGGATACAATGCATGCCTGGTACTGCATCATTAAACACTCTGTTAGAAATTGAACTAAGTGTGTGCTGCTTCCACAGTTAACATCTGTTGCAACATGCTTTAGTGGTGGAAAGTGAAACACATGTCTTCTAGGCAATGTAAGCAGAGTGCAAGAAGTGAGGGTTGTGTATATATATGTTTTTTTATAGGACACAGTACTCTTCCAAATCACTTTCACAACTACTCTTTAATTTTGTTCTCAGTTATCTACAATCCTCATTAGGTGAGGAAATCGAAGCTCAGATTTGTAACTTGCTTATGATCAGAGTTCATGACACAGCTTGTATAGAACAGATCTGCTGGCTGAAGTTTAGGCATATTTATATATATCATGCTAGCAGTCCTATTTCTGTTTTGGGTGGTATATATATAGGAAACAAACTATGTTGAGGATACTGTTTTAAATTTAGCCGACTACTGAAGTGATGAGTTGTGTTGTAGGGGTTCTCCAACTTGGCTGCACATCAGAACCACTTGGGGAACTTAAAAACAGAATTGCAGTGTCCAGGTCACACCCCAGACTGATTAATGGAAAATCTCTGGGGGTGGCATCTGTACTTTCACAGCTACACAAGTGATTCTGATGTGCAGCCAAATTGGAGAAGCACTGCTCTGGACTCCTGCTACTCAACTGAAGTTCATTGACCAGCAGTATTGACATAACTGAGAAACTTATTTGAAAATCAGGAGACTTTCAAGCCCCACCCCTGACCCTACTGAAGCAGAATCTTTTTTTTAAGCATGGTTCCCATATAGTTCATGTGCATATTTCAGTTTGAGAAGCACTGATCTAGAACAGTGGTTCTCAAATTTTGGTGTTTCTCACAATTACCTGGTAACTTGGTAAAAAGCTTGGGCTAACACACTGAAGTTTGAGAACAGCTCTAGATTAGGAGTCAGCAATGAATTAAGAAAATTCATTAATTTTTCTTAATGGGCATGGCTATGTTCCAATAGAACTATAAAAACAGGTTGTTGGCCCATGTTCGGTAGTGGGCCTTACACGTGGGAGCTCATGTTATATGAGTACTATGGTATAGAGAAGAAGGAATATCCCAGCATTTCCTGCTGCCTCTAGCTCAACACGTTTATGGGGAGGATTTATTTTTGTTTTCTGTGCTCTTGTGGGGTGGAAGCCATTTGCCACAGCCACTGTACACAATACCATTCTTTGCAGTGGTAGGAAGCCCAGCCCTGAGCATCTCCTGCCCACATGGGCCATGATTTGCCATTCCTAGGGATACTAGTTCATTAACATTATGATTGAGGAACTTAATTTGCTTTGAAACTTAGATACTATATAGCTTTATGAGGCTTCTGGATTATTTTTAGTCTCATTTGATGAACAGTTATTTTGAATAAGAAAAGCATCTGAACTTTAAGACAAAAGGGTTGAGACCTGGAAATGACAGTAATTTTTTTATCAAGGAATTTTCAGAGTCTTTAATATTCAGATTTTGTTTGCTCTCTCTCAGTGATACTAAGTTCCCATTTACTGAATTAGTTATTGTCTCAGAGCTGATTTATCTAATCCAGTGACCATCGGCAGGAAACATTCATCTTCGGTGTGTCTTTTCACCATTTGCAATAGGGCAACACCTATAGACTGCTTTTGGAGTTTTGAGTTAAATGTAGCTGAAAGCTCATTACAAGTGACTTTGTTTTTAGGCTTCTTTTGATGTGCTCAGTGGTTCCAATTCCTTATACAGAAGAATTAGCTGTAGAACTATTATTCCTTCAAGCTTAAAAACATGCATTACCCTCCACTCTACTCTCACTGAGTTTCTGATTCTTAGGTGTCTTTTTTTTTTTTTTAAGCTGATGTAGGTAGAGACATGGTAGATGAGAGGCTCTGATTGGATGTCTTTTCCTGTTTCTGGACCTTACTCAATTCCCACTGGCTATTGATATACTTGTTCGATGCCTCTTGTTCGGTAGTGGACCTTACACGTGGGAGCTCAGCACAGCGTGTTGTACGAGTACTATAGTATAGAGAAGGAGGAATATCCCAGCATTTCCTGCTGCCTCTAGCTCAACACCTTTACGGGGAGGATTTATTTTTGTTTTCTGTGCTCTTGTGGGGTGGAAGCCATTTGCCACAGCCACTGTACACAATACCATTCTTTGCAGTGGTAGGAAGCCCAGCTCTGAGCACCTCCTGCCCACACATTTCCTGTCCTCTATCACATGGAAACCATCTCTTGTGTTTTTTTCTCATAGCAGCCTATACCTTTGGCCTCTTTGATCACAGCCTTTCATCTTGGGCTTCAAACACTTTTGTTGTGATGGTTGGAAAATACTTCAGGAGGTTACAGTGCCCTCTGGTTTTAGAGGCTCAGAAAGCTAGCACTGGCCAGTTACCAGAGGCTGGGGAGCTTGTATACAAACTCAGCATGACGCTGCTGTCCTCCTGTCTTGGTGGCTTGCAGCTCTGGATGTCTGAATAAAGTTTGATTCCTGTATGACTTTCTAAGTACATTTAACTTTAAAAAATTGAACAAATATAAAAAAATGGATTTCTCCTGTGGGTAAAACAACACTTTGCTGAGCAAGGATCTTAGATGAGGGGATGAATAAAAAGGAGGAAGCTTAAAAGCTAAATAAAGTGTCTTATTTGCTTATATTAAATTAATAATTGGGCCCAAGCTTACTGTAAAACTTCTGTCAATGGGATGAAAAAGAGGTATATTTTCAAGCCATCAGAGAGGCAGCCTGGTGTTGCAGAAAGCACTTTGCTTCATCTGAAGGTGCTGATTCTGCCACTGTTTTGCACCTCTTCTGTTAACCTTTTGTGGACTTCTTGTTTAAAATTTAGCAAACAATTAGGCACCTAGGCCATGTACTACACAGTGCATGGGATTATGTAAGGTAAGACAGCCCTTGCTGCAGTGAGTGAGCAAACAGTGTCTTCCGTATATCTGGCATGGCATTAAGTGCCTGCCTGTTATGTCATTTCCATCTAATTCCATCAGGTAGGGAAGTGGTATTATTTTCCAACTGAGGAAATGGATACTCGGTTTGCAAGTGTCAGGGTTTGAATCCTATTGCTAGGTGATTCCAAAGCATTTGGATTAGGATTTGAATGAGATAAGTAATAAAATAATAAGCTTAGGGATAATAATGAGCACATGTCCCAACAAAATGTGAGTGGATGTGCCTCGTTAATGTGCTTGCTCCACAGTGTATCATCGCTCTCACAGCAGTCATCAGCGGCTGTGAGAACCAACCCGCACCTTGCTTTTCACCTGCAATGCAGGTCAGTTTTACTGGCTGTCAGCTAAAGGACTGTGGTGGCTGATGGTAGATGCCTTCCTCTTTCCCCGGAGGGGAGAGAATTACTGTGATTTCCTGGTAGAGTCTGCTATTCAGGCCTGCTCTGCCTTTGTAAATGGCATGGATGAACAACTTTGTTTTTACCTTTTTGTTATTGAAACACACACACACACACACACACACACACACACACACACCACACACACACACACACACACACACACACACACACACACACACACACACAGCAAGAGACTAGTAAATTCCCAGATACCCAACACTCAGCTTCAACCATTAACAACATTTTACCCCAACCTAGTTTCAGCGTATTAATTAAAAGGAAACATTGGTGGGTTAGCTCCTTCCTTCTACTGGTCCAGCATTTAGTTGAAATATTTGAGTGTCTACTCTGTGCCAGGTACTAGAGATTCAGAGGTGATCAAAACAGAGAAGATGCCTCCCTTTCTAAGCCTTCAATTCAAGCACAAATGAGTACATAAATAGGTTGAAGGTGGTGTAAGTGGAGTGAAGGGGATAAACAGTATGAGGTGATGTAAACTGGGATGGGGAGGTTGCTGCTTAGACACAGTGGTCAGGAAAGACCTCTCTGAGCAGGACACATTTAGGTTGAGACCTTGACAGCTGAGTAAGAGTCAGCCATGGGCCCAGCCAACTGGAGTGTGTCTAGATTCCACTTCAATAGTGCTCACTGCTATATAATTAAGTCAGTGGAGCTCACCTGTGTATGCAGTATTGCCTTAGGAGACTACTGCTAATACCATTTAGTGAGGGAGTGCATTCTAAATGGACAGGGTTGTTTTGCCATTCTGATCTTATCCCAGCAGTTGATCAACTAGGTGCAAAGAGAGTCAAGGAAGTGGGAAGGCGCATCCAAGCAAAACACAGGACTCTGGTCTTGGAGGGTCCCTGAGACCCCAGTTCTTCCCTGCTCCTTTCTCTGATCAGGCTGTACCTGGAACCACCTGGGACTTGGGGATCCACAGTGCTCAGTGGAAAACCAGGGGATCGAAGTCTAGAGCTAGTCCACTTGTAATAATCTTAAGCAAGGTACTTAACCTGTAAGTTATTTGTGCAAGGGGGAGATAATACTTGGTCTATTCTCAGGTTTACTGCAAAGATGAAAGGAGAAGTTTGCTTTGGTGTTGGAGGGAGGCGGGTTGTTCATAAAGATTCCAGATACAATGTTACCCACCCATGTCCCTTGGTAAATCACTGGAATACCTTGGGTCAACAAGGAGAAGAGAGGACACCCTAGAGATTACTACAAGTAATGTCTTAAAGTCTCTACCAGAAAGACATGTTTTTAAGGTTAACCCGGTTTCCTCTCTACAAGTTTGGAAGTTTGAAATGGAGACCATTTGCTCATTACTGTCTAAACCACATTCCTTCATCTACTTAAACTCTCTTAAGTCCTGCCAGCCTTGTTGTATATTTATGTGCTCTTCCCTTAATATTTTCTCTTTTCCCTCCTTATCTGAATTTTATGTGGGTGGTTCAGGGAAAGGGTAGACAGCTGCTCTCCTCTGCTGCTTGGTAGGATTTTTGAAAGGCTTTGAAAATGGGTAGGATCTCTCTCCTGCATCCTATTGCCTCTGAAATGGGTGTATGCCTGTATTTCCAGAGCAAACAGGGACACTGGGCTCCCCTCTTCCCAAAGGCGGTGAACCTCCCTGAGCCCTGAACGATTTAGGTGTTCTGGGTGAAGGATGATGGCTGCCTAGAGAAGCTGCCCCAGGGAGGCTGCTGGAGAGGTTGGCTTCATGCTTTAAGACTTGTGTCCTTCAGGGGGTCCACAGGGACCCTTCTGAAGGCAGAGAGGCCCCTGGAGGGTGAAGGGGGGAGATCATAAATGAGAGTATTCAGGGATAATCCTGTGAGAGAGCTCAGGGAGGCTGAGAGGGCTCTGGGGCCAGGAGGGGTGGCTTTTGTCAGAAATAGCCACAGCTTTGCCAGGGCCTCCTGCTTCTGTAATTCCCCCTCTGCCAAGCTCTCCCCAAAGCTGGAAGCCATGGAGGAAGCAATAAAATGCACCTGATGGTGTAACAAGAAGCTCCTGGGGCTACTGTGCAGAGAGAAGTGGCCACCCCCATGGGAACTCATGACATGCTAGCATGGCCTGGGAGCCCTGAGCACGTCTGGGGCTGGCCTTGTCAGCAGTACCCCACTTAATCTCTGTGATCCAGTGTGACCAGCTACCTGCAGGCAGCATCACAGCTCAGCTGCTCCATGTTCCCTTGTATTTGCATTTAAGTTTTCTAAGCATTTTCCCACTCATTATCACTCTGGATCCCTTCACAACATGGAGAAGTAGGTGGGCTACTTTTTTACCCGTATGATTGGTGAAAAATTGGGATTCATAACTGGTAAAAGTCCTGGGAGAGAAGGTTAATTTAGGGTCAGTGAAGCTTGCAGATAGCAATGGGCTCCCCTGCCCCTGCCCAAAAAGGACTCATCCTGAGTTCTCATAACAGTAACCTCCGTCATGCAGTTACGTCTCTTTCATGCCCATGCACTCCCTGGACTGTGAGCTCCTTGGGGACAGAAACTGTATTTAATGGGAGCAATACCCTATTGAGATATGATTTACATATCCTAATATGCGCAATTGTGTACTGTCTGATACATTTTGACTGTGTAGACACCTGTGTAACCATCACCCAGACAAGACACAGAACACTTCCCCCACTCGGAAGCTTCCCTCATGCCTCTTGCCAGTCAATCCTTCCACCCCAGAGACACCCACTGTTCCCAGTTCTACCCCTGTAATTAATTAGTTTTGCCTGTTCTTGAACTCCATCTGTGCGGGTCATGCAGTTTGTACAGGGACTTGGTCCCCAGAGCCTGGCATGGTGTCTGGCATGTGGCAGATATGCAATGAGAAAGAAAGCCTTAGTTCTTAACCTACCCTGTGGGAGAGTGTTGGCTTCACTGGGAAACAGGCTGTGAGCTGTTAGTGACCTGTTGGCATAGGCCAGTGACATGCTGGATCCTGGACCCCAACCCTGGCAATCTGATTCTGATTCCTAAAGCTTTCTCTTGGCCCCAGTGGGGTCCCTGCAACCCCTCCCTCTGGGCTTCCATCCTGTGCTCTTTGGGAAGGAGCCTGGTGACCCTGGGCAGGTAGTGCCCCCTGCTGCCACTGGGGTCTGGGGCTCTCCATGGGATGTGGCAGGCCCTGGAGCCCAGTCAGTGACTGGCGAAAGGCAGAGGCTTGGTTCATGGAATAGAAGTCGTTCTGAATTTTAATTTTCCTCTTAAAAGAGGGTTTTCCTAAGTTTGGGGACTTCTCTTTCCCGGAATAAACAGGCTAAGGGAAAGAGGCCTTTTTGGTGGTGCACTGCTGCCCCCAGGTGGGTGGCTGCAGCCACTGGTGGGCCCACCAAGCCCGGCGTTTTTCAAGCCTCAGGTTCTGGTCTCAGTTCTGCGCCTCTTGGCTCCCTGGTCCCTTGAATCCTGGTCTTCCGGTCTCTGAGAGGCAGATGTCCATCAGGGCCATCCCTCAGCACTTCTGCCTCGGCCTGGAGTGGGGGTGTTCCTCAGAGAACCAGCCCCTTCTGTGTGTGTCGGGGGAAATGTGGTCCCTGTGGGGAGGGTTGGCTGGACAGAAGCCTCCAGGGCTTGCTCTGTATTTAGCAAATGTTTAATCAGGCACAGCAAGGTTTGACCTAAGGGCTTGTTCAGAGGTGGGGGCAGAGATGGTGGTTGGGTGGGTGGGGGGAGGCTTCTCTGCAACGGGTGGTGCAGTGCCTCACAGTCTGCTGCTGGAGGTGGGTATGCAGGGGCCTTCCTGTCGCACCTGCGGTTGGTGGTGCAGGTGGTGTAACGGCCCAGCTGGCCTCGCTCCGGCACGTGGCCTGCAGTGATGTTATCGCTAACTCAGTATTTTTAACTCTTCTTTCCAGAGGATGTGGCTTCTGCGGGAGAGCTTCAAAGGGTGCCCTATTTGCCCCTGTCAGCAAACATGACGTCATGGAAATGGGAGGGGGCGGCCCCAAGCCTCCAGACACCTGGAGGAAGTGGGGACTTTTTCCCCTTCCTGTCCTACTTCTGGCTACTGATTCAATGTCTGACTTGTTTATTAATTTCAAGATGTAGCTCTGCAGTGATACTCAGAGGAAACCTTATGCATGTGTGTCTGAGTGAAACGAGGCCTGAGACTAGGCGCCTTCTGCAGGGCAGGGCACTGGTGGCCCTCGGGCTTCCTCCCCCTTCACTGTGCTCATTAGCAGAAAGACAGCGCTGAGTCTCGTGCTTGTTCCCCCCAGGCCCACTCATCCGTAGGAAGCTCTTCCTCCCACACACAGCTCCAGGCGGTAGACTGGAGAAGGGGTTTTAGGATCGCATGTGTGGGAAAAGTGAGGCAGGCCTTAAGGCACGTGACCTTCAGCCCTGGACCTTGGAATGGTACTGCCGCGCCTGGAGCTCTGACTCCTTGGGGCCCAGTGTTTTCCCAGAGCAGCCATCCTCAGGGTCTGTCGGACAGTTGCCTGACTGGAGGCTGCACTTGCCAAGGGGCCATACTCAGGTTTTACTTTTCCTCACCGTTCTTGATAGGTTAGTCTTAGCAAAACTGTGAAACAGTGGCTCCCCTGGTCACTGTCTCTATTAATCCCCACTTTCCTTTCTCCCAGGCTCTGCCCAACTGCCACCAACTTGGCTTTCTTCCCAATGCCTAATGGCACTAATGATCTATTTGCTCATTTGCTGGTTAAGTGTATATTAAGCATCCATTGTGTGCCAGGCACTGTGGTAGATGTTGTAGACATTTGGATGAACTAGATACACTTCCCATCCCCAGGAGCACATTGTTGAGTGGACTTTCTTGCCTGATAACTAAGGTCATCCATGTTAAGGGCTTTACATGTGACCCCAGGAGAGCTGGATTTTATGGGCAAGCCAAGATGATAAACAATCCTTTAAGACTCAGATGGCTGCCTCTCCAGTGGTGGGTCATGGCAGAGGGGTCCCTCTGTTGGAGCTGGAGACCGCACCCAGGTGTTCCTGAAGCAGATACTTGCTTAGCCTGCCCTTCTTGGCTGGACTGTGACTCCAATTATACTCAGAGGAAAGTTCTCTGCTGAAATGTCAGAGAAACATATAGAATTTTAGGCCTGGGGTCGTGAGATGTCACTTGGTCCATTCTTCTGGGGGCAGTAAGGCATCTGTCCAGGCAAATCTGTTCTACAATTGGCCTTGGTGACAAGTTCCCTGCTGGGACTGTGGCCTTCCCTCCTTTAGCCTGGTCCCTGCTCATGGGGCCTGGGGCACTTCAGGACTGCACTTTCTTATGGATTTGATGACCTTGTCTCTAGGCTTCCTTGGCAGCCTGAACAATGCCTGGCCCCTTACTGCACTGAGGGGCTCTGCTGCGTGATGGCGGGGAGGGGCCTGTCTAGGTCACCTGTTGTGCTGGTAGGTCCCTCCCTGTGAAAGAAGCAGGCCTGAATTGCAGCTGGAAGGGTTTGCATGTTTCTGGCTGGTGTGGTCAGAGACACACAGGTGAACTACAGAGATATTTGGGGATAGGGTCCCGTCCCTCCCCTGGGGATTGGTGAGCGCTGGCCTTTGATCTTGACAGTGGTAATTGTGAGGTGGATGGCTGAGTGGTCTCTGAGGGGTGTTCTCCTCAGTGTCCATGATCCCAAGAAATGTACTCAGGCTGCAGGAGGCTCAGGAGAATCCCAGGGGCCCCAGGCAATTCCAGCTCCCGTCCTTGAGGTGAGGGCTTGAGATAGCTACTCTGCTTGGCAGTGGCCCTGGGCTTGAGGGCAGAGAGCTCCTTTCTTCTTTCCTTACCACCACATTCAGGATGGTGGGAGTGGATAGTCTGGCTAGGGTCATGATCTTCTTCTACCCCTGGCCCCTGCTCACTGGGCACTGGGTTGGGACCCAGGCAGTGGAGTGGTGGGTGGTCCCAGCCATGAATCTGTGGAGCAGTGCACAGTTTCAGTGGGACTTCAGTCTGAAATGAAAGGCAAAGGAAATGTTCCTGGAGGGCGGGAGGCAGTGGGTAGCATTTTGGGGATACTTGCTGTGTGGTCCATGTCTGCCAAATTTGAAGAATGGGCCATTGCCACCCAGGTACATGGGCCTCCAGCTATGAGTGGCCCAGTGGTGTGGCATGAAAACAGAAGATCAAGGACCCTAATTTTTAAGTGTGTTTGCCTGGCCCGCAGCACAGCCTTCTAAGTGGAAATTTTAGAAGTTATTCCAGGAGGAGGTTGACTTGCACAGCTTGTTGAGTCAGGCTCCCTGAATGTCCTCCTGGACAAAGGCCTTGGTTCCTTTCTGCCCAGCTAGTGACCCACAGCAAGCTGAAACTGACCCCTACCAAACCCATCAAACCAGAGCACAGTCTCCTCTCCTCCAAGCTGCTTTTACTGAAGCCATGACAGCAGAATAGACAATGGCGCTGAGAGACACAGCATAGCAGGGCCTAGATAATGGGATAATTTCCCCCACATCTTGGGAAAAGAGTGATATGTATTTTTTCATGAACACTATTTAAAAAATATAAACTAGTCACAACATTCTCCAGGAGCTAAGGCCCCAGACACCCCACTGGGGATCCCCCATGCAGTGGGACATCAGAGGCAGTCTCTGGGGGAGGGATAGGGAGTTACGCCACAGCCAGGAGGGGCTGCAGCCCCGGCCTTTTCTGGCAATGTCGGGCTGTGACAAGTAGCAGTGAGGGAACAGAGTGGGTGGCAGCAGCATTTGGCAGCTCTTCAGCATCTTGATCACAAATATCTGGTAGGATCCAGTTGGTGGCATTGCCAATGGGGCCAGAGAGGTTGGAAGGACCTTCCCCTCCAGGGGGGCAGAGAGTACACCTCTGCTTGAAGAGGCAGGGGTGGGGTGATGAGAGGCAGGGAGCCAGGGAGCATCTTGCTCTTACATTCTTGGTGACCTGGGATGAGGAAGAACAGAAGTCAGGATACTGGATGCTGAGGAGACCCAGGACAGTTAGGGATGTGAGAGAGTTGCTGTTTGGAGAGTTCTGACTGTAAATGGACCCTGGAGTTATTTTAGCTGGTGGTAGAATGGGATGCACTTGTCAGAAGGCTGACCAGGGACACTGGGGGAGAAGGGCATGGAGGCTCGAACTGGGCTTAGAGATATAATACCCTCACCGTATTGGGGGAGGCCATGAGGACTGGGGGAGCTCTAGGTTCTGCCATGAAAGGGACACAGCAGGAGGCATGAGTGCAGATGAGTCTAGGTCCTAAGTTTCTCTTATTCTCCACTCATTGGTGGGGCCCTGCTACATGACTGTTTCTTCATTTCCAAAATGAGGGTAAGAACAGCTTTTCTCCATACTTCATCAGGGAGACATGGCTTAACTGAGTGTCTCTTGCCACCTCAGGAGTATATTTCAGGCCAATATTAACAAGCTCAACTCCTAATAGGAGAAAATGGAAGAGTTTGGTGGGCCTGGACTCAGGACCTACAAGCAAGACTCTGGGGGAGGTTTGATTTCTCAGCCTGGGGACCCATCCCCAGATACCCCCACCCCACCCTGCTGGCCGAGTGCCCTCTCACCTCAGCTGGACCACAGCCGCAGCGTCATGAGCAGGTTGAACCCGACCACTTTCAGAAGGAGGAGGCGGAACCCAATCACCGACAGGTTTTGGAAGTTTAGGTTCATATCTGCAAAACCAAGAGGCCACAGCGGTGTGGGCATGCACGCACGAGGTCTGAAGAGCCCCTGTGACACACTGGCAGCTTTGACTGAAGCAGGGTGGGGCGGGTGGGGGTGAGCTGCAGCTCCTAGCAGGCCTCCCCCTTTGAATGTCTGTGCTCTTCCCCTTATAACATAGGTGTACATTCCTCCAGGCCAACAGTACTTCATTTCAAAAGGGAAACCCCACTGCTCTCTGTCCTTATGTTATTTCCGAGTCTCTCAGGGGACGGGGGTGGGGATGGGAATTGGGTGCTCAGAACTTACTGTAATCCCTTGGGTCTGGGCCTCTTAGTGAGAAGCTAGTGTCAGAAGCACAAGAGGAATGACTCAGTAAAAATGCTCAATGGAAGTGAGAATGGCTCAGGGTAGGTGGTGAGGAATGGCAGGGACCCTGAGAGATGAGCCCATCACCCACAATAAGCTCTGCTGCTTTTCTTGAAAGAAGCTAAAACCCCCTGCTATGGGGGAACATGTCCTCAGGATGAGCTGGTTAGTCTGGGGCTCTGTATAAGCCAGTCAGAAATGTCACAGCCGGGCCACCCAGGAGCTCTCTTTGGCTGTCCTGATAGTGGAGCAATTGAAAGGACTACAGAGGCTTAGGAGTGAGTCACTGGCATGTAAAACAGACTCATCCTTAAAGTTCTTAGAATGGAAAAGAAAATGAGATATGGTAAGAGGAACTTGGGGATTCAGGATGATCCCAGTCTGCCCTGATGAGGGCTCTGTTTCTATTTCTCATAACTTCATTCCCAGATCCACAAATTCCTCCCTCCTCTCCCATCCAGTCAGGAACTTCTGGTTCCCAGCCTCCTCAAACCTGTGTGAAGCTGGGTTAGGTCCCTCTCTTACCTGTTTCAAAGCTTTGCTCTGCCAACTTGGAATCACAGGGAAATTCTAAAAGGAGAAACAAAAGAATTTTCTTAGAGTCCATAGCGTGCTGTCTCTTCCACCCCAGACCTCCTACGAGTTGGGCAGATGAATGTCTGCAGCCTTTCTGCTTCCTTGTGGGGTGATCTAGAGGGTTTGTGCCACTGTGGGACCAACCCCCTGGCTTCTGGGCACCGTGTCATTCACTTACAAGCAATGGTTGTGCAAAGTCCCTGTTACAGGATGCAAGGCCATAAGGAGCCATCAGACACAGTACCTGCCATAGGGAGGCTCTAGTCTGTAGTCTGATAGAGGCAGTAAGACACACATAGTGTGGAGTGCTGTAAGGGTATAGATGCTTTTATGTGTTCCACAAAGTTTGGATCCTTGCACCCTCAATTTGTTCCTCTGTTTTCTCCATCTTAGCAAATGGCATGAAAATTGATTCAGCTGCTTGGGTATAAAATCTAGCCACCTACCTTGATCCCCTCTTTTCCTGCTCATCTCTGCATGGTTCTATCTTTAGATCCCAAACAGCAGCAGCCACTCAGCTCCCCTGCCACCACCCTGCCCAGGCATCCATCATCTCTCAGCTGCCATAGCTTCGTTTCTGCTTCTGCTCTTGGCTCCTACAATCCCTTTTCCATTCAGTAGTCAGAGTGCTCCTTTGAAAGAGCAAATCAGAGGTCATTCCCTTGCTTAACGCCAATCTACAGCTTCTCACTGTGCTCAGAAGAGTATCTGCCCTCTCAGGACCCAGGAGTCCCTATGATCTGCCCTTGCCTACTTCTTCCTTCTTATTTCCTACTGTGCTTCCCCTTTCTCACTGTGCTCCTGCCTCAGGCCTCTATGGAGCCTGCTGTGCCCTTGGCCAGGCTTCTTACCCTTTAAATCTCGGCTCAAACAGCATTTACCCAGATGGCCCTTCCCTAAGGTGGCTTTTTCCTCAACTCCAAGTGAAAGCACACATTCAGTCTGAAGTTATTTAGATTCTGCTTGCTGATGGATGGTCTCCTCCAGCTAGAATGGAACTTCCTCAGGGCAGACTCCTCATCTGACTTGTTTATTTCTCCACTCCAGCACCTGGCATGTATACATGCACAACCAGTGGTTGTTGAATGAATGAATGAGTGAGGTTAGTAGCTGGGAAAGCTCTTTGGCAGAGAGAAAGAAATAGGGGGAGATACGTTGTCTCAAAGGGCATTAGAACAGGGCCCAGAAGAGAAGTAAGGGGCAAAGAGCCTGAGCAGGCAGGGAGGTGGGAACCCAGAGCAGGTGAGAGGCCAGTGCCCTCTTCCACCACTTCTTCCCATTGGCTTTTTGCCCAGGACATTCTGTGGCCTGCCAGGATGGGGCTCACTGATGCTCAGGAACAAGAGAGTAGGAGCTCTGCTGAAAATTGAGGCTGAGACCACCAATTCAGGCAGCTTTTTGGTATCATTGACCTGAGTGTGGGCACAGCCAGGCTTCTCCAAGGGAGGAGACTTAGCTTGCCCAGACACCAGGGCTGCACTCACTTGAGTCAGGGTGGAAGATCTGGTTGAAGGCGTCTTCGCATTTAAAATCGATGCGGCTGCTCCAGGCCAGCATCCCGTTGCTCTTGGAGTCCATGGCCTTCATGTCCAGCACGGTGCTGTTGGAGCTGTATGCTAAGGAATCTGTGACTTCTGGCACATTGTTTTGAGAATCAAAATCCGTGGCTAGACAGACGGAAGTGTTGATGGATTTAGGGCTTTTCAGCTGGTACACTGCGGGGTTGGGGTTCTTGATATCTGTGGGCCAAGAGGACTCAGGTTAGGAGATGCTTGTTTCTCTCCTTGTCCCAATCCAGACCTGAGGTCAGATGCCAGTGATGGGCAAGAGCAGGGCTCTGCGGGTCTGGCAAGTCACATTCTCATGCTTTAGGTGGGAAAGAATATTCTAGAAACCAGTTGCTTATAATGGACTGGACTCAGGGACAGGCACAAGCCATCAGTCCTGGCCTAGAGGTTCTCAGTGGACGCACTGTGTGAGGCCCTGCCTGCCATTCCAGGCACCAGAGAAGCTGGGCTACTTAATAATGCTGCTCATTCTTCTACTTAATACGAACTGCTCAGCAGCCCTGGTGAGCAGCAACATGGCCCTGGTAGGACAAAGCGAGCACAGAAGGAAGGCCCAGAAAGTGAAGCGTGTGTCTGGGCATCTGGGGTGGTGTCCCCACTTAGGGTGGGCATTGTAGGCTGCAAGTAAGTCAGATTGGTCACATCACCAGATTTTCTCACTCATAAAAGTTTTAGATTATAAATCAGAACACCTGTGTCCCAGCCTTGGCTCTGCCATTTACTAGAGCCATTATGCCAACCCCTTAAATCTCAGGAATTCATGTGTAAAATGAAGATGTTGCATGGCCCGCCTTCCAGAACCAGGCTGTTCTGAGAAACAGATGAGAGTTTCTCCATTTAAATTTTGTTTAATAAACTGTGAGGCCCTGAATGCAGTTATTGCTACGACCAGGCTACTGCCGTGACAATGTGCTACCCAGTCCTATGTGGTCCACAGCAAACAGCGTCTGCCCCTCACCCCCAGGACACAGCCGTCGCTGGAGGCTTTTCCTTGAGAAAAGTGCTTGGAATCATTCTTCAGTATCTCTGTAGGATTTTGTGTTTTTAATTCAACTCTCAGTATTTGTTCTTTCAGACCTCCTGCCTTTAGAGGAGGAAGCAGAGGTTTGCCATGAGTGTTAACACATTGAGGCCACCCAGGGAGTTGACAGCAGGCTTGGGGCAGGAGCTTCCTGCCCCTGTGGCTCTCAGCTCCCACAGCTCCTCACCCTGCACACGAAGGTTCTCAGACCAGCCATGCACCCAACTTGCTGAGCCAGGGTGGCCTTGGCAATGCAGACACCCAGCCGGATCCGAAACCAGGGAAACCAGCCCTTGGCATGGCTTTGGGGCAGGTCAAGGGAGAGCTGCCTGTGGTGTGAGGCCGTCCCTGGAGCAGCAGGGCAGGGGTGGGCTGGTGGTCACATGTGGGAGACATCCAGAGCTCTGGTGCTGAAGGAGTCTGCCTCTCCCCACAATCTCCACATACCTGGGGGGCCCTGACATCGCTGTGGGTTACGGCCTTCAGGCATGGATCTTTCACAGGGAGGGAGGAGTGGGGAAGCCATGAGCAACACCAACATACTCCAGTGATTTGTTAGTCATCAGTGGGAGTCAAGGGCAGGACTAGGCAGGGGTGGTGCTGAGAGAATGTGGCCTTGAGGAAAAGGCAGAGGATAAGGTGCCACCAGACACACTTTGGCCTTAGGAGGGGGAGGGAGGTGCTGTGGGGCAGATGCCCGACTTTGAGTCCTGGTTAAATACTCTCTCAAGTCCGACAGCCAGTGGGCGTCAGGTTGGAGAAGGTCTAGGCCATGCTGTCCAATAGGATAGTCTTTAGCTACCTGTGACTATTTAAATTAAAACAAACTAAAATTAAATTAAATTAAAAATTCAGTTAAAAACCAAAACTTCATTTTAAGAGCTCAACAGCCACACATGGCTGGTGGTGACTCTATTGGACAGTGGTGCAGGTCCATAGGGCATTTGGCTGTCACAGAACATTCTGCTGGACAGCATTAGTCCAGAGAGAGCAAGGTCACAGAACATGAGATGTTGCAGAAAGGCAACAGGGGCAGGGTGAGAGCCTTAAAAGTCATCTTTATGTGTGTGAGGTGACTCTACCAGGGGCAGGCCAAGTAATGCTCAACTTTGCTAGTGAGAGATCAAAATGAAAGAGCAATAAATGAAGTCAGAAGAATTGAGGTGATTTTTAACTTCTTTCAAATCTTGGTTTACTAGTTGATAGAATTGGGTCACTTTTTCTTCAGATTAATTCTAGGACTATTGCCTATAGTATAGTGTCCAAACTTCCCGGCATGACATTTAGGGGCTGTAATGTTCTCAAGTCCTTTATTTGCCCCATTTAAGTACAGCTGCACCAAACTTCATACTGGCTCCTTGGAATGTAAGCTCTGTGACAGCAAAGGCCTATCTTCTGTTAACTGTTGTATCCCTAGTATTGCCACATAGTAGGTACTCAAGAAATGATTGTTGGATAAATAAATGGCCTAGTGCCCATCATATTTGCAAAATTTCTGCTTACTAGACTTTTTGGTCAAAAAAACTGGGTGCTGATCCTAAAGTTGATTTTTTAAGCCCCTTTTTACTTTCATCATCATGTACCTCTAGTGCAACCTTTTTTTCTTGTCTGGTAACAAGAAATGAGTCACTTATAATTTGGAGGACTTCTGGAACCCATCTACCAGAGCCCTGGGAGGAGAGACTTCCTGTTTCACCTTAGCAAGATAAACACATCCTACCACTGACAGTATCTCAGAAGGTAGCCTTAGCAAGACTGGATGAGGTTTTCAGTGTGGAAGTTCAGCTATTCTAGATCCTCACGGTTCATTTTAATTCAAAACTAACCACAGAAGCACATGCGCAAACGCCCTAGTGCTTTAGATCCCAGGGCCACAGCGAGGATTGAAAGCTCCCTTACTGCTAAATCCGTGCTTTGTAGTTAGGTACTAGGAACCCAGAAATGTGAGTTAGCAACACTAATTCAGGGTCCCACTGAGGGTCTGGTGAGTGTCAGGAAGCAGTGAGCCTTGGAGGACTTATAGGGAGTAATGGAAACTCTGGTTCCTTTGCCAAATTGCAACTGGGAGGCAGTACCTTCATACCACACCTAAGGTTCTCATTACGGAAACCCTTAGGTTTCCCCTCCTCTGAAGGATGGGGTAACCCCTCAAAGAGTGTGCTGAGGAAGGCAAGGTCAGGTCCCTAGGCCATGAGCCCTCCACAGGAAGAGCTGACCCCTCACCTTCATGCCCAGTGTGCATTTATAGCTTGGATTCCTGGCCTCCCTGTGGCTCGATCTGGTCCTAATTGTCTGTATTGTCTTGAAGGCTTTCATTATTCCTTTTCTCTGTTGTCTATGAAGATATCTTCTTTGCCCTTCTCTCTATCCAATTTTATTGCCAGATGTAATTACTTAGACCAAAATGCATGTGCCTTGTTCACTCCCAAGATCATGCCTTCTTTCTTGTCATTCCTTATGCCTGGAGGTCCCCTTCTTTCCTTTCTTTGCCTGCACAGATCTTACCTATCCTTCAGGCTCAATGAATCCTTTCTACTGCATAAAACCTTCTCCTTCTAGGCCAACTTTCCAGCCAGGATCCTAGTCCTCTGAATTTCTATTGTGCCTAAAGACATTATCAATTGGTTAATACTTAAATAGATTTCAGGTTGCTAAATTTACAACAGTTCTGTCCCTTTGGCTAGTTTTTTACACTATGTGGGGACAAGTCAGACATCTATCTTAGACTTCCTACGCAGCCTAACATTTTATAAGAGTGATGGCCACATAGAAGGCATTAAAAAATATCTATTGAATGATTAAAGTCAAATTTTAATGTGTTTGACCTAGAGAAACACAGATTTTCAAGATTGATAGTGATGCTTTTTCCCCCGCACAGAAGCCTCTTATAACAATTAGTTCTATAGGAACACGGATATCCCCAGGAAGGGACTGGTGACACTGGCCCATGGGGTTGCCGCTGGGATGACTCACCAGACATTACGGACAGTTTGGTTCCTTTTCCAAATGTGAGTTTATCAGTCATTCCTCTGGTATTCACACTGTAGGTGACACCATTACAGAAACTCACTGGACCCACCTCCTACTTCAGAAGGAGAAGCACTGATCTCCCACAGGGGACAGAAGAATCGTACTTTTTGACTAAGACCCTCTGCTCTTTTGTTTTGAGACTTTGTCTCTGACATGCTCAGTCCTTTTCCTTCTGTCCCATCCTGTTGAAGTGCCTGGTTGGAGGTTGTGATTTCAATAAGCCAAGAATTCAGTAGAGCCAAAACCCTTGTCCAGGGAGGCAGTGTCTTAGATCCTCTAGTGGGGGGTCCAGGACTACTTGCTCATCATCTGCCTCAGGATTCCTAAGGTCCCAGCCTAAGAATGTTTCCTGAGCAATGAATGCTGGATGGGAGGATGTTTTTGGGGACAGGTGGAAAAAACCATTTGGGGTCCTACAGAAGAAAATACCTGGGCCTAACTCAGCATCTTGGACAAAGAAAATTAGTTGTCCATGTCTACACTTGCCCCACTCTGCTTACTTGGCTGGACACTCACTCTGGTCCATGCTCCAAAGACTGGCATGGTCCTACTGCTGTATCCCCACTGCAGGTAAGGTCTTTGTAATAACCTTCCTGATGTTAATCTGCTAGAACCCCCTAGGCTCTGAGAGCAGAATCCGAAAAGGCTCCCTGGGTCTTTGTTTCTTAGATCTCCTATTTTCCAGGGAAGCTGTTCCCTTTCCCTTTATAATAATGTAAGGTTTTTATAGCAAAGTCTTGATAGTAATAATAATAATTTAGAAAAGCTATAATTTATTGATTATGTGCAATATGTTGGGCATTGACTAGTATTATTATGACGTGGTTATTGTCATTTTACTGTTGAGAAAGTGGAGCCTTTATTAGCTGGTGAGGGTAGAGCCAGAATTTCAGATCTGCCAGCCTGCCAAGCTGTGCTGTGAACCCTGTAGCATCCTGCCTCCATGCCTTGGTATTTCACATGGTGTAATTGACATTCAGATAGGGGTCAGGGTCACTTTTCCCTGGGAGAGGTTCAAAACTCTGCTAAACTCCAGAGGGGAAGAATCTGTGAGCATATCCCTATGCCATGCTCATTAGCCACACCAAGGAATTTAGCTACCTGCTGCAGTAAAAGAGAATTTGTGTTTGCTATTAACTCATCTTTTTCCCCCAGGGGCACTTATCTAATTTTCTGAATATTCAGATTATCTGGTGCTGATATTATCATCTTTGCTTGAAAGCACTGAATATCTGAAACTCTTTTTATGTTTCTATAAATTATTCTGCTCAGAATTTCATTTACTCAATTGGGTCTTGGCATTTCTGTCTTTAATGTGAGAAATGGGAACATTTTAAGTCATCAAGAGAGCTTGTAGAAGTGGAAAACAAGTGTTTCATATATCCTCCAGTGAGTCTGTTTTCTCATAGACAAGTTGCCAGTTCCTTTTGCCCTGGTGGTTTGTACGGTCATCCTCACATGGGTAGTCAGCCAGTCAGGTTCCTGCTCCAAAGATCAGCTTATTATAACTACCAGACACATGATAGCAGGGCATTTACAAGAACTTGAACCTGGCAGGGTCAGCCTCACTGGGACAGCAACATATCCTGTCCCTGTTTTATAGACTCCTCCAAATGCCCTTTCTGTGACTCGAGTGGAAAAGTCAGGCCCACTGAGTCCTAATTCCTCAGTTCTCTGTAATAACCCCACAGACCTTTTCCTCATAGCCAACCTGAAGCTGGTCCAGCCTTCTGGCAGGGTAAATGCCCATTCTGGGTTCCACACCAAAAGTGAAGGAGGAAAATTGGAAGAGTCTGGAGAAGAGCCAGGGATTAACTGGGAAGTGAATTTTAGGGGCAAATTCATAGTCCTGGCAGTTAATGGAAAATCTAGGGTAGGGCTTAATCATGGAGTGGAGCCTAATGAAGGGCTTTCCTTTTAAAAATCGGTTCTTTTATTTTCGCTGAGGGCAGAGAAAGAGAGACTAAAATTGCCACAGGATAGTCATATAAAATGCACAAGGAGGACTGCTTAACTGTGAAGCTCATGAGAATCAGGAGTGAGATATATATATGGGGCCAGAAAATCTCTTTCTGTGGAGGTTTCCAAGATTAGGGTTGACATTTGTAGCAGGGGGAAAATCTCCCAAGTTTGAGAGGGGTTTAGACAAATACTTTTTGGTAGGAATTTCACAGAAACTCTAGTCCTTGTAAATTTCTCTGCAAAAAAAGTTTCTAAGCTCAAATAAGTTTGGAAAATGCTGTATGTTATATTTCAGTCTTGAAGACTGACATGCATATTAGCATTTTAAAGTCTCTGAGAAGTCCTGCAGTAAAGAAATCCAGAGCTTCTCACCCTTATGTGATCCAATAATCTTTTTTTCTTAAAACATCCATTAACATTTGTGGAACATATGCAGGTTTAGATAAATATTTCTTGAAGTTCCTTTTAGTTCCAAGAATTTAAAATTCCATCCAAAATTTTAGCCTTAAGTTTCTTGTGTTCTGAATCTGTTTGTTCTCCTATGTACTCCTGCAGGCACAATTAGGGGTCCTGATTATTTCTTTCTAATCATCATGAAACAGCTTCACTCTATTTGGGTAATTGCTGAACATGTAGTCAGCTGTATAGAAAATTCTCCTGTCATCAGCAAGAGCTCCAGGGCAGATATGGATGCAGTCAACATGCAGGAACTACACTGTTCCAACCCTTTGCAGGGTTCACCTTCTAGAAACATTCACAATTTTAAAGCCTTTCCCAAATGTAAATGTATTGGTCTTTCTTCCACACACCTTCCTACATGCCTTGGAGTTGTGTACCTCAAAGAAGATTCTGGTCCTAATGGAGAAAAACTTCCTTAGAACAGAGAAGAGTTTCCTGGGTGGTGTCTCAAATGGAGACATAAATCTCATCTCGTGTATTTATCATCAGACCGCTTTCCTTTTTGCTGCCAAAACCCATTTGTGCTGCTTCCCAATCACAGATATTGTGCTACTTCTGCCTCTGAACTCTGATTCTTGAGAAAAATGATGGGCCTCAGGGTTTCCAAATGCAGCCTGAACTGACCCATGGCAGGGAGCTCTGGTGAAGTGCACTCATGAACAGATAAATGCAGAAGGTGTTTCCCTGGATAGATGGGCTTTCTCCCACCCACGTGCATTTGGAGGGATTCTGTAATCTCCCTGTTTTGGAGCCTAGCAACTCTCTCTTTTGGAAAATACTTGCTGCTGTCTAAACCAATATGTTCTAAACCATTACCACCCCTCCATTCAAGCCTTCCCTGACTCTCCTAGCCAGAAGGCATTTTTTCAGTGTTCATTTATTTGGTGACACCTATGTGGCAGGCACTGTGCTGGGCTACAAAGGGGTAAGGATGAAGCAGAGAGGGTCCTGGCCTCACAGAGCTTATGGTGCAGTGCACGATGCATGTAAACATTAGGCAACTAAGATAGGAAGCCAGGTACACCTTCCTTTCTGCTCCCATTGCAACTTGGATGTACCTCCACTATAACATGGTGGCACTGGCATCATTGCCTGTTTATACTGATGTTTACCCTCTGTGAGGTCCCGGATGGCAAACTCTGATTTTCCTTCCTCCCTTCCCACATCTAGCATGGTGCTAAGAATATAATAGTTGCTTAGTATATATTTGCTGAATAAAAAGCCCTCTAGATATTTTAATTCATTTTTAAGGTAGTCCTGCTTTCTATCTGCTTTTATTAGGATTATTTCATTTCTCTTTGAGTTCTGTATGGCTCCATTTTCTAAACTTCTTAATGTTTTTGATGCATTAAATAATATTTAGGCTTTAAGTTTCATATCTCCCTATTAGGCAAGGGGTTTTGTAGGAGTGCATCCAATTCCTAGGGTCTTTGGGAAGTTTAATTTACCACCTTTCATGAAAATTAGATGGTAACAAAAATAATTTTTTTGCAAAATCAGTCATGATTTCTCTTCTGATAAAGATCTTTTATCATAAAGGAATCTAGAAACAGCAAAAGGGTCTTTCTTTGTAATAATGACAGGACAATCTGCACTGGCCATTTCTACCATTAGCAAGTAAACCACTATTGAGCCAGTGGCTGGGAATTCAAATTTCAAAACATGAAGAAACATGAGAAATTAGCTCAGGAAGGGCAGATTCATCATCTAAGAAGGCAAAGGAGGGATTTGCTGTGTCTTTGGCTAGAGTCCAAGGTTGGGCACTTACTTGGATGCACATGGAGTCTTGTTCCACTCCCCAAAATGAGTGTGCGGCTGCTGGTGTCTACACCCTGGTATTGGGCAGTGCAAATACCTGCCCTGTGTCATGTGGGCGGCTGCCCAGCTCCCTGGCATGTTTATGACCTTCACTCCTGGGAACAGGGCTTTAAAACAGCCTGTTCCATGCTTTTGATCATAGATTTCTCTCTGCATGTCACTTCATGCCCAATAAACAGTTGCCCTAGGCTTCTACCTTCCTCCTGCCATACCTGCATCCTGCCAACCCAGTTCAACAATTTTCCTGATCTCTTCAGAAATGCCTAGTCCTGTACCAAGGTCATCATGGCAAGAAGGCTCAGGATGGGCAAACCAAGGACCAGACAGGGGGCTGCAGGGCCTGGTGTGTTCCCTCAAGGAGTGCAGGATGGGTGGTGGCAATGTGTAGGGCATGGTTAACAATAAGGCCCTAGAGTCAAAAAAGATTAGACTTACTAGCTCTGTCATTCCCACCTGTGTGATCTTGGGCAAGTTGCTTATCCAAAGCCTCCATTTCCTCATCTGTAAAATGGGTGTAATACCAGCTACCTAACATTAGGATGGGATGTGAGCACTGAATGAGAACTTACAATGAGGACACGGTGTGGTCCTGACACATGTCAGGCATTCAGCAAATAGTAGCTAAATATGATATGATGGGGTCACGGGGAAGACAGTGTAGCACAGAGAAGAAAAAAAATGATATGATGATTCCCAGCAATATTTTGCACTAGGGAAGGGATGGGAGTTCTTGCAGCTAGAGGAGACCCATTCCTTCCGTACAACCTCCCCTGGCACCCCAGACGCCTCAGTATCCTGGCTGAGATGCTTTCATGTAGGACAGATATCTCATGGATCCAACCGGAGGTGTGAGAGAGAGTCTCAGTCATAGGGTTGGGGGGCAGGTAGACTCCTTGGCTACCAAGAAGGAAGTTCTACTTCAGAAACCTAAGAGCAAAGTCTCTTACCTCAAAACTTGGGGATTTTCCTCTGAAAGCGTAGTGCAAAACCCTTGTCCAGCACAGCCACACACATTAGACCCGACACATTGATAAGTTACTCCCAGAGAACACAGACCTCTAACGATAGAGCTGACCACATCACAGACTCTCATTATTACAATATCCTTCCATAACGGTTCCTGTCTACAAGATTTCCCTGGTAGAAATGACCATTTCTACAACACTCACGTGGATGAACAACAAGGCTGGTCTCTCTTCCAAATGTAAGCTTGTAGTTTCCTCCTGATACACACAGCAAGGAAAGCCTTTGATAAAACCTGTCTTGTGTGACCTCCTTCTACCAGCCACCCCAGTGGTGGTGGGCAACAATCCAGGGACCCACTGACCAGTGCTTACAGGGTGGCAGGAACCTCCCGCACCTGTCCTTGTGCCTCCGAGCCTGCTATTGAGGGTGGTGATGGGAGCAAGTGCCTGGTGACTGGAGAGCTCCTCAGCCCTTTGCCCAGGAGAAAACCCATACCCAGGAGAAGCTGGGCAGTGAGTTCTCAGGAACACCACCAACCTGGCTGCTTCGGGCAACACTAAGGGTCTGATCCCTCTTGAAGCTACAAGGGCTTGTGAAAGGCTCTGAGGAGGGGGTCACAGGAGATTTCTACTGTGTTGTGTGAAGCCGTTATGACCTGCTCTCCTTCAGGCTCTGCTGTTCTGTCTTTGCCTTTCCTGAAGTCTTTGAAGCTCCCCATTCCCAGCTTTCTATCTGCATGAGCCCAGGGTTTGGTCCCTGCTCATTTCTGCCTGAGGCCTAACTCCAAACAGGCTTCAGGTGCTTCCTGTGTTAGGTGGTTTTTTCCTTCCCTCTTTACCCTCTGGAAACAGGCCAAGGTACCCAAAGCTCTTTGATTCCTTTACTTCTAATGACCTTTATTCATACAGGGCCCTGCTTTTATGAAACCCTAAGAAAGAGAAAAAAGTCACAGAATTTCCATGAACGTTTTGAAAGATGGGAGAAACAGAGATCATGCTCCCCATTTCAGAGATGCGAAAGCTAAGCTCTCAGGAGTCACGTTCTGGGCACAGTTCTGCGCTGACATGGGAACTCAGCACTCAGTTCCCTGGCAGGTGTGTGCTGCCAGCCTCAGCTTACCTCATGCTGGGCTTGAGGGCCACGTTAGCAAAGAAGCAAAGAGCTGGGCAGCTTGGCCAAGCCCAGGGGTGGGAGTGTGAGGCTGCGGCCCCAGTCCTGAGCTGCACTGCCTGCTCAACATGGCTTCGCAAAGATGTTAAGACCCTGGGCCTCTGGCTCCCCCTGCAATGTGAGCAAGTTGTCCCCTTCCAACCCTCATTTTTGTGTCATTTGTTCAATTTGAAAAATTGTACCTCTGAGAAGAGCAGGGGCATATTTTCACAGAGGATGGGAGTGTGGCCAGTGGAGATGCTGAGGGAAGGGGAGGGTGGAGGAAAACAGGGGAAGGCAAAGGTTTGGAACAGTGATTAAGAACCTTAGGAGTGGCATTGATGAATGACATATCTCCCTCCCACCTCCCATGGACAGAAGTTGTCCAGCACCAGGGGTCGGAACAGTGGTGAAGGGGGGGGGGTCATTCGTCCAGGAGGATCCCAGATCACTTACTTGGTGTGACTATCACTTGGGTCCTCTTCCCAAAACTGAATTTGTTGTTCCCATAGGCACACTCTGGTTAAGTACCTTACAAAAAGGTCCTGGTTTTGCCCACTGACTCTTGGAGGACAGACACACTTCACCATAGCTCTACAAGCTGGGGACCTGGCGAGGCTGATCCTAAGGTTCCTTACCCAGCCCCATGTATAGTTAGTGCTATGAGCCTCCCTAGTGGGTATAACAGCATCAGCCTCCATGCTAACCACTGGCCTCCATTTTTGTGGCTATCAACAAACACAGCCTCTGGCTGTTTCTTCTCTGGGGAAAACCAGAGCCTTTACAAAAATTTGTGAAAAACCTCCCTCCTACATAGGCAGGGTAGGTGTGAGTATTTTTAAAGATACTGGGCAGTAGGTATGCATTTTCCCACCTCAGCTGCCATGCTTGAGAAGAAGGCACCATTTTCTTGGGGACATATAAAAAAATGTATTTTTCACTGTGCCAGAAAAGTAGGAGCAAGAGCATTTCCAGCATGCTGTGCTGGAGCACATGCTAAAAACATGCCTCTGCATGACTCAGAGTTGCCATGTGTTCTCCAGGCCGAGCAAGAGTCTTGGTGACTCACACCTGACTCATTTCTATTTCTATCCTCACCTCACTTAAGGATGTTTCCTGCCAAGGGGGATTTTTGTCCTCAAGAAAGTCAATATCTCAGCAGCAAACAGACTTAAATCCTTTTCCAGGAACATACTGGTAGAATCTTGCTCAACCTTTGCCAGGGAATATGGACTGACCATTATCACCCCTGTCCTGTCTCAAGTCAGCAGGGCCCCAGGCCTTGTATACTACACACAGCACCCTCTTGGCACATTCACATATAAACTGTTATTCAGCTTTTAATACATGAGTGTTTTGTTTCTCAGATAAGATTGGAAGTTCTTAAGAGCAGAGCCCATATCTTAGGCTTCTTTTCTTTCTTTCTTTTTAAAAAACCAACTATGGTCCATGGCTTGTTGATGATACTCAGTAATCATTTTCATGAGATGAACTGACTTCTACTGTGCATAATTATTGGGACAAGGAGACCAATTCTGGGAGAGGTTAAAAGCTAAGTATATTCTGGGTAGATGTGAGGTGCAAAATCTAAGTGCTTAGGCAGGGAAAACCAAGGAAGCATGTCTAAGAGACATAATAAGGATAAAAACCAAAACACTGTGAGTTTCATGTTGACCCTCACCAGATAGGAGGCAACTGAATGAACAAGTAAGGCACTAGACAGACTCAAAAGGAAACTCATTTTTCTCTTGATAATCTTGTCACTGATTCTCCCTAAAGGGTAAAAAAAATAATATGGCAGAAAATATATATTCCAGGTTAGCAGCATTGTTTTTATCAGTAATAACATAATTAGTAGTAGTAGTAGTAGTAATAATAATAATGAAATTCTATTATAGACCTTGTTTTTAAATGCTACATATAAAAATGTAAACCCAGTATTGGAAGTGGGGCTACACATTTCTGGAGATCTGACTTACTTGGGATGATTAAAAGTTGGGTGCCAGTTGAAAATATGAGTTTCTGATGGCCTGTTTTCACACTATGACATAAGTCTATGCAAAATGGTACCATGTAACTGGACCATAGCCTGGGATTCCAAAAGCACACACCAGTTAGTTACTAAGCATGTTCCTGTGTCTGTGTGTATGCACCAAAGTGGGAGGAAGCATATAGTTTTACTATTTAACCTTCATTTTCCCAAGACCATTAGAAGATGACAAGAAATGAGATAGAACCCAGTAGGAGATCCTGCTTTGTAAACAATGGATTATTTAAAAAAAAAATCACAAATATTCAGATAGTAAAAGTCATTCATATAATTACAGAGTGTCAGGTCTGGACAGGACTTAGGGGAATTTTATCCAGCTGCACTCACTATGTGTTCAGTACATGTTTCTTGCATGCGTGATGCTCAGAGATTCTCTATAATGCCACATTATCACTGCCAACTGATCTTCTTATTTAAATAGCAGACAAAACCATGCAATAAAAAAATTAATGAAAATAGATGTCCCTCAACTATAATACCAATCAGGTTATTTTATGGAACTTACTTGCTTCAACAAATAGTCTTGTTCCCATCCCAAAGACAACTTTGAAGCCTCCAGTGTTCCCCACAGTGATTTGTACTGGGACGAAATGGGTTGTTTTCTTCTTCCATTTTTTATACTACAGCTGGAGAGCAGGTCCAGGTTGTCTAATAATAAGGAACACTTTTTTATACTCCTTTAGTAAATTCGATTTGTTTTTTTCCTGTTCATGAATTTATCTCATACCTTCTACCTACTGGAAGCCTATTTCACCCAACAGCAGTCATTATTCTGTAAGATTCAAGGACCAGAATCCCTAGGTTTTAGTCCCAGCCTTAGTTCTCACTGACTTAATGATATTGGACAATTTAGCCAACCTCCTTGGGTCTTAATCTCCTTACTGAAATATAAAGAGGTCTGAATTAGATGATTTCTACACTCCCTTTCAGAGCTAAAGTTCTATGATCCAGAAATGTCCTAAGTGCCTTCAATGTTGCAGTTTTCTATAACTCACAAATGAGTCAGGCACTTGCAGATTATTTATACTGGTGACTGATCTACCTGGGAAAAATACAAGAAATAGTGAGGGGAAGGGAGAGTCAGAACAAGGGAGTGGTTGCTGCCTGCTCATCTCTCTGCTTTCCACTGGGGCAAATGCTCCCAGTAGTCCTTGTACTTTTTGCTTCTTTATTAAAAGGGGAAGGGACTCCTTTGGACATTTGGGGTGTTCAATCAATCCCAAAGTTCCAGCTCTAAGTCATGGCGATTTCTAAGAAAAGATATATTCCATGTATTTCCTTATCACTGTGATTTGCATTGTCACTCACTTCTAAGAAAGCCCTGGCACAGAGTCTGACATAATGTAGTAGAAAGACCAAGGCTTTGAAATCAGACAAGCAGACTGTGGTCTGAATCTAGATCTTTCCACTGACTAACCCTGGGATCTTGGGCAATTACTTCTCTGAGGGTCAGTTTCCTCTTCTGTAAAATAAGGTTACTGCATCCTGCCCCATAAGGTTGTTTAAGGATAAACAATACTGTGTGTCATGCTCCTAGCATCATATCCACACATATAGGCACTGAGAGGGTGGTTATTATTCCGATGTTAAGTTAGATTATTGATTAACAAGGTTTTTCCTTAAGGTTATAGAATTTGTTCATGAAATAGCAGCAGGAGTCCATATCCTTGAGTCATATAAAACTCCAGGGTGGTTTAAGAGTGAGATCCCAGAGCCATAGATTTTGAGTGCTTTGACCCTTTCATCTCATGCTGCAGGAGTCTGAGGCACACCAAGGGGCAGTAACTTGCTCAATACCACCAGTTGGGGCCAAATCAAATCTAGAACTCTAGATAGAACTAGAAGCCTGTGCCCTTTTCTCTGCACGTCACTGACTCCTCCACTGAATAATGTTTAGCGTAAAGGGGCACAATCCTTAGAGTGAATTGGGTATGGTTTATTTGGTGCATGGATAAAGTAACCTTGAATATTGTCCCCCAAGTTCAACTCTGAATCAATGGAAATGAAAGTAGAGAGTCTATTAGATCATGGCAATTTTCTGCTCTTCTAGCTTTTTTCCTCTATTGAGCTCCATTTAGCTCAATTCTAGTGCTCAAAAATTCTATTAGAGCTTCTGTCAGCCTCTTATCTTGGGAAAATTCCTAATGGTTTGCTAAATCCCATCCAAAAGAAAATATGCTTGTACAGTCTTCGATACTTTCATTAATTTATCTCGGTGCCAGAATTCTTACTACTTCAGCATAGATTATAATCAATTATAAATAAGACACATGACAAAATGACATCTTTTCTTCCACTCAGAATGCATTTTGTAGTTGCTATAGAATCTTGCACTTATGTGGCTCCACTTTCAACCAGGTGCCTGTCCCAAAGGTGAGTTTGTTTGCTCCTTCCCAGGAGTCCCACAGGGTGTGATGCCTCACAGTAAACTCCCTTCTGTCATTTCACCCCTTTTCTAGTTTGTCCTAATCTTAGAAAAAACTCCAGATTTAATATAGTTATTTGACTTTTTTATATTAGAAAAAGCACCCCTAATGCCAAATGGAATAAATTCACAGGCTGCTGGTGCTAGGAGGCCAGAGAGGCCCTTTAGGCCTATGCCCTCATTTACCGATGAGAAAATGGAGGCAAGGAGATTTGCTCTAAATCATGCAGCTAGTTGGTAGCAGACCAAAACATGGTCCTATTTGATTCTCAGCCTAGTGCTTTTCCCTCTACACCATGTACTGAATGTGTCATTTACTTTATTTTCATCTTCTCTTTTGCCTGGAAACTTGATTCCTTTGGGTGTTTGATTTCAATTAAACAAACATTTATCAAGCATTTATTTTGTAAAAGGACCATATTGGACACTTCACAGGATATAATAAGAGTCTCTACTCTCAAGGATCTTTCAGTTTTAAAGGCAGATCTCTTCAGGAATGAAAGATTTCTGTAGCTATATGATCACAGATTGCCCAAGATTCCTTCAGCTAAAATTTGGAATGTAGAGGATAAGAGGAGTGGGAGGGGAGACTGGGAGAGACTATAGACTTTAAAGGAGAAGCTAAACTACTTCTGGAGAAACCAGATTAGCTCTAATCATCTAGGCTGTTTTGACCTAGTGAATTAGTTTTACTGTTATTTCCAACTCTTTTGTTGGCTGCTTTCATTTTTTCAAAGTCCCTTATGAAGGCTCGCACTTAAATTTATAGGTCAACTGATAAAACAAGGAGGAAGCATCCATAAGGGTAAAACAGATTAAGTGTAGAAACCGTAAACCAGATAAGGGCAAAATACGAGCAGGATGGGGTCCACATTTACCTGGAGAGACTTGAAGCATGGTTCCCTTTCCAAAGGTGAGTTTGTTGTATCCTACATTCACACTACAGTAACCCCCCATACAAAAATGGTCTGCAATGCTGGGCTTTGCAACCCCTGCTCTACTTAGGGAACGAGAAAGAAGACAGTTATTTATGGAGAATCTGTTATGTGACAAAAGGGTTAACAATCTACATACTACATTACCTCATTTAGGCCACAGCTGTGCCATAAGCTTAGCTATTATCCTTATTTTACAGATGAAGAACAGGTGATCTGATGCTAAGCTAGTTGAACTAGCACTGCTAACAAAGACGTGTATTGCCTGGATGCAAGAGACTTTTTAGCATTGGGGCAGATAAATCCTACAGGAACTACGAGAGAAGAATAATCACCATTGTTCCTTCTAGAGTGAGACTGTAGCTGTGTTGGAGTTAATTCTTTTGCTAGATCCAGACAGCAGCACAGTGATCTCTTAAAACTCCAGTTCACCTCCAACACATGAGCATTCCTTAATCTGTCCATTATTCCTCTAATACTCTACCTACCAGGCCTAACCAGCAGTCTAGTCCCACTCCTGAAGATCCACTGATAGCCTGCATTCTTCCACAGTGCTTCTTAGTAAGCACAAAACACCCCCAACACCCCCAAGTCCACACATTCTTCTCCTACCTGAGAGATACAACCCTTTCACCTACAAAGGGGGCTACATCATAATTTTCTTTTTACATTCTGTATAACACACAGGCCATTTGACTCAAATTTGGGCACTTATTGTGTAACACTTAAAATTTTAAGTCTGCCTCTGTCTCTGGGTCTATCACCATCAAACTCATGATTTTCAACTCTATCCAACAGATATGTCTAGACCTTCTTTGGTCTCCATTAAAGTTATCAATTTTTAGATTCCTGCCATAGTGTCTCTCTTAATCTTAACTTCGATCAATCTGAAACTTCAAGGAATAGCATCCACATCATTATGAGTGACAGCTTCCTACTCGCCATAACAAACTTGTTTTGTGGACTCACTGAAGCCTTGTTTCTCACTCAAGTCCTGTTCTGCCCCTGAAGCCAGGTGTCCTTCTGACTAAAGGACACCCAGTCTGCTTCAGGTCTGGTAAAAACACTTGTTTTCTCTTTGGTCCTTATCCTTTACAAATCTATTGTTTTCTGTTGGCCTCATGGATCATGTCCATTAAGAAAGAACACCACTTGGATGGAACAGTTCTATCAGAATGTTAAAGGATAGATGAAGAATCCTACTATCTATTTAAATATTCTGAGGATAGCCACAGAAGGCCTATTATATCCCATTATGTGCTCCAAATGTTACACATGGAGAGGAGATGACATTAAGAAGCTGAAACATTACCATTTGACCCAGGAATTCCACTCCTAGGAATTCACCCTAAGAACACAGCAATCAAGTTTGAGAAAGACAGATGCACCCCTATGTTTATCGCAGCACTATTTACAATAGCCAAGAATTGGAAGCAACCTAAATGTCCATCAATAGATGAATGGATAAAGAAGATGTGGTACATATACACAATGGAATACTACTCAGCCATAAGAAAAGGGCAAATCCAATCATTTGCAGCAACATGGATGGAGCTGGAGGGTATTATGCTCAGTGAAACAAGCCAAGTGGAGAAAGAGAAATACCAAATGATTTCACTTATCTGTGGAATATAAGAACAAAGGAAAAACTGAAGGAACAAAACAGCACCAGAATCACAGAACTCAAGAATGGACTAACAGGTACCAAAGGGAAAGGGACTGGGGAGGATGGGTGGGTAGGGAGGGATAAGTGGGGGGGGAAGTAGGGGGGTATTAAGATTAACATGCATGGGGGGGTAGGAGAAAAGGGAGGGCTGTACAACACAGAGAAGGCAAGTTGTGATTCTACAACATTTTGCTATGCTGATGGACAGTGACTGTAGAGGGGTTTATAGGGGAGACCTGGTATAGGGGAGAGCCTAGTAAACATAATATTCGTCATGTAAGTGTAGATTAGTGATACCAAAAACAAAAACAAAAAAGGGCAGTTCCTGTGTGGTAACCTCCAATGAGTTCTACACAAGGGTATAAAGGGCATATAAAAGTCTAGGCAAAGGGTCTGTTTGTGTTTATACAGAGGATCAAAGCCTAATTGGGCTATCCTGAAAATGAACTAAGATACGATATGAAAGAGAACTTCCAACATCAGCACTCTCTGGAAGACTCATGCCAGAAGATGATCATCAAAAAACCCCAACAAAGATCCACGCACTGCTACAGCTGTAGATGCACTCATCCCACCAGTTCCTGGACTTGCCATGGGAATGAGGAAGGAGATATCTAAGCTGGCCTGTGCATACAGTAAAACAACAAATTTGACTGGATCTATACTGTTGGAACTCAACCAAGAATTAGGAGAAGTGCAAATTGTAGCACTCCAAAATCTTAACAACTACAGACTATTTACTGTTAAAAGAACATAAGGGATGTGAACATTCCCCAGGAATGGGTTGTTTTAATTTGTCTGATTTCTCTCAGACTGTTCAAGTTCAGTTGGACAATATCCACCATATCATAGATAAGTTTTCACAAATGCCTAAGGTGCCTAACTGGTTTTCTTGGTTTCACTGGAGATGGCTGGTAATTACAGATATGCTTTGGTTATGTAACTATACTCCTATTATGTTAATGTGTGTGCGCAATTTAAGTAGTAGCTTAAAACCTATACATGCTGAAGTACTCTACAAGAAGATATGTCAAAGAAATAATCAATCTTCCCATGTTTTCTTCCGCCTGCTGCTTTTCTTCTTCCTTCCTAATTACAACCCTTAAATAGAATTCGTGCCTCATATCAAATTTACCGAGTATCATAATTCTTCCAAGTGGTAAAGATACCTCAAGACAAATGCTGGTCATAGAAGCCACAGGGCATAAATATGCAAAGAAGTAAAAAGCTAACCTTTTCAAACAATAAGGCTTCCCTCTCACTTACCAACTTCACATTTCCCTGTATGGCCCCGGAAGATGACTGGTTAGCCAGAGACGGGTAAGATTCCTCAAGGGAGGAACAACCTAAGACAGGCACAGTCGCAGGGGGGCCATCAGGTGAGAAATTGGGGATCAACAGAGGTGAGGCTTAGAACCTCACCCCCCCTGTTCTGAGAGAAATCTTCTGCATACGTGGATGTTTTATTGCCCTTGTCTAACTTGGATTAACACATAGTCTACAGGCACACACCTGATCATCTACATTTGCTCTCTTACAACACTAAACTATGTTTTCCTCCTTTATCTTGTATCTACCTACCACTTCAGCATTTTATTAAAAATAATAATAATAAAGAGAGAAATGTGGTATCCACATATAAATCAAGTATAAAAACCAAATGAGTATTCATATTTGAACTGACTGTTTATAGTTCATAATGCATGAGCAAAACCGAAAGTTTCTGTGATGACTGCCCTTGTACTGTTCACTATGTAACTTATTCATTATGTAAGAATTTGTTCTACATGTAAGAGCTTGTTTGTTATGCCTCAGAAGATTGGAGACTGACGAAAATTAGGCTTGGGGTGGATTAATGATTGTGCATTGAGCATTGACTCCCCTATACAGAATTTTATTGTCGTTAACAACCATTTGATCAATAAATATGAGAGATGCCCTCACAAAAATAAAAATAAAAAAAATAAAAAAATAATAAAAAAAAAGAAAGGACAGACTTCCAATGGTAAAATAAATAAGTAACCGGTATGTAATGTATAGCATAAGGAATATAGTCAAGATATTGTAACAGCTTGGTAGGGTGATAGCTGGAACCTAGAATTATGTATATAAATGTTTTATCACTGTGTTGTACACTTGAAACTAATGTAATGTAATACTGTGCGTCAACTACCCTTCAATAAAAAATAATTATTTAAAAAAAAAAAAAAAAAGAAGCTGAAACACTTGGGGATTTAGACTTAGTTGGGGGTCACTTGGAGCTTTGTTCCACTTCCAAAGGTAACCCCTGGCCCCCGCAGAATCCACACTGTCATGCAGGCCACTGGAAAATGGCATCCTTGCTCCCGCCATTCTCCTTTGGGGGGCATTCACATTACTGCACTTCAGTAGATGACAGTGTGGTTTTTACCAATGCCTATGGCTATAGATCCGCATGAAAATAGCTATTTTACTGAGAACCTATATATATATATTCTCCTCATGTTGAAAGAATTGAACTAGCTGACCTAGCTGTTTCCTTTCGTTCTGAAAACAAATAATATATTTCACATGTGTATAGCATTTACTAATTTAAAAAACACTCCCATATGCATTAGCTTAATTTATCTTTAAAATAATTAGGAGGTGATAATAAATATCTTCATTTTACAGATGAAGAAATTGTGGGCCCAGATGCACTAACCAAGCGAGGTTTAGGAGAACTGGAGGTATTCAGCCAAACTTACTGCCTTTTTCCTTAGGATCGACTCTCTGACTGGGCTGTTTTGGTCTGTTATTTTTGGTTCATCTACATGACTGTTTTTCTCCATAGATATATCTTCTGTACCATTATTTTAACATTTCTTTCTATATCAGAATGCACTTACGTCTGCATAAGCTATTAATTTCTTGACAGTTGGGCCCTACAAATACTGCAGTAAGTTCAATGGACCTCAGAAGCCACATTAAGCCTCCTACTTTAGTGACATATTGCCTGCTTACTGAGTTTTACTGATAATCTTGTCCTGCTCCCCAAGACGAATGTGCCATAAATCACAGCACTGTGCTGCCTGACAACAATACCTGAGTCACCTTGATAATAGATTAATGTGATTAGCACACACCTCTCCTCCTTCATGGGAGCTCTGACTGCGAGTCCCCCTTTGTATTACTGGAATAAAAACTAAGCCATGGAATTAAGTCCATGAAAGGTTCTTTCCAAGGCACAATAGTACTGATGTAGGAGAAGCCTGAGAGGAGTCCAAGTGATATTCCCTAGATAATTCTGACATTAATTTCCTTCAAAAAGTAATCTAGTTTTACCGGCCAAAGTTTATCTTTGATCCCCATTTGTAGTTAGAAATCAACACTTGTACACAATCTCATTTTACTGGCAAATTGCCCCTCTTCCTGTAGGTAATCCTTCTTTCTTTTATCACTTTAACATATTTAAAAAATTTTGTGAGCACAGACTGGAACATGGGCTATGGTTGGGATAATAGGGATAGGGGAAGAACACATTTTTTCCATTTTGTTTTAATGGCCTTCATCACTAAAGCCCAGTTCTCCTTGAGTTAAAGAATAAGGAGACATTTTGTCACCTTGCAGTGTAAGACAGCAGGATAAGGATAAGCATTATGATCCATAACAACCAGATACTTACTGACACTCACTGATACAGTGGTTCCTTTCCCAAAAGTCAACACATTTCCTGCTTGGTAGGCACAGTGAAATGAGGCCCTGCAAATACCTCAGACACCCACTCCTTTGCTCTACCTCATATACCACCACAAACAAGAGAAACTTGTATTCTGTCCTTGCCCTCTGTGAGGCACTCAGCATTCGGGTATGCAGTAACAAAGCTCTGTTACTCTGTGAAAAGGAGGGTAGATGGTGCCAGGTCCTCTGCTCACTCAATAACTATTCACTGAACACCTTGTGTGGAAGGTGCTGTACTAGGCATGGGGGATACAGTGGAGAGCTCCTCAGATACTGTCCTTGTCCACCACCCATAGCTACTTACAGTATGGGTGGCACACATAAACAGGTACCTAGACAATATAATGTCAGATGATGAAAGTACATGAATAAAATCAGGTTGAGTAATGGGGAACAGAGAACCACCAGGTGGTGGCTGTGTTTGGTGGCTTGTTAGATTGGTTGGGCAAGAAAGGTCTCTCTGAGAAGATGCCATCTGTAGTGAGATCCAGGCACGGGGGAGTTTGTCATCACCTCCGTTTACAGATAAGTAAATTGTGGGCCTGAAAGATCATAGCTCGGCTCCAAATCACACAGCATCAGCTATGGACATGGATGCTTAGATCATGCCTTCTCTCTGCTGAAGTACTAGATTTAGTTCTACCATGTAAATTCCTGGTTAGAAGAGATAAGTGAACTTGGGGTGTTATCTGTTAACTGGAAACTGTGGCACTGTCACTGAGGGTGTCAAGGTGGTAAGAGGATGCCAATTGGAAGGGAAGATGTTGGCATCTCAGAGTGAGTTTTTCTGATGGAGCTGGCCACCAAAATGAGGAGACTCCTTCCATTCTGCTTCCCTATTAAGTTAGAACACAATGCAAGCCCTTGCCTGGCATAATGGGCCCTTTCAGGTCGGGGGTGGATAGGGCATGGAGAGTGCTGTGCTCCCCATTAAATTTGAATCAGTCGAGGGCACTGGGTAGTTCACTTAGATCTCAAAAAAAGCTTGTTACATGTATCAAAAACAAATCAAATTCAGAATACATGGCAGTACTTACTAAGATTCACCTTTAACATGGTTCCCCTTCCAAAAACCAGCTTCTGGGAGCTTGTAAACTCCACAGTGATCTATTTCATCACAAAAACCAAAGGGTGCTTCATTTTCAAGGACAGAATTCTTCCGGGGCTCTCTCACTTGGCTGAACCCAATTCAACACTGAGGTAAACTCAAGAAAAATCTTAAACTCACATGCTCTTTGGGACAGTAGGAATCCTCAGAAACCATCTACTACCAGCTCCAAAACACACATTTGTCTCCTAAGTGATCAGGTTTTTGATGATCTCCAAGGACAACCTTTCTCACCAATTCTCATGTTCTATTTTCTTGTAATTAAAAGGGCTCTCCTTATATCCGCATTCAATCCTTTCACTGTCATAGCTGACATCCATTAGATTTGCTTACCCTCAAGTTTACCCTCCAGTGGAATTTTTCATAAAACTGACTTTTAAAAAGTTTTGAATCATCTGACCACCCATCCTTCTTAAAGAGATTTCATATATATTATTTCATTTGGGTTTCACAAACTTTGAACTGGACAGAACTGGAAGCATAATCTTGTTAGAGATGAACTAAGAGCTTGTGCAGCATTCCTGTGGTCACACAGTTGTCGAGCGGCTGAGCCGGGTGCACATTTTCTTTTGGCTCCTAGTTGAATGCCTTAGTGATTTATTTTGTACACGTTCAAGTGTTGATAATATCACCTTGCCTGTCAAGTCTCCCTCCCTTCCTTTTGCCTTTCCCCACTGAAAAAGACAGTATCATCAACAACAAAACACTATGACTCCTGCTATGCCCTCCCCCAACCAAAAAATCCCCAAAGAAACGTGCAGTTCAATTCTTTTTTGGAGCAATGTCTTTTTAATGCTCTCATGCTTTCTGTGAACCAGGAGATAAGAGTTACCAATATTTCAGTTGCATTAATTGGGAAAAATGAGGACCAGAGGAGATAAATCAGAATGCTGGTTATAGAGGCTGCAGCCTGGGACAGACAGCAATATATTGAACCCTAGAAAACATGGTTCCTTGCCCTGCTATTGTGACCATGCTCAAATCATTTAACAATTCTGAATAGAGAGAATCATCATTTCCCACCTACTCAACTTCTTGAGACAATCAGATAAGAGATGTGAAGAAAAAAGGAAAAATCCTTCTTTCCTTTCCTTAAGGAAACAGACCCTAAAAAATATTAAGATAGCAATTTCTTTTATCCTCTCTGAATTTGCACATACATATATATGTGTTTATGCATAAGAACAAGACTAAATATTTTTAAGGCAAGTTTGAGACAGAGTAATTTGGGCCAGTTTAGAATTGATGGCTAGGCTCCTGCTTCAATGTTGGAAACAGACTTGTGGCTCAAGCCCGGTACTCACTTGGTTTGACTGTCATCCTTGTTCTTCCTCCAAAAGTTAGCTTTCTTCCTGCAGCGTTGGTCACATAGTGATTTGAGGCCTAACAAATACCAGAGGGACCAAGGAAGTCACATTCCATAGATACTTGTCAGAGCACACTTCCTGAGGCCTTGGCAAAGTGGAGGAGTTGTGACATTTAGGGTAATACTGTCTCCTGGTGCTGTACCCACTTTATAGAGTTGGAATGCTTGTAAGTAGGCATATAATTGGGTCTAAAGCATTCATATATTTACTTACTTTTCTGCTTTGGCTGTTTGGCCCTATATCTATTAGTGAAGAAAACAGCTCTGAACCATAACTTTACTCAGGGGCCCATTTGACCATTTCTAACCCACAAAGGAACTGAGAGCAGGAAGGCTAATAAGCTCTGGGTACCTTTAATGTCAGGCTGATGAATACACTCATGCATAGGCATGCACTTCTAGGGTCTCCATATTCAGTTTAGTGCCCAAGGAAGACCCCAAAGAGAGGACAGATACTTTAGTCCTGGGTCCACCGAATTGCTGTGCATTGTGGATCAGCTTTACTGTCTTTGTTAAGTTTCAGACCCAGACTCCCTCCAGTTATTCCAGAGTCCATCCATTGGTGAGGCTGGTATGAAGGAAGGAGGTAAGGAGGCTTTGGGGAGGAGTTTACAGAGTATGATGGAGAGGTCTTCTTTCATTCTTGATAAGAAAGGATTACAGTAGTTGATGGAGTTTCTAACAGGGAGTTGGCCAAGAATTGTCAGGCTCAGGAGAAAGAAATCCTGTGAGTCTGTCCTCCAACTTGGCATGCCCACTATGGGCTGAGGGCCATGTGTGGGTCAGATTGGGTGTTTCAGGGTGCCTCACACACTCTGGTGGGGTTGCCCTTCTCCTTTGCCTTTGGTGGGGACCAACACAGTCTCCTCTCAGATTTTCACCTTCCTTAAAGGGACCCTCGGTTTTCTTGACCTTCCACTTCTCCATCTTACTCTACCTAGGAAGGAGGGTCCTCCAGGAGAGGCAATACACATGTTCCCTTAGTTTCAAGACTAAGGGCATTTCTTCATCTCCCTTTAAATTTCTTCAAAGTAATGTTTCCCTTGAGTAGAAAACAACCCACTCACCAGCCCCAACGGTCAGCTGAGTTCCTCTTCCGAAGTACAGCTTCTCCAAGGACGAGCCTCTGTCGACACAGTGGTGGCCCCCTTTACGTGAACTTGGTCCTAATATTCCCCACCCACTCACTCCCCACCCTGGGGCATAGGATTGAAAATTTGCCTCCATCCTTTTTAGGTGACTGAAAGTCTCTTTCTTGTGCAGCTGGCAGTCTCAGCTGGACAGTCAGGTCTCAGAGGCTCTCTCTCAGGAGGCATATGGTCTGTGGTAACAATAGTCTTCCCATCTTCAGAGGCCCCTCCCGTTAGAAAGCAATTACACATCCTTTTGAGAGTGTTTAAATTGGACGGAACTTCACTTTCCTGGCCCTATTTCCCAGTATAAAGGGCTGCTCACTTACTTGGATTGACATTATGTTTGGATCCCTTTCCAAAGTGGAAATTGTGAAAACTTCTATAGACTAGATCTGTCCTTGGCAAAATCACCTCATTTCCCTCAGCAACCTCTATCCTCCTGCCAGGCATTCTCCTTTTCTCTCCTTTCTCCTTTTCTTCCTTGTATTCCCCTTCTACTTTCCCATCTACTGCACTGGGAAATCATACTCCACTACTTTCTTGGCATAAAAACTCCAAATAACCTTTAGCTTGTGTATAATTTGACGACCTATTTCTATGGCTATTAAAAAAATAAAAATAGAAGAAACAGGTCTGAGCTCACCTTTTTGTTCTCTAAGCTTGAGTCATGGGCTCTTAGCACTTAGAGTTGAAAGGGAGCCCAGAGATGATTCAGTCCAATAGCCACAAAGGCATAGAAATCCCTTCTCTAACATCCGATGGTTAGCCTTAGGGACCCAGCGTGTAGCTCTCCAGGGAAGAAACGCTCTGCCCTTCACCCAGCAGCCTTTTCACTGCAGAATGGTTATGCTTGTTCAGAAAGAGTCCACTGGAAGCTGGGACACATCTCCCAAGTGCTGGTTTTGATTTTGCCTTCTGTACTATAACCCTTTCCTCAACTGCACGGCAGTTCCCCAAATATTTGAAAAAAAGTTATATGTCATCTTAATGCAGTCCAGTGACATTGTCTCTCACCTTTTTTGGGACACTAGCATAATTTCAGATGGTTATTTTTAATTTCAGGTAGTTATGTATAATTTCAGATCTGACCATGAATCCCATGCCCTCAACAAATTTATCATTGTGAAGGCGTACCTGAGGAGGAGAGCCATTCTCCCTAAGAGGAGGTGAGAGAGACAAGTGAGGCAGGCCCATTGCACTCCCCTGGTGACATTGCTCATCATCATACCCACCATTTTGTTTTAAAATTATTCTGATTTTTCCCCTCCCACTTACTGGCTCTTACAGTTACTGTGGTTCCTGCTCCAAAGGTGACCGCATAGCTGTTAGAGCCACAGTGCTAGGTCTCCATACGCAGACCTCAGGAGCCCAATTAGGGGGGTGGGCCAGCGGCAGGCAGGCTGCCCGAGGGCTTGCTTTGCCCACTGTGCTCCGAGCCCTGGGGCAACTGTTTTAGCCTCTTGCTTTGTTTTTCACTTTCACACAGTTTCCTCGACTGTGGGAGTGGGGGTGACAATATCTATCCCAGAGGATTGTTAGGAAGGTTAAAAGAGTTGAGGAAGAAGAGGCTTCCTCACAGTACTTTGCACATAGCAAGTACTCAATAAATGTTAGCTACTAGATTATCATCATGACTGTCTAATTATTTTCATCTTTAAAAACACATATTTTAATTTGTCACATCTCCTTTCTGAAATCCTGGACCTTTGTAGCTACTTTACATACAAATGCTCTTTTGTCAGTGAATAAAAGTAGCAATAATTAAAATTTGGGAATTTTCCTCAAACCATCCCAAGAATATGGTTGGAAGTTTCAGAGTGTTTACTGAACCTTAGGATTTTACTATGTTTTCTATCTGTTCAAGAGACATATGAACGGGGAATGATAAATTATTATGGGTGTGGATCCAAAACACTAATGAGCTCAAAACAAATACAGATTGGTGAGGAACTTAGGATAATAAGTTGGTGACTTTTTCTTGCAGATAATTATAACTTACTTGGCTTTATACTGAGTTTGGTCCCAGATCTGAAGTAAAACTTGTTCGAGCTATACACCCTGTTTACCGTCCTTACAAAAAGTCTCTTGGGACTTGGTTACTCAGAGGTGACTAAACAAGTTAGGCCAGGGCTAACCCAACACCACCAGCTTTTTGCTATTTTCCTAGAAAATCCAAAAAGCACAGTGAGGAATGAGCCTAGAAGACACATTCATTATTATAGACAGGCAAGATAAGGCCAACTGATTTTCTCTAGTGGTTTTATCAATTTCTTTTCTTTAGATTTCTGCTTGGGTTCATTCTTGTGTCTCCTGTGCTCCATGGACACAGTTTGTGAAACAAGGACATGGGATATAAATGCTCTTTACCTTTTTCTTTTCCTAATTACAAATGAAAATTCTCCTCGGGTGGGCTGGATTGTGAGGAGAATCCTATTCTGCCTTTAGTTCCAGGGCTAACTGGAAGTTCTCTCCCTGAGTCTGTACCTGAATCGGTGTTGAGCTCGGTAACTTGACTAGCTTCTCATAATGACTTTCTGAGCCAGAATGTACAACTAGCTATATTCTGTATGTATGACCTACCAAGATCACAATATCCTATCTGTCAGAGTATATGTAGCCCAATATTCATTACATAACCAAATGTACTTTGACATCCATCCACATCGACACTCCTCTCTGAGCCCCCACAGTGAAACTGTGTGCTTTGGTGCTTTTTTTTTTGCTTTCTGTTTGCATATTCCCATTAGCAAGGGGTAAAAGTAAAGAGGCTGCAGTTGGGCTGTCATTTGCAAGTCGAGAAGAAACATTATTTATGGGCAAAATATTTTGCTGACAATTTCAAGAGAAAGGAAACCTCAGTGCCAACAGTTAGACACCCACACAGTTTGGATTTAAACAAATCTCAACAAATGAACCCAGTTATGAGAAATAAAATAGAGGTGACTTTAGTCTAAGCCAAGTAATTATAATATTACGCAGTTTGGAGGGCCAGGGGCTTACTTGTTCTTGCTTGTAGAAATGATAAGCAGTGTGTTACAGGAATGCTTTGCTGGAAGGGTACCAGAGAACTATAGAAATGGAGCTTCATTTAAATATCTTAAATAGGCACCTTTTGTGTTTAGCAACTTAAATAAAAATAAGCTAGAATAGGCTAGAAATACAGCTGGCCAACTAGATGTGGTTTAAGATAGTTCCTGGTAAAACCATCTTACAGCATTTTGCCTGGTTCCAGTAAAACTATTATGAGAAACAGAGGTTCCCTTTCTGGAATCTGTTCTATTATTTGGCAATTCTGGGTTAGAATAGCTTCTTCACTCATTTTCATGAACTCTTATTCCAAACCTAGCAAAAAGGCTTCTCTTTCTCTTTGGTCTTTGATAAATAACTCTCTTCTTATGTTACCCGTTAAGTATATGTTGTGTCTCTCCCCCACTCTCAACCCCCACATATTAAGTTACATAAATGTACAGAATACATTTAAAGATGAATAAATCAGTGCAAATAGTATTGAATTGTGGTGGCCTACCAGGTACAACAGTCAGTTGGGTGCCAGATCCAAAGGTCAGTTGCCAGCTTGAACTAGAATAAATACTGTGATATGCCCAGCAACAAAAACCAGATCAAACTGTCCAGGTTGGCAGAGCACAGAATAAAGAGTTGGCAACTGCTTTATGAACTAGACCTGTATCATCGTCACTCTACGTTTTATCTGGAGTAACCAAATTACCTATCCACAAATCATTCATAAATCCTCCTTTGTCTTTACAATCGCATTTTCTTTTAGGGAATTTTTGCTTTCCACTTTCTACCACATAGTTCTAAGCATCAAATATATGCTTTCAATAGAGTAAGTGTTCTGTGATTTTAGAGGTCAAACCGGCATTCACATCTTTTCATCTAAAAAGACTCTCAAAGCCCAGGACAGAGAATATTTCTCCCCCACGCTGGGCATCACTGGAATAGGCCACTAAGAAGCTGCCCAAGTCCTTGAATCCTCTTTAGATTGAGTCTACAGGATCTACATTAGGTATAGAGCTGGCATTATTCATTTAATCTGGCCACTAATTTGATATTGATTAGGTAATTTTATATGATCAAACTATCTAGAAAATGTATTTTTTCACTTCACTTTTAGGCTGTTTCCTTTCTCATGCCTGAAGTGTACCTATGTTGATTTAGCTGCTAAAACACTTTAAAACTGCAACAAAAATCAATTTTAATATTTCCTAAAGTAGTGAGGGTGATGTAAAAGGATATACTCAAGAGAAATCAGGATATGGATCATCATATCTGAGGGAACCAATGGGATACATCTTCAGAATGTAAGTTCCCTGAGGGCAATATCACACTGGGTCTGTTTCCAGGTGGGTCCCTGGTCTGAGCACCAAGATGGGTGCACAAAATTGCTAATCTGACGAGTACTGTGACTTCTTAAACTTCAGCCCAAGGCAATTCACAATAGAGACAAGTCCAGCAAACTGGAGACTAAAGTTACAACCCTAGCTCCACTGTAGACAGGCTGTGGGGCTATGATCATTCTCTTCCCTGGCCCTCAGTTTCTTCAGAAGTGGAGACAGTCAGAAAGGATGAATTTAAGAGTTCTCTTTGCTCCATGAGGCTATGTTGTACAGGGTTTTGGCCTAAGGTCTCAGAAATAGAACATGTCCCACAGTACTCATGAATAAACTTTTTTTTAAAAAAGTGACTTTCAGTCTTTGGCAGAGGCTAGTCACAGTTATTTTGATCAGGGATCATTATTTACAAAGTTCCTTTTATAAGTTGACATTATTCCAATAAAAAAGAATAATGCCTTAGAGGCTAGTTAAGGAATTAGAAGTCTTGTCACTGATTAGTGTCTATATCTAGGGCTACAGATCCAAGCTAATACCCCAATTAATCAGTCACACATCTTTAGTCTCACCACATATACCCTGGGAGCAATTTCAGAGACGCCCCTCTACAAGGACCATTTTGCACCAAGATGTCAGATCCTAGCCAGTGAGAGTTATGTCCTCTTATTCAAAGCTCGTTCACTATAAACATTCTTCATATAGTGCATAATTGGGTCTAATTCAGCCCTTAATCCACAGACATTGCTTAATCCAGGGATATACTTTTATACTTACTGGGCTTCACAGATAACTTTGTTCCCTGTCCGAAGATAAACTTTCCTCCCTGGTTATAATTCACACTGTGTGATGTATCCTGTCAAAAACACATCCAATCTTCCTGAACACATTTCTAATCCTCCACCTCAAAACCCACAGCATATCCCTCCCACACCACAGCATGAATCGTGGCTATACTTCCTATTATAACTTTTTTCCTTAGAAGGGGAATATGGCACTTACACAGAGGACTGATAGAGAATAATGAGAATTCCCATTCATTTAAAAGTGTTTCTATCCAAACTGATCTCTCATTTTTGCTTAATGGCTCTCAGTATTGCTGTTCAAGGAAATGGTTTCCTTTCAAATATGCTTCTCATGGGCTCAGCTAGAAACAGTTGGCACACAGGGGTTAAAATTAAGGGCAGGTGAAGCTCCAGGGAATCAGACTTACCTGGGATCACCACAACCTGGGTCCCTGCTCCAAAACTCAATTTCCCCCAGCTGTCAGTTGTCACACCAAGACAAACACCTCTACAAAATGGCTTCCCTGGAGAAGACAGCTGCTAAATGAAGACAAACTGCCCATGGGGAAGCAATCTTGCTACAAAATGAGGTAACTGCATGATATGAGATAGAAGCTTTTAACCCACTCCTCTTCTTTCAAGATGCCGAGGATGATGTGTGTCAAGAGCTGCACTTTCTGGGCAGCAGAGCCAGAGGGTGGCACTGCTGGGGCTAAGGAAGCCTGGGCCCTGGATCTAGACTTTGCAGTGAGAGGAACCGTCGGCCTAGGAGTGTACCTACCTAACGCCATGCCCAGCTGGGCCGCGGGAGCGCAGATTACAGCTGATGCACGGCTCCCTCTCACTTAAGTAACTAGGTGCTGGGACTTCACGAATCTACCAGGAAAACTGTTCTAGGATCCCTGAGCTCTGTTCCTGTTGGAACTTTATCAGTCACTGGCCTCTTCCTTGCCTTAGTTGCCTCAGCTTTTAAGTCTAGGAAATGGGGATACTTCTGGAATCTCCTTCTGAGCAAGAATTGCCATCAGATGCTTTTACTTATTGGAAGTTTGAGAGAGCAGATGGACTCCAGGGCTGGGGTTTTGGTGGGCGCCTGGTGGGTTTCTGACTTTCTGCCCCTCCCGGAGTTCCTTCAAGGTTGAGGAAGATGACCAGGCACTGGGCCTTGGTCTGCTCAACCCCTTTCGTGTCCTTCTGACCCAAGGACACCCCTGTGGAAAAGACAGCAGGTCTTCCTTTTGGAGATAATCGTATTCAGTGAACAATTCAAATTATATGCCACTTACTTGGCTTGACAAGCAGCCTTGTCCTCTTCCCAGAGATAAGGAGAAACTTTGTCTTTCTGCACAGTTATTATCTCAGCATTAAAAACCTGCCAACTCAGCTTCCCCTTCATGGAGGCCTCTCGAGAAGGGAAACCTGCAGTGTATTTCCTCCAAGTTTATTCACATGGGTCTGTGATTTTTCCTCCCTGAACAAGCCATCCCTCCCACTCCTTCCTCTCCCATTCCACCTCCCTCTCCATCCTGCTTCTGAGGTCACAGCGGACCCAGGCCTCATGCTGAGCACAGGCTCATTTCCTCTCCCACCTAACTGTACTTACAGGGCAGCACAGATAATCTGGTTCCATGACCAAAGATCAAATTCTGGGCATAGTTATTCCCACAGTGCCACTGGGCTCTGCAAAAACCCCCTAGGGCACTGCCCCTACCCCCCCTAACCCCCAGTCTCAACACCACAAACAACCCAGGACTAAGGACCTGTGTTTTTGGCTTCAGGATGACAAAGTTTGTTCTGTCCTGTTCTCAGAACAAAGGGAGGTTTGGGACATGCCAGGCAAAGATTCCAGAACTGAACCCAGCAACCCCGGTGTCAGTGGCTCTGCCTTCATGAGCCAGTTTTTACACAGAGAGAGGCTCTAGGGGCTGGAAAGAGGCTTAAAGAGGTTCTCTCCTTTTTCCTGCCTCCAGGCAGGGCTGTACTTCAATCACCCCTGTTGCAGGGTGTCAATCTTCTTTCAAAAACCCTCTAGAGAAAGTGCTCTGGGAGCTACTCCTGACAGCTCATTTTCACTGTTCAAAAACCTATTAGGAAGGTTTTACCACTAATCTTGCTCCCTTCCTCTTGCAGTATTAGCCACGTCCTGCAGCCTAAATCCTGGTGGAGCTGGAGCACACAGTCCCTCCAGCTTTTACCTAATGAGTCCTTTCCCAGATTGAGATATGTGACTCAGTGCCTACCTTACCCTCAACCTCTTCTCTTCAATATTAACTGCCCCAATTCACCTCTATAGTCTTTACTGATTCTTCATCTCCAGGCCTGAGAGCTTCATTTAGGGGCTATTTTCAGACAATTTCAGGCTATTTCTCATGAGCTTCACTACCCAAGGGAGCAGAAGGACAATTCTGGGACAAGCTGCTCTTCCCTGTGAAGCTCCCGTCTCCCCTGTCCCTGTCCCCCACATGGGGAGCCTGTGTCATGGGGCACATTGAAGGAAGTCATGTGGGACTCAGCATGGTAGGGGGGTGGTTGCTGCAGCCCTCGCCTGGTCTTGTGAGCCGAATCGCTGGTCCAAGGGTGTGTGTGTGTGTGTGTGTGTGGCCTCAGGAGCTCCTTCAGAAACACAGCTCTCTACAGAAATATCTCTGTAGGCACTATAGAAAGTGCCTCTGACACTTGGATGATTTTGTATTTAAATTAGCCAGGATTCTTTCTATTTCCACTTTGACACTTTCAAATTCCAGGTGAAGAATTTCATAGAGCAGGCTGACATGCTCCCCCTCCCACCATGCCAACTCTTCTGATGCATGACAGAGCCTTGACAGGAGGTCCCGAGGGGTAAGACAGAAGCTCTACTGTGCATTGGAGATGATGTTTATCATTATTATTAATAGCTAGGGTTTAATGAGCTCTTTCTATGTTTTGGGCACTATGCTAAATACTTTAGCTGTATTAGTTTATTTGATCCTTAAAATAACTCAACAAGGTAGGTATATTTTTATCCTTGTTTTATAGATGGGGAAACTGAGGTTCAGAGAAGTGAAATAATTTGTCCAGGGTCACACAGTTAGTAAAAAAAAGAGTGGAGCCAGGACTTGAATTTATGCATTTTTTTTTTTGTCTCCAGAGCTCATGCTATACTGTCTAATCCATATAACTTGGGTTCAGAATGTCCAGAGGGGACACATGGCATCTCAGAGATGCCGCAGGAATACAGTAAGTGCTGAGTCTCATGTTCTATAGCAGAAATTTGATTCTCAAACTAGATGTCCAAAGTTCTAGTGGTTCTCTTCAGAGATTTAAATTGCAGCAGAGTGGTGGGTCATGGTGGTGGCCAAAGGAAGTATCTGATAGCAGCAAGGGTTGCTAAACTTTGGAACTGACTGCAGAGAGCAGCTGAGGAATTTCCGGTCCTAGACCATCAGACAGAGCCAAAGCACATCCCATATGGCCAGGGAGCATGCTGGGAAGCCTGGTCAGGGGTGGTGGGACACAGTGTTCCCTCTGGAAGTCCTTCCTGACATTCTCATTGCCTTAGTTATTTTTTATATTTCTATTTCTTTGCAAATGTTGCATATGCTCCTGAGAGCCCCTCACCATGAGCCACAGCAAGAGCATGCATGTGTGTGTATGTGTGTGTGTGCGTGTATGTGCATATTATTTCAAAGCAGAGAAGGAAACAACTCTCTTTGGCCCTAGGGAAAGAACATTAATAAAGAGCCCGAGCAGATGCACAGGATTAAAATATTTTTCAAACTAATGATTTGATTGATTGCCCCTAAAGGCCCAGCTGAAGAACACAACTTACTTGGCTTCACAGTGAGTGTGGTCCCATCCCCAAAGGTTAGCTGGCCTGCATTGGTGTTACACAGTGTTCAGTGCTATTGCAATAACCTTGATGGGGCCTCTAGGAAGACAGGTGGAGGTGGAGGAGGCAAGCAGGAAAGCAAAACCTAAAATGACTGCCCGTGGCCAAAACGATCTCCTTGTAATTAGGTTAGAATGTGTGATGAATACTAACACCTAGCAACTTCCCAGCCCAATTCTACTTGCCATAATTTTCCTTGAAAGAATGGGCCTTGGCAGGAGCACCTCCTGGGAAATTTCACTCAATGTGGTTACTGCTTGGTCCCTAGGGATCCTGTCTTGTTTGTTATTCCTGCAGGCCCTTTGTATATTTTCATCTAATTCCTGCCTTTCCCCCACTACTTTCTCTGGGCCTTCCTCTTTGTGGAGGTTCACATATTTTCTCAGGGAGAGACAACATGGATATTAAAAGCCAAGTACAATGCCCCAGGGAGTATGTGCATTAATAACCTTTTTTTCCCAACTGGTATCGGGAACCACCCAACACAAACCAAGCAAAGAAAACACCACCTGCATTTTGACAGCTTCTGCATGATGGAAGACAGACTTCTTGGGAAGAATAATTAGCCAGAAAGAAGAACTTACTTGGTGTGATCAAGAGTTTGGTGCCCTTCCCGAAAGTGAGTTGGTAACTCCCAACCCCGGAGTATGCACAGAATTTCCTTTCTTTGCAAAAACCCTCACAGCACCGGAGCAGGGCTGACAGAGCTCAGACTGAAATAAACAGACGGCCGGCAAAAGAGAACGGCTGTTACAGAAGCTTGCTGTGAGCAGACCATCTCTCAGGAGTCCCCAGAGATCTGGCTGGACTTCAGAGGTCCTCTAGTCCACCCTCCTGTCTCCAGCCACCGTGTTTTTTGACCAAGGACCTGTCTAGTCTTTGAGAGCCCCTAGGAGGGTGGCTCTATTTTGCTAACAGCCTTTGCATTCAAGCAATTCCTCCTCCTCTCCTCCTAGCAAATTGGAATCTACAAACTACAGTCTGACTTCTTTTAGTCTAGAGCTTCCCTCCTTGAAGGCAGGAGATTTCATGTCAGTGCAGTCCTAATAGAAGCTCATCACAACACACCAAACCAGTCCTAGTGGGTCCCCTTTGAGGAGGAAACTAATATTGAAGGAAGGGGATCAAGGTGATTATTGGCTTTATCTGTAATTTGAGTTGTTTTCACAATGAGAAAGCCTCATGTATTATGTAGGCAAATTTTAAAATTAATAACATCATAAAATAGAAACCCACAATCTATTTAATAATAGCTCTTGGATCCCAGACAAGCCTTCCTGTGCTCCCCAGGCTAAAGAGTCTCAGGCCTTCTGTCCTAGGGTTCTGATCTCCTGGGACCAGAGGAGGGAACTGAGCCTGGATGTGAGGTCTGAGCAAGCTTGGGGGCACTGAGGCCAGGGTGAGGCACACGTGCTTACCCATGATTGTCTGGTCGGCTTGTGAATTAACCAATGTAACCTGCTCATCTTCCTGCTTAGCACTAACTTCCCAGCTGCTAGCAGACCTTTCTTGGAGGCAAAAGTGTTACTTAGGTACACTGTAAAAATCCTTTAAGGGAAGAAGCCATTGCTGATCAAAATTAGGGATGGCCAGGAACACTTACTTGCTATCACAGAAAGTCTTGTGCCCTCTCCAAAGACAAGATGCCTGCCTCCAGAATCCCCACAGTGATTGCCTCCATAACAAAAACTCTGAATGCTGAGACACAGTGTTTTTCTGGATATGTCCTCTTGTTAATCTTTTCACCTGGTAGAGTCACCCAGAAATTTCCCCACTTAACCACACTTTTTTTCCCCCCTTAGCTCATCTTTGCCTCCTTCTCCATGTTCTCTACAAACTTTTAAAATTAAGATGCCTCTGGCTTTGACTATCTACTCTGCTATACATGGAGTTGTGGCCCAGGAATGCATTTCTGAACTGCCTGAGAACTTTTAGCTTATTGTTAGCCTGTGGAAAATATTCCAGAGGAAACCCCTGTCTCTGGCCTCATCGTGAACTCTTTGCTGTGCTAGAAATAACAGAGTGGCTACTTTTCCTAAATGAAGAAAAGGATTTGGAAAACAGCACAGAATGAGAAGGCTCAACATAAAATGCTGCTCTTGGCTGACATACCATCTCTATTACTTCTGGCATTAAAGTAAGCTCTTAAAAAAGTCATCTCCTGCCTATCCCCGGAACAAGGGAAATGAGAAGGCATGGGGCATCAGAGCCAGGAATGTTGGAGGCCAAACAGAGAAAAGTGGGTCTTTTATGAAGTAGAGGGGTCATGGGTAGGCTGGGGTAATTTCCAAAACCACATTGTTTGGAGCCAGAAATCACACTGGGTTTAACAATGTGTCCAAACAAAGTCCACTGGGAACAACCCTGGGGTGGTGTGGTGGTGGTGGTAGGGACTTGAAGATGGACTCTGGACAATGTTTCTCTCTTCATAATACATAAACAGTGAAAAAGGTAACTGATATTTAAGTTGCAGAGAGTTGGCAGCAACTTTCCCAGCTCTACAGGGGAAAGAATTTAGTATTCGGCTAAGCTGCAGAAGGGCTAAGGACTAGGTCTCTGTGAGAGCAGAAGGCCCAGGACCTATAGGCCACCCTCATGTCTTAGAGCCTAAGAAACTTCTCCACCCAGCACCTAAACCACTTTTAACTCAATGGGATTCATTTTCAGAAAATCACATGAACAGCACTTACTGGGAAGAACATGAAGTTGTGTCCCTTTTCCAAAGATGGTTTTGTATGAATTTTGTTCACACTGTGATTAGGGCTGTAACAAAAACTCCTAGTGATGCTTCTTAGGAAAGGTACAAATCCTTGATGGCTATTTCACCTTCATTGGACTTAACAGATTCCTACATTGTCTCCTCTACTATAGTAAATTGGCCTTATTATCTCTTCAGCCATCTTTCTCTGTCTCCTGGTTATTGTGCTTGAATTTTATGCTGTTAATTGCAAATGTGCAGAGAGGAAACTGGATGACCTCATTTGGCACTGAGGGAGACTTATAAAAGCAACAGTTCAACAAACTCCTTTGAGATATCAAACACAATTTTGTTGTGGTAGGCAAAAAATGGCTGGGTGGACAGTCACTGACCTAGAAATCCAGTCTTCAGGGCCCAAAGAAAGACAGGCGCAGGAGGCGGCCACATTACAGACACCTGAATTTCCACCTGAGCTAGAATGGCGTCACATAACCCCTCTTCACCGTCACCATCGGCTCCGTTCTAGAGTGGCCACATCACCAAAACCAGAAGACACTCCACTTAGGCCAGCCACACGCTAGCTGCACTCACTATAGCCCTGCCCTGGATGGAGGTGGAGGGGACCATTCATTTTGGCCCAGAGGGATCCCAGTTCTTTCAGGATATGTTCTCCTTTCATAGTCGATGGATATGGTGTCTCACCACTAAGAGATGGACACTTCATGCTATTACCACCAGCCCTGACTGGGTCCTTGTTTGACTCATCAAGAACCAAATCCCACAGTCTCCTCCTCATTGTCTACCTGACCCCCAAAATGCTCTTGATTACAGTAATTAAAAGAGATCAACATGGGCTGGTTATGTTTACTAGATCTAAAGCAAACTCATGGAGTTGCCTGGTTTGTTCTCTTGTCTTTGGGCATTTCCCACAGCCAAATCATTAAAAAATAGGCTATTCTATTTTAAAGTTCCTTGGTCATTTCAAAGTCTCAATTTTAACCTGTTTAGAATTTAATAACCCAGTCAGTCAACTTGACAACACTTGTCTCTTAATATTACTTTTTGGACTGACATTTGGATGGGCCCTGTTATCCTCAAAATGACACTGGAGGAACTGATGCTTCAGGTGTACACCCAGAATGCCAGGCTCCTGAACTCCTTATTTCCATCCTCCCCAGTGAGGTATGTTTAAAAAGTTTTTGCTCCCCATGGAGGAATGGCTCATGAAGCAAAAATCTTGTCATCACACCTGTCATTTTATTTCACTTTGAATTTCCTTTTAGATGTTTTATAAAGCCATCTGGGATCGTCAGTTCATCTCTGAATTGTTCTTTTCCTCCTTCCTTTTTAAAGTAAAGCTATGTTTTTAGTGACATTGACATGTATGAGACTAGATGTGGACATTTGTTAAAATGGGACAATATTTAGGTATCACATTGGATCTTTTAGAATAAATACGTTTATGGGGGTGAGAGACAAAGAAAGTACCTTACACATATTAGAAGTGTTTAAAATGAGGTAGATTCCCAGTATCTCTTTGGAAGAAGGAAGGCTGAGTTACCACATTAAAGGCAATTTGAGATGGTCTTGTTTTGCCTCTCTGCTCTGTTTTCAACAATCATGAATGTTTCATGCATTTGCAAAAGTCATTTCTCAAAAGGTACATTTGTCTACATATTAAATGTCTACTAACTGTACAGGATTTGTTTGGTCACATATAAGTAGAACATGGCCACCTCCTGGGCTTTACCACCAGCTGGGTTCCAGTTTGGAGAAGAGTCTGGCACTGTGATTCCCTCAGCGTTTCCTGTCTTTACTGGTAAAACATCACCAAACGCAAGGCACAGTGGTAAGGGGGCAGTTGGACACTCCATGTTTTTTTCCTGGGTCACTAGAAACTGGCCTTTTATGATAGAAAAAAAATGATTCTGCTGCATAAAGCAAGCCATTTTTATTTAAAAGGATCAAATTTATGAGCTCTTAAGATCCTGTTGCATTTCTAGGTGTAAATCTGGCAAAGCTGAATCAAATCATTTTATAACGACTCTTGCTGTCATATGTGTGAGCTCAGCCTTAGACACACAAGGGTGATGAAGGGATAATGCATTCCTATATCTACAGGGATGTTTTCCAGCTACTGAGCCATCTGAACTCACATCTAGACCTCACCCAAACTCCACAGTCCTATCCCCTGCTCACTGCTCAAATGATTTCAAAGCTTTCTCACTGCGAAATAGTGTCAGCCTAAGAAAATATTTCACCAGGGAAGAATAACAAAAATCCAGTCTTCTCCCAAAGAAGTTTCACCATAGACTCTTATGATGTTTCAGACAGACAAGGGTAAGGATCTGTGACATTTAAGATATTCTAGTCTTGAAATAAATGGAAGAAGTGAACATTATCTGTTATAAGAAAGCTTGTATCCTAAAGGCAAGGATTAGAGCACCCAAGAGCTCCTTTATTACAATGCTGAACATTGCATAGGTTTAATATGTATTCAGTATCAAAGAAGGGAGAGGGGTGAGCCCCCAACGCAGTGATACCAGGCCTTGGTTAACAGTAGACCTTGAGTGATAGAATTTTAAGCTTGGAGAGAGAAGGGGACTGGATCTGGTCCCTGACATGACTATGACTTGTTGATTCTTCATATTTGAAGAGAAAGAGTTCAAAACAGATTTTCTGAAGGCTCAGCCTGGGAGGAGTAGGTGTCCAGAACAAACCAAAAGGACAAATCCTAGGAAAAATGAAAGCGAACGCAAATGTAGGAGATATAGGGGTGGTGTTACCTGGGTCACAGATGTAATACTGAGCTAAGCTGTCCTCTGCCTCTTCCTTGCCCTCCTTCACCCCAGGTCAGCTTTGCCTGACTTCTCAGCAGTCTCCCGAACTATAGCTCTGGAGTCTCTCTTGGAAGAAAAAGAAGACATGGCCTGTAGCAGAAGGTGCCTGGGCCAGCTGACATGCAAGCGTACAAACAACTTGGCAGAGATTGTATCTACATGGGTCAGGGTATGCCTGGAGCTGATATATGGCCTAGAAATAGGATTCACAGAGCAGCAAGGCTGCAGCATTTAGATAGGAACAAGTCTTCCACAGTAGTTTTGCTTCCTGAGATTTTTCCCCTCCTTGGACTGTGGGGTACCATCCAGGAGAATGGGAAATTCTGAAAGCCTGCCATACTGTGGTAGAAAAGGAATGCCCTTTTGAGGTCCCAAGTCAGCCTTCAACTCTCCTTGTCACCAGAGTGGCTGTTATTTTCCCTTTGCCAAGGATACGGAATCCCACTACTCACATACTTGGTTTTACAGAAAGCAGAGTGCCAGCCCCAAAGGTGAGCTTGTTCGCAGATCCTCCATAATTCACACAGCCCTTGGGAGCCTTACAATAACCCTCAGGCAAGCGCATGGTGGGAGGAAGTGAGGATGGGCTTAGTTTTTCCATTCACCTTTAAGTTCTGAGTTCTTTCAGAATGCCTCAGTCCCACCGCCACAGAGGCCTACCTGGCAGGTACCCCCTTCAGCCTCCACATGCCCCTGGCATGCCGTGATGCTGCCTTTTAAGTTATGTCCTTGTGGGGATTGTGCTAAAGCCAGAACCCTGAGTGACTCACCAAAAAGTGACTGGAAACTTTGCTCCCATGCAAGACAGCAGCCAGAGACCTGTGTGTCAGGCAGACAGCAGGCCCATCACTTGTTACCCACTGTCCTTTGTCTGTGAACCTGTCCCTTTTCTCTGAATTATGGAATGGGGCTGGTTCTATCCTCAGAAAAGAACTGTAACCATATCCGAGGGAATTAAATACTCATAACAACCCAGCTTTGCTCTCTTAAAGGGCTAGTTAAGAATTATTCATTCTGGAGGCAACTAGACCAAACAAGAGGGTTGGTGATCACTGGGAGCGAAAACCCCATTTGGGTTAAATGCATTGTCTCTAGCAGGCTGGATTGTCCTTAAAAATATAATTTGTATGCTATATTTTGTGTATTATTCAACCTGTGTCTCCTCCTCCTTAAGCAGTCACATCTCTGATACTTACCTGGCTTTATAATTAGCTTGGTTCCAGAGCCCCAGATCAGTCGATAGCTGCTATCCACACAGACATTAAAACCTTAACAAAAACCTTCACTGTCCTTCTGGGGAGCCTATTAGAGATAAATCTCATAAAAAGTCTGGAGGAAAGCACATAAAACAATGTAGAAATATTGACTATTGAAGATTATTTGCTCATTTAATTACATTTGATTCCCTTGCCCATTAGAGATTCCAGACACAGGTGATGAAATCAAATGACTAAACATCTAATGTCAATCTGTGTCTGTGCATATAAGGAAAGCATAATTCATAACAGTTTTCAAATTGGAGAAGTTGAACTTGCTTCACCTTCCCTGATATTCAAATAAAAATGCCAAAGAGAGAAATAGATCATTTGATTGGAGTTATAATACATTTGATTCTCTAGTGTCTTTGTCTTATTTTCACTGCTGATAAGATTCTAGTGAGAATCACGTTATTCACATACAGATTAAGCTGATTTGGTTTACAGAGAGCTCTGCCCGTAGGAAATGGTGTCCTGTGGCAACATGGACGCGGCAGGTAGAGGTGGGAAAGCTAGCCTGCAGCACCCTGAGCATGTACCAAAGTGAGGTGACTGTTCATGGAAAACCCTTTACAAAATTGCGGCTTGTTTTCCCGTACTTACTTGGAAGGACTTGGAACCTGGTTCCAGCCCCACGTAAGAGTCTCACTGTTGGAGGACACGGTGGTCCCGTGGCCTACAACCCCCCGTGAGCCCAGCAGGGTGCTCTGCCTCCACATCTGGCTACTTTGCTCTTCCTTCCTTGCTGACATCAAATAACTATCAATGGCAAGGATCTGGGGATACATTTAAAACCCAAAGCAGTGAAACAGTCCGTTTTTGTTTAGGTTACGTTTCATCCCCTGCACATTCCTGTGCCTGGAGGTTGCTATGTTTTCAATCACAAGGATGGCGGCTCAAGATAACTCACCCTAAGAAACCAGGGAATCTCAGGCTCTAATCCCAGTTCTGATTCTTTGGGTCTGATTAATTATTTCACTTGCCTGTGCTTTGGCTTTTCTGCCTGCGAAATATGTTCGGTGAGGTGTGACCCTGTTTACCTTACTAGTGAATGCTGGGCAGAGCAGAGCACTGGTGGTGGTGCAGTGGCTTCCAATGTGGAGATGTTTTTGAATAATGTGAGGGAAATGCACCTGTTCAAGCCAACACATTAGTAACATGAATTGGAGGGAACATGTTAGCTGAAGTTTATTGTCAGAACCACTAACAAAAAGCTTTCTTCGTAAAAACTGAAGGAGAACATATCTGTCTTGTGTGTTTTCCTTAAGAAAGTTAGCGAATCCAGCCATTTAATCTGCCAGAAGAACAGGCATGCAAAAGGTCAGCTGAAGGCTGAGGCCTCGCTGCTGGCGGGTAAGAAGAAGATATGACTGTCCTCCCACGGTAGTGAATGAGCATAGATTAGGTGCCCCTGACATGCTAATTTCCTTTAGCTGTTGGCAGCATTAAATGAAATCCATCAAAGTTATTTTTGAAAATGAATTTGACCATCTTAAAGATCAAACTGACCATGTAGCTAGATCCAGAAATTGTATCCCATAAGTGATTAGCTGGGGAATGGGGGGAAGAAAGAACTCCTAGATATTATTTACAGACATACTAGCCCACAAAGACAAGAAAGACACACTTACGTGGTATAACAATCGGAAACAGTACACCTCCAAACCTGTCCATCCACAGTGGCAGACTCACTACAGACACCTGCCACCTCTTCATAGCCACACATCTCAGGGCCCATGGTGGAAGCCACAGTTTCCCAGGTAGGAGAGGATTCACACATGCACCATGAAAGTCATACTATTCCTCATTCCATGCAGCCCTTCCTCCAGAGGCTCTTCCTTGTCTAGGGCCCTCCATCTGTTTTCCCATGGTGGCCACCTTCACCTCCTCGGCGGGGCTCTGCTGAGCCCTGTCCTCAGGCAGGATTCCCTCAGGGGCCTGCGGCATTGAGGATCAGTCAAGGAGCTGAGGAACTCCTTACAAATACGACTGACAGGCTAGAGGCAGGTGGCAGGGCGTGGCAGGGTTGATGCTGGGATGGGCATGGTCGTCAGGAATCCAAGGAGAGAGAAAGGACTTAGAGCTGGAAGGAATAGAGCTGGCATGGAAGGGCCTGACAACGCAAGTAGGAAGGGAAGACGCACACCAACAGCTGGATGTCAAATCTGTCATGCTCTGCTTTGTGAGAACCCATGAGTTCCAGGGGAGAGAAATGTTCCCGGCTCTGGCAGTTGCCCTGACCTATTTAGTTCTGTTTTACCTCCTGTAACTGCCTCTCACATGCAGCTGAGAAAGGCCCACACTGCAGATGAAGACCAGCTCCCTTTCTTATTTCAGTCTCACAGAGCAATCTGGCCAAATCCTCTACATGAGGGGGCAGGAACAACAGCCGCAGAAAGATAATCAGAATCTGTTTCTCTCTTTCTAATTAGGCTGTCAGTCTGTTTAGCTAATAAGTCGTATGAAGTGTCTTAATCTCTTCCAAGGAAATATAAATGCAAAGTCATATAAATGCAAAACAGCAGCATCAATAAGTCAAATGGCTTGCTGGATATCCTTTCTATTTGTGAAGAGATGCTGTTGAATAGAAGGAAAACTTTCCATGTGGAGAGAAGACAGACTGGGAGAAAACACAACAGCATTTTTTTTATTAGGCTGAGTCTATACAGCACAAAGTAACAGATCTGGCAGTTATTTAGGTAATGTGGCAGCCAGTTCAGGCAACTCTGAGCACAAAGAAGGTTTCTCAAGGAAGTGCCTAAATATCTAGATCAACTACTGACATGAATCAAATTAACTGGACAATTGTGCTGTGCAGACACAAACTAATAAATGTGTCTTGAAACGGTACTCTTGAAAGGGTTACAATTTACAAACTTAACATTAAAACTGGTCCAATATTTAAACGCACTCTCCATTTTGGCACTGCAATTGACATTTCCCATTTTTTTCTTACAACACATCTCTTACATTTAGAGCCAGGAAAGTAAGGGTGTCCTTCTCCCTGGAGAGTCTTATCAGGCTAACACACAGGAGCTCATTTAGAAATTCATTAGGTGTCTGGGATGTGAGAGCTGGTCATTTTAGATTAAGGGCTTTTTCTCAAGTGGTAAAGGACTTACAGGGAATAGTGGTAAGTCTTGTTCCAGTCCCAAAGACAGGCTTGTTTGTCCCAGCTACTGGCACAGAGTTTCTGCCCAGTACAAAAACATTTTAGTCTGCTAAATTGTCTTCCTCTTCTTCCTCTATGAAGAGCACTATGGGTACACGCTACACATTTCGACTCTTCCTTTGGAGAGCCTTTTAAAAACCATCCTATGGAAAATACTGCCTTCCATGTTTCTTAACAAAAAAGAAATCCAAATCATCAACAATTTCCATTCCCTTCTCCCCATATTTTTTTCAAACAAAAGCTTGCCATTTCCATGCTTGAGAGAGTTTTCTCCCTGAAAGACAGTTTTTAGAGAATTCTAGCAGCCACAGGGGTGGTTTCTACTCTAGCATACTACTGTGTGAGATCACCGTTGTTTTTGTGACCTCTCACATTTGATGTTTTCATTTCTCCAATGTCAGCCAAGCTTACATTATCTGTCTTAACCCAGAAATTCCAGTCCCAACTCATCTCAAGTGTCACCCCCCTTTTTGCCTCTAGCTAAAACCAAATGGGTTAGAAAAGACCTTATGTTACACACATTCGGCTAACTTTAAAAGTAAAACAAAACCCAAAATAAAAGTCTTTGGTTTGAAGTTGAAAAGGCAGAGCAGGTTAACCAAAAAATGAACACAATGGGCGATTGTGACTCACTTGGGGACATTCAGACCTACCGGGCTGTATGTGTAAAGTTGTCCCTTGCCCAAAGATGAGCTTTCCTGTGTTGCTGGAGCCACACTCTAATGCTGCACTTTACAAAAACTTTAAAAGGAGGTGCTTTTACCCCTTTTCCTTCCCTCCAGAAACCTGATCTAACAATAATAATTAATATTTATTGAAGACTATGTATCAGCCACTATGCAAATTTCTCTTTGTAGGTATTAACTCTTTAAATCTTATAATGATTTGGTGATTTAGTTCCTATCATTATGCCCATTTTACAGTTGAGGAAAATGAGTCAGATAACCTGCCCAAGGTCACACATCTGGAAAACAGTAGAGTTAGGGTTCGCCCAGGCAGTTTGACTCCAAATTCATGTTCTTAATCATTAAACTATACTGTTCATGAACCTTTTTCCCATTGTGGGTTCCCCTCTGAAGTGCATATATCAGTAACATTGACAAAATATTGATGCTAATAAATGTACCCTGAGCAGGTTCTCCTAAAGGCTTACATTTCATAACTTGACATTAAAACTGGTTCCATGTTTATATCGAGCCTCTTCACTGTAGCACTGCAACTGACATTTCCTATTTTTTTCTTGCAACAGGTCTTAGCTTTAGAGCTGCAAAGGTAAGTGACCTTTTCTCTGGAGAGTCTTATTGGGTCAATACATGAGGGAGCTCATTTAGCAATTCATTAACATCCATCAAGATGTCTTCCCAGAAGCCCCTTAGCTCCACTGCCCAATTCCCTTTCATCTCCCTGAGCTTTACCAAGTGTGGAACTCCAGAACTGCCCTGAGAGCTAGCCCCAGCCAACATTTTGGGGAACACAGTCTGGTTGTATGAAGTGCAATTCTGAATGGGGTAAGTGGTCTCTAAGATGTTTCTGAAGCTTCTTGCAGAGAAGGGGAGCCAGAACTAGGTTGAAATCAACTCCAAGTAATTCCTGCTGCTTCTAGCAAGTCTACCATAAGGCTGTAAGACAAAGAAGACTGAGAGATGCAGGAGTTATATGGCAAGTTTGAGTTATTCTGGATAATCCATGGTGGGGAGCTATTCTCCAGGAAGGTCACTGGGATAGCCCTACGTCCTGGGGGTTCCCAGCATCACTTGGCATATCTTTGGCTGGGGGAACAGTATTTCCAGCGGCCCATGGTAAGGCTGGTACAGTATGGACTAAGGAGGCCATGACACATGATGCGTATTCTCACCTTCTCTAACTTTCAGTGCTTCCCTGTAGACCTTTTTGGAATGGGCCCACCTGCTTGCTCTGTAAGAAAACAGTCTAATACTCTAACTGCTTTCCTACCATGTACTTCTGGACCCCTTTATCTAGCTATTTTGATTGAAGGGTAGGCAAGAGCTCAACTTGGATGGACAGGAGAAAAACGCTACCCACAACTGCACAATTTAAGCATTAGGACTGGAAAAGGAGACAGTTTCTGAGATATTTCAAACTGCAGAGACAGGTTTGAGAGAGTTAATTTGAAGACTCACTTGGATTTACTGCCAAACTTGTCCCCAATCCCAAAATCAGCTTAAGGTTGTTGCCAATATTATGGATTCATAGAAAGCTTTACACAATCCGACCAGGCCAGTGTGCACCAGGAAATCCCTTCCAATCCCCAAATCCAGCTGGTGCACTCCTTCAGCTGGGGCCCTGGCCAAAGAGGCAGCCGAGAAGGCTGTTTATTATTGTGGTCAATTCACAGCATGGTTGGGATGGAAAGGCTCTTCTGAGGTTTAAATGGTTCATCCCTCCACCTCCAAACTAAGCTGCCCCCTGGCTAGGTCAGCAAGGAGTGGTGACATCCTGACAAAGCCTCTGGAGAAGGGTTCAGCAGTCCTCACCCATCCCTGTGTTCACACTCTCTGACCCAAATGATTAACACAAAAAGCAAAGGAATCTGTTATTCTCTAGTTCATTTGTTCCAGATGATTACATGGGTGCCCATTTTCACATGTACATATGGCAGGTGTAGACACATGTAATCATTAGGATAAATGATTAAAATTGACATACAAAATAAAACTGGGTGGAGAACAACCCCCAAATGAAGCTCAGTGCCGTGGTTGCCTTAAGAAATTAGAGCATTCATTCTGAATTCAGCAGAGATACTCACCCGGTTTGACCATTAACCTTGTTCCCCCTCCAAATGTGAGCACGTTGCCTACATTATTATTCACACAGTGATCTTCAGCTCAGCAAAAACCTCCTAGAAACCAAACTAAGTTTTCCCCAAAGATCTTCTGGAAGGAGCGATATCATGAACACAAAGAATATTAAGTAATTGTTACAGTAATAACCTGGCACAGAATCCTAGCGCCAGCTTGGATATCAGGACTGTTTCCACAGTGGATAAATGAAGGATATTCTTTCTGAATATTCTAAAGAAGGAGTTTTCCTACACAAGCCCCGAATACTGACTGCTAAAATCTTAGCATATCCTCTAGTGTTCTAGATAACAATTCTCCAGGGATCCTGAAGATCATATACCTCATTTGAACAAAGTAGGAACAGTCCAGGTCCATGGCACCAGAGATAGGTCATCATAGTGGGAGAGACTGAGGGCAGCTGCCACTGCCCACCTGGCGAGAGGGGTCACCTTCTGGGTGCTGCAGCCAGATGCCTCTGACCAAGATCTAGCTCCTGGAACATTTAAAGGGATCCCTTTCTTTTCTCATCCCACAGAATGAGAGGCAGTTGCAGTTAGTCCTGGGATTCACTCCTGGCTCCAACTCTGTATCTTTTCATCCCCTGCTTAGATGGTTACCAGGAAAAAGATGTTCACTATTTTCTATCTTTATGCTAGTGGAGACTTTTCCATTCTCACTGTCCCCTTCCTGGGAAATAATGCAACTCCAGGACTAATCTGAAATCATTCTCTTACAGGTAGCTCCTCCTAGCCTGTCAAGGTGATTCTTTTGAGCTTCTCTCAATTTTGAGGTAACTGGAAGGAAAATCTGAGGAAACACTGTGGACACCACTGCTGGGTGTATGGCATAGCCTCTTCCTCTTCCTCATTGTGGCTGCACAGAGGGCTAGGGGCTTACCAGCCAAAAACCAGGAATGGGCCATCCAGAGGGAAACCAAGAAACACGCAGGGAGTACAGCAGCCAATGAATTTGCTATTTGGATTTAATCAGTGTTATTCTTCTTCCAGAGAATATCTTCCCATGGACAGTCCCCCCTTACCACACCCATTACAGAACCATCTCCTTCCTTCCTGCTTTGCTATTTGCCTGCTGGATCTCTTACCCAACCCTCCTTAATTTTTAAAAAGGGATTATAATTTCTCAAACTCTCCCTCTGAAATGAAGTCTGGCAATACCTGTGCTGGGTCTCTTGGCTAAGAGACTGCAACACTCAATTTGTTTCATGTGTGCAAGTCTGTTTTGGGTGGTGGGTCCATAGTGACTGATTCATGGACACAAGGTAGGGTTGTGGGTGCGTGTAAACATTCAGGGGAAGTAGATGTCCAGTTTGCCTGGAGCAGAGCATTTGTGAAAAGGAATAGCCAGAAATAAATTTGGAGAACAGATAGGCCCAGATTTTAGACAGCCTTAAGCAACAGGCTAAGAAGTGGATATGATGGTTTCTCAAAATATGAATGCTCAGACGAAGTGGTGGGTTGCACAAAGAGTCGTAGAAAAATTGAGGGAAATATGTGGAATGAGAACAGTTTTAAAAGAAAGAATAGAGAACACAGAATTCTTACTGTACATAGAGGAGTCTTGCAAGGTCTTTAGCTAATAAATAAATATGATGAACAATTCTTGCGAAAATGGTGGTGAGTCCCTTATGGTGAGCCTCAGAACTCTCCTTCCCTTCCTGTCCAGAGTAGAGAGACTCAGAATTATCACTTCAGGTAGCAGTGATTTTTGTTGCCTTAGTTTATAAACGAGTTTCCTCTTACTTTGCCCCTCAAACACCAATGACTTATAAAATAAAGTCTGTCTTGCCTGTAATACTTACTTGGTAAAACCTTCAGCTTGGTGCCTCCTCCAAAGACATAGTTGTAGTTTCCTAAGGTAGTCACAGTGTTATGTGGCTCTACATAAACCAACATAAGACTACCATTTCTTGGAATGACATAATGTGCACTTTTCCCCTTGGGAGATACTGACCTCATGTTTTTCTAACAGGAATTTGCTTGGATACTATCTCATTTCATACAGGAAGTCTTCATTGCTTTGATTAGGTCTGAGTTTGCAAGACTTCCTCAATCCCATGCTATGTTTATCTTAAGTGTGTTTATCAAGCAAAGAGGCTGTTTTAACAAACACATCAGGATTTAAACATCTAAATGATGGTTGAACCCTTCGAAGTATTTTCTCTAGACTCTATGAAATCAGTTTATGAGCCACATAAACACACCAATGACATTACTTTATATTAATACCTCATCTTGGAACCAAAATAGTACCAGTAACTAGCTGAGTCCCTCCTTTATTCATACGTGATGACTCTGAAAGCCTTTTTTGATTATTAACAAACATGAAATCCACCTTCCCAAGATAAAGCATTATGGATGCTACAAAAAGAATGTGCCTTGACCTTTGAGGGCAGATTCAAGAGAAGAGGTGAACAATGGACAGTGTGTGGGACTACAGTATGGGACTGCAGTGTGGGACCACAGTGCGCACCATTGCAAGCTGAGTGGTTTGACTGGGCCACTCATTTAAATGTACAAACTCTTTGTTAACAAATTAGCCCCAATACCTCATTGTCACACGTGGTTCAGACACAGAGGACTGTTGTTGACAAAATACTGTGGAATGGGAGATGGCAAACATTTCTGCAAATAGTATGCCTGCATGGTAAACACCCCAGTTTTTGTAATTCTAACAGAAAACAACAACAAAAGCAAAACCAAGAAAACATTGAACTCCACAAGTGTGGATATAGCCTGTACATTTTCAATATCGCTTTTTATAATCCATCTCTATTACCTTCTTCCTGACAGCTCCTGGAAAGGGATCCCTATCTTTTCTCAGAGAAACACTCCACACTATCACTGGTAATCTGGTGGAGGTGGGGAGACTTCCAAGAAGCTGGGGTTTTCTGGTCCCCAATAGAGTTGACTGAGCCAGCCTAGGTAAAGGGGTGAAGTCTGTGTGGGGAACTACTTTGTCCCTGGGATGAAGAGAGGCCGTCCACTGCTGTAACTATCAAGGGCTGCCCTCTCTCCAGAGAAAGGTTTGCTGTTGTGCTGCTCTCCCAGAAGAGGAAGCCAAGAGAAACTGTCCTTCCCCCACCTGAGTCCTCAGCCCATGTGCTGGGTTTTCCAGTTCCACCAGGTATATGGACATAAACTCACCTGGGTCCTCATGTTGACAGGAAGACAAACGGACACACTCCCTTGGCTGCACACTGCTGCCTTGGAAGCCTCGCTTTTCCTTGGTTTGTTTCTGTCTTTATCACAAACCTTTTCTTCCTCTTATCTCTACCTCTTTTCCAAAGCCTCAATATGCTTTGTGGACCTTCTGGAAACCCTGACTATGTTTTAATACAATTAGTCAAACTGCCCATAGACCCAATAACCAAATCCAACCTTCCGGGAAACATGTATTCATATTTTACTCACACATTCAACACAGTTATTTAACAACTGCATGCTAAATGAAACAATTAAATTCAGCTGTGTTCAACAGGTCCTATTGGATTTCTTTCCAGAAAGGATAATTAGTTAACCACAGAACTCACCGGGTGTGACCAGCAGCGAGGTGCCTTTGCCAAAGTTGAGTGTGTACCCAGCATTTGAGTTCCACAGTCCATTTTCCCTAAACAAAAAACCCCGTGCTGTAGCCACTCTGCCTCTCCTCTGCATGGATCCTCCATTAAATGTTATTATACCTTATAAAACCAATCACACAGTAGTACACAGACTGTGGGTCATCCAGGGTCCTATTCCATGAAACCCTTGCTGGGAAGGTCACCCAGTCATCATAGTGAGGCAGTGATCATGCCCGAGAAGTGTCACCTTGGAGAGGGGTCCCTGTTACATACTGTGAAGCCGGGAGTTTTCCATATCCACTAGAGGGAAGTGCCCATCTGGACTGAGGACAGCCAGGAGCAATTCTGTGGGCTCAAGGGTGAAGGATGGAAAGACACCGGAGAGAAAGGGGTTGGTAAATTTCATCTCACTCTCTCTGGGTTGCAGTTAGTCCAACACTTACTTGGTTTAACAGAGAGTACAGTGCCTTTTCCAAAGATGAATTTTCCTTGGCTGCCTCCATAATTCACACAGTCACACGGGCCTTACAATAATCGGTGGGTGGGGAAGATTGAAGGAGAACCTGAGCAAGTGAGATCACTTTCCCCTCTGGTGGGAACTAGGACTAGGAGGAACACCACCCATTTCAGAGCCATACTCCTTACAAAAGGAATAATAAAAAACCAACAAAACCCCCAAAGACAACAAGCAAACAAAAGACACATTGAGAGAGCTAGCAGACTGCACTCCTCAGGGCAGAGGGGTGCTTATTGAGGAAAACCTGGTTTCTGAGTTAGTTTTTCACTTTGTCCTGCCACAGAATATGAGTTTTGCATATTGTCCTTAGCATTTCTATATTTCAGAGCCAATTATGAAACGAATAAACTTTTCTTCTTCTTCATGACCAGTCTTAAAGGCTTGCCAAAATTCATCCTTAAACAAACTTCTACCAGTTTAGGCACAAAGAAATAGGTGCATTGGTCCCCTTGGGAGTGGCCATGTCTCAACCCCATTAAACTGCACAGCACTACCACTCACTCAGATCAGCTTCTGAGAGTGACCCAGTCCTCTCACTTACTTGGCTTTACTGTCAGTCTGGTCCCTGCTCCAAAGCGTAGGTTGTTGTTATTATTGCCACAGTGATACGCCCTCTAACAAAAACCTCCTGGGGAGATCTTGCATCCAGACTCCCAGTGTAGCAGGACAAGGAGAACAGGCACCAACTAATGCCACACAGCAGTCTCATTTTCCTTTTCCTGCAGGAGTGGGGCCATCTGGTCATGTTTCTAGGCTATAAAAGTGGGAACTTCTCAGAGCCTTGAGCATAGGTAATCTAACCTCCAAGCTGGCAGTCTGAGACATCGAATCAGCTTTTAGACAGGTTCCTGAACTATGTATAAACTGTCACCAACAAATCGTGCCCAAACACACTGTTTGTCTTAAGGGACCACTATGTATGAGATACTGCCTGGTGGCATGCTCCAGAATTTCTTTTGCATCTTAATTATGAGTTCAAAATACTCAAATGACTCATCTATATCATTTCATGTTAATTATCATGTAGTCATTTTGTAATTGGTAAATAATGAAACATGGTAGTGCTTTGGGGGAGAGGATTGGCAATTTGATTATGATTTCAGAGGGTCAAGGTTTTGCTTTTACTCCACCAAGGGTAAAAGCAAACGATTCCTCTCAGAAGTTGAGTGTGTTGGATGTTAGGCAAGTTTCCTTAGAGTGACTCTAAAGCAGCCATCAGAAGGTCCCTCTAACCCACTTCCTGCCATTACACATTACCCCTGAAAGGCTGTCAGAATCAGCATGCCTTGCTATTCTCTGCTTGAGAGTCCTTTTCTTTCTGTTGTCCAGAGTGACAAAGTTCTGATGATAAATTAATCTCCACTGTTCCAAAGGAAACACACAGAGTAGTGAAGACTGAAGGAGCTTGAAGCAGGGAGAAGTTTTCATAGGCAGAAAGAAAAGCTTCAGGAATAGGAATAAAAATAACATGAACTCTGATTGAATGCAGGGCTCAATGAGATCACCTAAACTGGAAGGAAGGCAGGACTACATCCGGCCAGGACAGCCCCTCGCTAGTAGCTCCTGTTTTAAAGGAGCACACAGTTAAGTACCTCATGGCTCCTGTTACCTACCAAGGGTGACCTGAAGTCTCGTTCTAGTCCCAAAGATGAGCTTCCTGGCACTGCCACTGGTTACACTGTGTGATGCTCCATAACGGAAACCTGCTGCCTGAATTTCCACCTAGTCTGCACCCTCCACTCCCTTATTCAGGGCCCTCCCCATGACCTCTTCCCAGCTGCGAGCCTGGGTGAGCTCTCAGGGATCTCCTTCCTTCTTCAAGCTCGGCAGTATTAGCCCCTCCGAGGGCAGCAGGGCTCTGGGCAGATGCCTGTTGGGCTAAAACTACCTGCTGGTGGCCCACTTTGGCCTCAAGTGATCATGGGCTGCTGGCTAGTTGATTAAGGCCAAGTTGTCAAGTTCAACTCTACTGAGAATTGAGCTCTTTGTCCTTTTCCTTTCTGTTTTACATTAATGGTTCCCTCTTGTCAGACTTGATGAGTGATGGGACTCAGAAATCAAATGATTAGTCACTGTTCTAATTTAAGTTCCCTAAGTCAGGCAGAGAGGAGGGCATGAGGACAGACAAGGAGAAAATATCAAACCTCTATTTACACAGCCATGTCCACAGTGTCTATGAAAGTCACTTCATTTCAAAGGTGCTGCTAAGGAAGCGGCCTCACGCTCATGCCCCAGTCCTGAGTGGTATCCCTTGTCTGCAGGGGCCCAGAATTCCCAGTAATGGTTTTGTAGTCAAACACAGTCACAGAAGCACCCAGGTGTCCTCCAAAGCACGGGCTCTACAGTCCTCATCTACATGGCTCAAAACCGCCATGTGCTTAGGATGGTGCTGACGAGGTGCATCAACAGGGTTTGGAAATGACCCCACAGGGATTGCTTAGAGCCCATTTCCCCCAGGCAGAAGCACTTACAGGGCTGGATGATGAGTTGGGTCCCTCTCCCAAAGGTGATTCTGTTGGTACCTCTGCCTATGTTCACACCCTGGGTCAACGCTTTACATAATCTCCCTGCCAGAGCCCTGAACCTCTACAGCTACTCTGAAGCCCACAAACTCCAGGGAGAGTTTAGAGCCCAGCTGGTGCTGCTGATCATTCCTCCCCCTCCCTATTGCTGTCATAAAAGTGCAAAAGCTTGGGTGCCCAGAGAAGGACGGGGAATGCCATCACACAGCTGCCAACGGCATGCCTGCGACTTTGTCATGAGAGTGGCTGTGGCCACAAAACTCTCCCCGCCACATAGGAGGGGGTAGGTAGGACAGAGGCCCTTAGTCACAGATACTTACAGGGGTACAGTAAGACACGTCTGGAATCTAAAACAGGGCAACTCAAACAGCAGGCTTGACCACATAACAGAAAAGACATGAAGAGTGCACTTTCCTCTCAGACTTACTGGGCCTAACTGCTAAATGAGTCCCGGTCCCGAAAGTCAGCTTGTCTCTGCTGCCACTCTCCTCACTGTTGTCAACAGCGTTGCAGAAACAGGGCAGGCAACTGCTACGAGTGTCACCTCGCCAACCTGTCTGCCCCGCTCTCTCCTGACACTGACCCAGAAATGCCCTACAAGCCAAGCAATTAGTCTCTCACACCTAAATCACAGGCTCAGAGAAGCCTCTATGCTCAAACAACAGACTAAGATTCCCATTTTATGAGTCTAGACACCCCAACAACAAGCAGTGTGGTCCACAGAGATGTTGACATTAAAAAAAAAAAATTTAAACTCGATTTAGAGCTGTGGCTCACACCAGTTAATTGGTGTGACTCATTTTCAAAGGTAACACATGGAAACCTGCCCTGAATCACACTGGCAGGTGCTTGTGTGCACCTGAAATAGCACTTTTCCTTTCTTTAGAATCAAATACTTTTAAACCAGAAAGAGTCTGTTCAGTACATGATGAACCATTGGTTGGGATGAAGGTGGGCCAGAATGTGTTTTATACTCACAAGGCTTGACTCTCAGAATGGTTCCTGAGCCAAAGACCAGCTTGTTTCTGTAGTTCACACAGTACCAGACTTTTCTACAAAAAAAGTGGGTGGGTTTAGGGGTGTGCTGTGGGGTTGGGTGGGTGGGTGGGTGACCTGGCCCTGGGAACAGAGGACTGTTCCACTTTGCATTTAGGACCTGATGGTATTTGGCCAAGAAGCCAGAGACCTTGGAATAATTGCAGAAACTTCTGAGTGTGAAAAGGTCGACTGTGTATGGAATTTGGCTTGGGTCTCAGCTTTGCTTCTTGGACTAGGATGAATGCTACAACTTTTTTCTAGAAGGAGTACTCCAAAGGTTTAGTGTATCTTTCCTTTTAGGACTTTCCTAGCCCTCTAGCCAGAATTTTCTTTCATCTAATTAATCCTAATTACAACCCCCTGTTTCAGACAATTCTCTGCTATGATGTCCTCTAATTCAGAACTCATAGCAACTGCTGACCACTAAAAATTTCTGCAAGTACTGTTTGGAAACAAACTCATTATAGCTGGCTCCCACATGAAGTGACAAACATTTGGGGCTCTGCTCCTGCTGGGTAAAGCATTCATACACTGAGTTCCTCCTAGTGGCCCAGGGAAGTGTGGCATTTTCCCTGGAAGTTATGTTGTTACCTGGGACAGTTCCCTGAATACTCCTGGCTGCTATGGTGTCTGTGGCAGGGAGCTAACTGACCATCACTGAGTCCCCAGATCCCACAGCTCAGGTCTGCCACCGGCTTGCTTGCAAATCCAGGACACTCTTTGAGCTCCCTGTCCCCGTCCCTAGATACAGAGGGAAGAGACCTCCACTTCCCTATCTTATCCAGAGAGAAAGAAAAAGACTTTAATGTCTAAAGGTGTTTTTCTCTAGCCTACCTGGGAGGCACTTTGTCATGTAATTTTCACGATAAGAGTCTGAGCCATCCAAATCCTCAATACTCATGTCTTTAATTTCTAATAGCGAAAAAAGAAAAAAAGATTCCTCTAGGTAACTGTGGTGAAGACAGTTGGCCACCCAGACCTGGAAATGCTCCATGCCTCCCACTCCTGCTCTTTTGGTTTGCTTTTCTTTCCATGCTGTGAGGTTGTCTTTGGTTAAACATATTCAGATTTTCCACATCTTTTAATTTTGGGTGCAAGAAATTTATTTGCCCTGTCTTTTCCACAAAACTCAGTGTATATATATATCCAGTAAATCTTTCTTTCTACCTATTTACCATCTATGTACCTGTCATCTCTCTAAGACATAGTTGTTTTAAACAATCAATTCTGTGCCTTGCCCAAACTGTAATTTACTAAATGCAGAGGTGCTGTTATTTTGATAAACTCCCCTGGAAAAACCCCTTGAGTTTTCCAAGTTTAAACCTTCCCCTTGGGATAAGTGCTTCGTCTTCCCATTGAATAAGCCTGCCTCACCCAGAACATCAGCTCTTTGTACCTTTCCAAGTAGTTTTGCCGTCTGCAAAGAGAGACACACACTGGACCAATTTTGTGATATTCTACTGTCTGGCATTCTGTCTGCCTGCCTCTCTGGGCCTCCCACTTTGCTTGTTTCTTTGATAGCCTATGTTCCTACCATTTCTTCCAAACACTTACAGCACTCAAAGTTAAAATTATTATACAAGATAAAAGTGAAGATACAGGCATTCTGTCTGAATTCTCTGCACATGTTATATTAGCACATGAGGGCAGCAGCAAAAACAGAATTGTGAATTAAATATTCAAGACTGGAGCTCCTCCAGAAAACTCAGATATTGGCTTACACCTATCTCTACCAGTTATGAAAAAGGACAGATAGACATTCTACAGTCTAAGCCTGAAGGGTCTAGTGCGACCCTCAGAATCTTTCGCAGGCAACCTGGAAATTAAAGAATAACTGATTTCCTGACCAAGGATGAAGTACTTACTGGGAGTAACAGTGAGTCTAGTTCCTGGTCCGAAGGTTAACATGCTGTTTCCATAGTTAGACACACAGTATTCTAAGTCTTTACAAAAACCGTTGTTCCCGACCCTCCAAGCTCTACTGCAACCCCACACCCATTTCTTATGAACCCTTCCTCGCATGCTTCCATAGCCTCAAAGCCACCAGTACCCTCTCACACCATTCCCTCCCAGAACAACTGATAGAAACTGAGATAAAAGGCTGTAATTAGGAGAGGCTTGATATGGGAGATCTGTTTTCATTTTTTGGCCACATCTTTCTTCAGAGAGAAGAGAAATCCAGTGCTATCAGTGAGCCTTTGTGCCTAAACACAGGAAGGCGCCTGGACACCCTGCCATCTTTCTCATCCTTTCACCCCATCCCATACCTCAGTTTTTTCTGAACTCACCTTGTTTCCCTGCTCTAGCCTTCTGGTCTACTTTCTTTTGGTAGAGTTGTCCCTCCAACCCCTGCTCCTGTGGCCTGTGCCATGGAAGGCCACCGGTCTCTGGTCAGTGTGAAGGTGGTAGCTAGGGACCAGCCGTAGCTGCAGACAACATTGTGGGCCCCCTCCTCCCAGGGGTTTTCGTGCAGGGAAATAGAGGCCTGTCATGGTGTAAATCATTTCTGGGGTGGAATGGAGGGCCTTGATGTTGTGTTCCTGATAAAATTATACGTAGAAGCAGGGAAACAGAGCAGCAGACTTTTGACGTCTTTCTGGAGTTTAAAGGGTTTGCTCAACACAATAGTACAAATGGAAAATTTTCTTTGACTTACTTGGAATTACTGTCAAACTTGTCCCTCTCCCAAAATAGATCTGGTTACCGCTGCTCCCACAGTGATAGGAAGCTCAACAAAAACCAGGCAGAAGAGAGGGCTGGCATTTACACCTGGGGCCCCACCGGACAGGCAGGCAGGCAGGCAGGCAGGCGTGTGTGTGTCTGTCCCTGCACAGCTGCAGGAGTAAGGACACTGGTGGAAAGGAGCTTCAGTGCTTAGAGCAGCTGTGACCCTGTGCGGCTGGTGGAATGAGCCCCGGGGAAGGGATTAAAGGGAAGGCTAACGTGCATTCTGTGCTGCTTGCTGTCTAATTAAAGGTGGAGGTCCATTTGTTTTATGCTTGGGCATTTAAAAGTTCTTTTTCTTGTAAGATCTAATTTCTCTACTGATGATCATATGATTCTGAAGTGCATTTTAATTAAGTCTCTTTGTTACATCTTTTGACTCTGGGAAGGATTTTACTTCTTTGTGAAATTTCTAGAACAATTCATTTTCTCTGGACTCACCCAGTATGAGGCTCTGATTGCCTTGCTCCTTGCCAATCTGCCTCATCTCCATAACACCCTCCTCATGCCATGTCCATTTCCCAGTATCCCTGTCACTCTGCCCGCCATGGGCAGTGGGAATGGGTGGGGAGAACACAGGTTGGTGACTTCTTTTTCAGATTGCCACTTCCAAGTTGCAAGCTCTGTATGCTACCTTTTAAGGGCTAATACATTTGTCATTCTTTGGCCTTTTTTCTCTGGTCAGAGTTACTGTAACTTGATTCTCTTGGCTCTGTGTCCTCAGCCACCATGCCATCTGCACAGCCATTTAAGCCCCATCCATGATGATTAGCCCCACTGCACTCTGCAGGGAAAGTCATGGGGAGACTCACTTGGAATGACTGATAAACTTGTCCCCTGCCTGAACTTCAACTTGCTGTGGGAGGCTGTCACACAGCCACCAACAGTTTGCAAAAACTGACAGGTGACTGCTAGATCCCAGACTTTCTCTATGTCACTTCAAAAGGCATAGATCCTATGGGAATCCGTAAGTGTGAAGCTGCAGTTAGGCCAGAGTCTGTAGGGGGTGGTAGGATGGTTGCTAGGAACATGGGCTTCTCTACCTTGGTGTCATTACAGTTTCTGACATGCTGCAGGTTTTAAAAAGCACCAGCGAGCTCCCCTGTCTCCCCCTCTCTTCTCCATTATTCCCCATCCATACAACATCCCCATCTGCAACTCATTTACATCTCCAAGTCCTAGCTTGGTGACATAGGTCTGCAGGCACCAGTGATCCACCTGTTCTGAGACAGCATATGTTCCCCAGCACGTGGTGATTAACAGACTGAAAATGCCAGGCTCTCAGAGGCTGAAATCTGGGCTCCTCAGTCCTTATCGCTGGTCAATGTGTTGTTCTCATTTGTCTGGCTAATGCAGAGCTGACCTTTCTAAGTGGATGCCTTTTGCTGAAATGACAGCTGCCAGAGGGCTCACTACAAAAGCAGAGCTATGAGGGCAGTTATGGCCTTTCAGAACCCTTTGGCATATTTCAGTCAAAAGGATCTGGGGCTCAAATGTCAACCTCTTAGCTTTGGCCCCCGTATTACTGGACTTGGAGAAACTCAACAAAAAATGGGCAATATTGGTCCAATCTGCCCCTTGCTCGTTAGAACCAGACTTCCCTTGGAGGCATCTCGCACATTCAAGATGATCATAATAACCTACATTTAGCCCCGTAGCTCCATGCCCACCTGCAGTGAATGGATGCTGCCCCTCGGTGGAGCAGACCAAGACAATGATGTTGGATGACCTCCACACACAGAGCAGGGACTACCAGCATGGAGACAGTGCCTGCACACACATATGTTGCCTAGACTCTCATGCCCTGGGTGGAGAGCCTAGGAAGGCCAAGCAACCTGCGGTAACAGGCAGAGAGATGGCTCCTTGTCTTGACATTCATCCCCCACTACGGGCTTATCAAGCTCCAGTGAAAGACATATTCCTACTTGAGTACTTTTTGCCCTTTCTGTCTCTCTTCCTTTCATTTCTTATTTCTGAGCCCCCGCAGCACTGCACACACTCCTTGCTCCATTTCTGTCTTACTCCATCTGAATCCCTGCAAGCACAGGCCAAAGGCCTAAAACGCAGCAATACGTGGGTACACTGGGAGTCTGGGTCTTTCCAGCTTGTTTGGTTTCATGGTTATCGCATCCCCTTTCCAAATACCAACTTCTCAGAGCTTTCATGGTTCTCCCTGCTACAGGGAGTTTTACAACGACTGACAGAAGGAACTTTATGAATTAAAAAAAAGAAAAACCTAAAAAACACCAACCAAACAAATATCAGTCAGAGTCTTTCTCCTCCCAGTGGGGCGCAGCAGCAAACACACCACAGCCAAATCTTTCTATCTGTTCTAATTATCAGCAAGAATACAAGTCACTGCCAGGAAAAGGCATTAAGCCTTGTATCTGAAACTCTTTGGAATGAATCGTAATCCCTTGCCTGGTGGTTTCAGTGATAGGAATGGACACAGTGGATGTGTATTTCTTTCCATTCTGCTTTTCCCCCACCTCCCTCTCTCTCTCTGGTTTTGTAGTTTGCATCTACAGAGGCAGTAGGAGGCACACAGGGAACATAAAGGGATTTGAAATAAGACCTCAGATTCCCATTCAGTTTTCATTTTTTTCCCTCTCTGCTTTCATTTAAAGCCCGTTCTGAGTGGAATGCTACATACCTGTTCATACTCGGTTCTCAATTATCCCTCTCCGCTGTGGATAACACCAGTGAAATGGCTTCAGCTGCACCATGAAGAATTTAAGATTGATACAAGGAAGAAGTTCCTGGCAGGGAGAGTACTGAATGTGAGAATGAATTACTCAGGGCAGTCAGTTACTGGGTGACCCCCAGCCCCCAAGCTGGGCATCACCTCCAGGGAAGGCTTGAAAGCAGCAGAGATTCTTTTCGGTTTCCAGGGTCAAGGTCAATTTTACTCAACAGCAGGGGCATAGACCTACTGGCTCAAGTTCCAAAAGGGAGTCCATTTATGTTGAGATTAAAGAAGGGACAGGAGCCACTGGTTCCCTTCGAGCAAGATATCATTCCCAAGCAGCATACATTTCTCTCGAACCTGGCACCTGGGGTGAAACTGCAGAATCCTGGTAAGCTGCTGTCTCCTTGTTACACTTACTCGGAAGCACAGTTAAGGTGGTCCCTTGTCCACATGTCAACTTCCTAGAGCCAGTGCTACCAGTGCTAGCACTGCAGTAGAGGCCTTTGCAAGAACCCGGGGGGCTGCTGGGGCTCCCAGACATCTTCCTCTTCAGTTTTGGGGAGGAGAGACTCACCTATAGGGGTCTGCATCTGTGAGGCCGGGTCTTTTCCCACCAAAGGTCAGAGGACCATTCCACGTCTGGCCCTGATACTGACCTGCTGCCTCCCCACCCCCACCCCAAGGACCTGACTCCCATCTCTGTTATTTCTTCCAGCTTCCATTCCAGGCTTACTGATTTCTCAGGTTCGGTGTCTCTCTTTCTAAAGGTCTCATTTCCATTTTACAGCATCATTTTCAGGACAATTTCTCTGATTATTTCCAAGACATGTCGTCCTCTCCCTTCGAGGTGTCACACATTTCTGATGACAATGAATTGGTTACAAGGGGACAGGAGGAGAGTGTTTGGCCTTTTGAAGGCTGACTAGAATTAGATGAGGTTTAGGCTCCAGCCTCATGAAACACTATCTCCCGAGCTTCCCTTCATGCCTAAACATAAGAAATGAATGTGAGGGATACATCTGACTGAGCCTTTCTTCACCCACGTGGCTCTTCTGTCAGTCTTGAACCTGGTGAAATGTTAGCGGTATCTCATGGAAAGTTCACATCTGAGCTTTGTTAGGGTGATGAACGATCCTGGGGGCTGTTCTGGGTTTCTTAGAGAAAGACCTTTGTCTTGGGACTTGCATTCTCTCTGGAGGTGTCCTGACCCCATAGCCGGCCCCGTGGCTGCAGTGGAAGAGTAGGGCAAGGCCTTTGTTAGAGGCAGGCTCTTTCATATTTGCTTATAAATTTCATCCTTTGACCAAACACAGCTTCCACCGCCAACAGTCACAACCATAGCAAGCCCAGGGGGCCTCCTTGACTATGTCGGGTGGTGCCGCAAAAGGTGATTGGAACCAAATTCAGGCCACCTCACTTGGGGCAGCGGTGACCAAAGAAGATGAAAAACAGACACTTTAGCTCTTTAATTGCATTCAACTTTAAAATTCTCAAACTGTTTGGATTGAATTTGTGCTAATCGTTCTGCAACCACTCTTCAAGCAACCACTTTTTAGCAAAGGGTCAAAGCTTTAGCTTGCTTATCACCATGAAAAGGGAGAGGGAATAAGGGTGCTATTTAGCTAAGAAGAAGAGTCCATCTGCTTTAAGGACAGCAGTCTGGGATTCAGACAGCCCTTCCCATCTCTCTCCTATCTCACAGCTTCACAGTTCATAGAGCTCCCACACCCTGCTTCAGCCACCTTAAATCAACACCAGGACACAAGCAGCATCAAATGCCTGCCCTCAGCTGCAGCCCTCAAAAAGACAGCGTGCAATAATGTCTGTGCTCTGCTGACTAAACGAAAAATAATTCAACCACAGGTCTCTTGACTCTAGGCTTGCCTTGTAACCCCTGCATTTAAAGGGTCCTTTGCAAGGAAAATCTGACATACAATTACTGTCCAGAACTCTGGAAGAATGCTTGCCCTGCACAGATATTTTCTTTGCATAGTTAGGCTGTCAAACTCTCAGGCTTCTTCAGTGTTTTCAAGTGTGGGGGTTAGAACTCTCAGCCCACTGAGAGAGGCTCCCAGCTTCTCTGTGAATTCTGGAAAACCCACCACAGAGCCCTGCCCTAGTGTGTTTTCAGCAAGACCCCAAAGATTGTATCTTCTGTCTGGTTCCTAGCCTCGGATGTCCATCTTCTGAAAAGTGATGTCCTTGAGTCCCCCAGGATGTGCATATGAATCCCCTCAAAGCCTTCACTGGATCTCAGAGATAACTGAATGCCTGGGATTTAATACAGTTTCTGTTGTTGCAGACATGTGCTGGTTTTGCCCCTGCTGAGCAAGGCACTTCTGTGCAGTGACCCCTTCATGGCTAACCGCACTGCATGTTTTTAGGCAGGGCCTATCCCAGAACATTCCAAACTGTCTGCTACCAAGCCTGCATTAACTCCTTCAACACTGCTTGCACTGTATCACTTAGTCATTTACACCCCCCTGAGCGAGTCCTTTCAAGAGTTTTGTCTGGGCTGTGTTTTGCGACACACCTCGCCCAGTGCCACATCTCCTAATCCCAGAAAGTAGAACCGAACTCAGCAACCAGGGCACTTAGCTATTAAAAGGAGACTGGGGCCCTTCAACAGGTTTTCCCCATTTCTGCATCACCCACATTTTAAAACAAGTCAGCCTTCCCAGCAGTAGTTTATAAGTGGTACTCTTAGAAGCCCACCAGAAACACAGATTTTCAGGAAGTGCCAATTGCAACCACAGTTCCTTAAGAACTTTATATGTGTCATCGTAAACTTTTCCAAGTACTTACACATTATTACCATCATGGAAGGGTAGGTGTATATGAAGGAGAGAATGCAGTGTTCTATTCTCACGACTCAGAGGACAGTGAAGTTTTCCCCCTTTGCTGTGTTGGAGTGACTAATGTGGTGGCTCAGTTAATGATTTTGGTAACAGAGGGGAAAGTGGGGTTAAATGCTCTGAGTAAAGCAGACAGTTCCACCCATGGAAACCTCAGTTACTGGACTGAGGACTGAGAACAGTTCCTTTGAGAGAGATAGTAAAGGTAAAAGAAGAAAAGAAATCTGCCTGTAGAATTTCCACCATTTGTTAATGAAATCTCAGGGTCCCATTATTTCAGGAGATAAATTTAGGGGAGCTTTAGTATCTATGTCAGGAAGATTCATATTTGGTCTATTGAATTTGCATAGTCACAATATGCCAATTTACCTCTCTATCTTTTTGGCAGACATTTCCTGGCTTTAGCTGAATCCCTCAGGATCCTGTATTCAATTCTCGTCGCTGAACCAATAATCTCATTTAAGATGGATGATCGGAATGTTTTGGCTGAAGGTAATTTAGTTTTTGTACAATGGAGTTCTAATCTCTCCAGTGGGGACCATATTCTCTCAACACAAACATTAGATTTGGAAACTGATCTGTGGTATTTTGGGGGGACAGCTAATTTAAACCAGAAGAAAGAAGCCTTTTGAACACCCCTCCCCTCCAGGTCCTTTCAAACTTACTTGCATTCACAGTTAAGACAGTTCCTTTTCCAAATGTCAGTTTATAGTTGCTACTTCCACTATTCTCACAGCCAGGAGAAGCTTTACAAAAACAGGAACAGGAGCTGTTCTTTGCAGAAGCGCCCTGGGGGTCTTGATCCCACAGTTCTGCACTAAACTACAGTGCAGATTAATATTAGATAATAAGCCCAAAAGGCGAGAGTCAGGCTTTCACAGGGGAATGGAGCCCTGATAAATATATACATAATTTATTTAAAATTTTTTTATTGTTTTTCTGTCTAATCTGCCATCTTAGTTTTGGTAACCCATTTCTTTTTCTTCTTTCCTCATTGTCTACCCCTGGCTGGCACTCACTAAGTTTCTATTTTGTTGCACTTTGGGGCTGTTTTCTCTGCTTTTCATAGAAATTGCTGGTATTAACTTATTCGATTCTGGTTTATTAGGACCTGGTTGCAGATGAAGAAGGGAGTGAGTTTTACAGGGACATGTTCCAATTTAGAAGTGTTGGGGGCTTTCTGGTTTTCCCTGACCTTTGATGGACTAGGCAAAACAAACACATGCCCTCCAGGAGAGCTCGCGGGATGGGGGCTCAGAAGGAAGGGGCCCACACAGCTTCTCCGTTTCATACTCACTGGGGTTGACCATCAGCCTGGTTCCTGGCCCAAATACCAGCTTCTGGCTGGCAGTCCCTGAGTTACACCACAGCAAACAGCTTTACACTAACTGTTCCCAAGGTGCCTCTCTCTCCCCCTTGAGAAGGACACCTGATCTTGCCAGGCACCCGAGCCTGCTGTGGACAGAGCCCTAATCTCATACACCAGAGTTTAGGATGGCGTCTCCTTGACAGTCTCCTTCAGCCTCCCTCAGTTGCCTCTGTAGACCCGTACCAGATTTTTAATCTCTTTGCCAGTCAAATATTTAATATCTTTATTTCCACTTCATAGAATTCAAACTTTTTCCCCCCTTCTTTCAGCCTTTACAGAGCTCTCCCTGAAAACAGCTGGATTAAAAGAATCTTTAAAGTGAATACTGCAGGTCTCCTGAGTGAGGTTAAACTGGCTTTGTCCTTAAACTTCCTGCTTTGAACTGTAGAGCTGGCTCGTCTGGGACCTAATCCATCTGGCTAAAACAGGAAAGGTTACAAGGCAGGGCAGCAAATCCAGGGGATTCCTGCCCTGGAGGTCTTCTCCCTGAACATTTATTTGGACTTATTTTTGTGCTCAACCCCTTCCCCCAGCCAAAGCATTGCCCATACTTGTCACCAACAGGGAGCCCTCCTCAAGATCAGTTCTAGGAGACACCTACCCTTGTGCTCTAAATCTGAAAACAGACATGGTCTCTTTCCTCTACTCAGAGAAATTTGATTGAAAACAATTTCCAATTTTGCAAAGTGAAGAGGATTAGGAGAAAATCTTGCTTCTGTTCTCCTCCTTCCCCCTCCCCATCCTCTTCAATAGTTTTAAACTATTTATAGAAACATCCCCATTAGGGTTAGAGAAATGTGGCAAGTTTCTAATTTTTTCATCTTTTTTTTTTGCTATCTATTTACTGCAGTTATATATTTGCAATCTAAATTTACATTTCATTTTCATTTGCATGAGCTTTGAATGCACTTTTCTATTACTTCCAGGACACTGTATGATGATAAACTATTGAAATAAACCAATTCAGGAGTTTTTAGGGCCAGAGGTTGACATTTCTCTCTTCCAGGAAAGCCCAAGATAGGGAGCAGTCCAGACAACTAAGCATCTAGGCTTGAGGGGTTGACATGCTTATGTCTAAATAACTATCTACTGGGATTAATTTGGTTTTTCTTTTTAATCTAGTTCCCAAATGTCAGCTTCCCATCTTTTTAGCTCTTAGAATTTCTCTGACAGGCAAAGCTCAAGGTAAATCTCGTGAATGTTTTTTGAACCTCAACCAGTATTTCATCTCTGTACACACCATGAATAAAGGAACCCAAAAGAAAGATGAATATAACAGCTTCAGGAGAATATTTATGACAGTTCTCTGGGAGAGATGAGAATTATAAATAAAAATGGAATTTCATATGCTCTTTCTGATTATCATTTCTAATATTCAGAGGGTTCTGAATATCCAACCCAGTCTGGAAGCATAGCAGCTGACCTACCTGCTCTTTGGATGCCAGTTAGCAGCTGGAAACACAGTCCAGCATGGAAATGTCTTTTTAATCTTAAATCTTTTTATGCATAAGGGACATTAGGAAGGTCATCTGAAGCTAACATAGTACTCACTAGGCATCCTGATTCTAGCCGTTCTAATGTGGGTATAATTTGACCATGAAAGTGGAAGTTTTACTTTGCAGTATCTGTTGGGTAGTTGGTATCTCTTAGGAAGTTAAATCCCCAACAATTGTCTGGAACAAGCTTCCATTGTAGTAAAATAGAGACTCCCATGCAAAGCAAAATTCCAGCTACATTCAAGTTAATTGAATTTAGGTTTGTTATGAGAATGGTGGGCAACACTCGAAATATCTCTCTGGATATTGCAAAATGTGGAGAAAGGTCATTATTCCCTTTGGATTAGGGAATCCTCTCACTCTTCTAATCTTAGTTGACACTTTCTCCACTTGAGGGGGACAGAAATGAGTCGGGTATTGAAAGGGGCGTCTCCGATGCAGAGCTTAGGCAAGGCAAGGATGAAAATGTCCCAATTAGAAACCCAGAGCTTAACAGTGCCCTGGGGCATGTTTTCCAAAGTTCACGATCCTTCTGTCTAATCTGAATATTTGCTTTCCATCTTACCCTTTCCCTAAATATCATCTTGTTATCAGTGTCAGCACCAGAAAATCTTACATGGCTTTACCCAACTAGCTTGGCTCCAACATTTGAGTTATGGGGATTAGAGAATCTTTTCCTAATTGTATCGACATGGAGACCGTGGGCCGACACGGTAGATAACACGAGAGTGGTCTCAATTGTTTATATTAGTAGTCAATATCCATGGTCTCCTTTTGGATCAAGTTCCACTGCACACCCCTTGCATTGCTATATACTTTAGTCTAATGTGTTCTTCCTTTCTCCCCTTTCTTTCTAGATGCTTTCTGCCCCTACACACTAAAACTTCAATTTAGATTCTATCTGTCAGACACACATCTCCAACAATAACAAAAACAACCTTAACATTTCCAAGTATTTAAAGGTATCAAGGAAACAGCCCTAAAGAGGCTCCATCTGAGGCTGCCCTCCTCATTTTCACCAGAAAGACCCCTGACACCAAGCCCCAAAGATGCAAATAATTGGGTGAGTAATTTAGTGATCTTTCAGTGAATTTCTAAGAGTGGTGGCTGATGTTTAGAAACAAGTCATCTTCTTTAAAACATACCTGGCTAATACTTGGAGTCGTTCCTTTTCCAAATGTCAGCTAACTATCAACTCCAAAGTCACAAAATGATGTGAGACTACAAAAACTCAATTGCCTACACCCCCGTAGACACCTCCTAACTGTTTACATGTCATGCAAGAATCCCCCTGGTAAAATCAGCTCTTTAGAATGAGGTGCTGGTGCTCGAATTTAGGGACCACCGAGGCTTTCCTTTCCCCTTGCACCACTGTCACTTCCCCGGGAAATGTGCTGACACCCCCTCACAGCACGTCAGTTCTGGTACAACAGGAGTAAGACTGGCCTGTCCCATTTTACAGCGGAAAGAAATAGAGGCTCAGAGAGTTCACTGATTTTTCTCTTAGTCCCATGGAAAATTCCACCAATTATAATAAGAAATTAAGCTTTCTAACAGTCTCACTCCTTAGTTCAATGCTCCACTAGTACCAGCATTCTCAGTTAGATAAAATAGCATGAGAGGGCAAGCAGCAGAGTCCCGCAGGAGGTGGGTACACATCAGTGGTTGTTTGAACTGAAATCGTCAATGGGACTGCTGTGGTTTAGACTTAGCTTCTAAGACAGAATGGAAAAGTTAGGAATCAGGGTTCCAGAGAGAAATTTGGAAGGCTTAGTTATTCAAACTTACATGGGTTTACTGTCAGTGTTGTGCCTTCTCCAAAGAAGAATTTTTCAGATCTGCCCTGAGTTACACCCCCACAGACTGCTTTACAAATACTGCCAATACCCTTCCACCAGGTGCTGGGAGCCAGGGCTCCTCCCGCTCTCTACGGGAAAGCAAAGGAGAAACATAGTGATGTGCGATTATAGAACTGTCTGGGGATTCCTGAAAAGGGATTGGAACTATGGGAAAATTTAAGCAATCTTTACCTAGCAGCCAGTTAGACTGCTGCCATCATTTAGTTAACTAATTAAGTAACTACTTGACCTAGCTGGCTGGGAGTTGCGATTGATTTGAAATGACTCAGGGTCAGGGACAGGGCATGTTCCTTGGCTTGCTGTGCCTCAGTTTTCCATCTGTAGAGTGGGGAGAATGATAACTAAGGATTGGGGTATGTAAGGGGGTTCTGGTGATCAATCTCTGACTTTACTTGCTGATAACATTTCTCAAGGGATTATTTTAGCAGCTTTAGATACCAAAGCATCAGTAACTTTCCCCCGAAAAATAACTTCCCCATTAGTAAACATTTAGCTCTGGAATCTGAGTGCTGAGAATTAGATTCCAGGCCCTCTTTCTTGTGGAATCAATTTGAGCAAGTTAACTCAACTTTTCTGCGTGTCTATAAAAACGTAAGAAGTTCTCTTATAGAATGAGGCTACAATAGGACCTAACCCATGGAGCTGGTATATGGATTGAATATGATAATGGGCAGAAATCATGCAGCACACTGCCTAGCCTATACTCAGCAATTAGTAAATCATCATTATTTTCCTTCCAGAAGCCAAACACGTCAACATTTCTCTTTTCACAATGACCTAAAAATCTGTAAGTCCCTGGGTCTTCTCTTTCTCTGGCTGATAAAACCAGCAGGGCTTTGAGGACAACAGAAGGGCCACCAAGCAGTTTAGTGAGGGGGAGTTAAGTGATTTTGTGAGAATTTAGGAAAAGCTGTATCCAGTTGCATGTGTACACCTTTGCAATTGGACCATTTCATGGGATGTGAAGAGGGCATCTTCTAGCCAGGCGGGACTTCAATATTAGCACAGATGACCTATCCCCCCCATTAGTTGGAGTAAAAAAGATCTCAAATCACATTCAAGAAGAGGGTTCAGTGCTCCCCTTCACTTACCAAGATACACTGTGAGCTGAGTTCCCTTCCCAAATATCGTTTTAGAACCACCAGTTTGCTGAACACTGTGCTAAGGGGCTTTGCAAAAACCTGTAGCATTGACTTAATGAACCCAGCTTTGCAGAGCTTCCCAAGAATGAAGCCTCTAAGACAGGAGAAGTGATAGTGTTTTTCTTTCTGGTAGCCCAGAACTTTAGGGCTGAGAGGTGTGTCTGGAGATATGATCACTACTTTAAGACACTAGAAGGCTTTGCAAACCAATTCTGTATATATATTCTGTGGTCCAGAGAATTGCATAGCTGGTGCAATCTATCATAGAATATAAACTCCCGCTGGGAGAGAAATTAGCTCTGCAGAACTTATAGGTAGTATTCGATGGTCATTGTCTTTATCTGAAGATAAGACCAGCGTTTTCATTTTGCCTTTTTCCATCCCTGCCCCAGTTTGCTGGTGGCTGAGCCTCTCCCCTAATATTAAGTTCAGCTATTGTTCCTACTTTAGCTAGCTTTCCGCCTCAATAGGCATGCAATGATTTTTATCTCTCTTTGAAACTCTGGGGTTCTGTTTGGAGTTCATTAAATCTTGGACAAAGAATGGTGTGTAAATGAAGCTGCCATGGCCAAAGACCATGACGTTTACTCGCCCTTGGGTCTGGCCTACTCAGATCTATGAGCCATCTTTGCTTTGACCTGGACCAGGCTCAGCTGTGTGACCTTGAGCTAGTTTACAACCTCTCTAAGTTTCACTGTCCTCATTTGCAAAATTAAAAAAGTGAGTTAGATGATCTTTAAAGACTTTCTGAGCTGACAGTCTTGATTTGATTCTCTGGATTTATCCAGAAATTCTCTGCAAATGTTTTTTTCCCAGGGTGTCTAGCTGTCTTCTCCATTTCCTAAACAAAATAAAACAAATAAGCCGAGCCAAGCCAAGTAGGCTTCTACTTACTTCACAGGGAAACAAAGTTGCCCAAGCCTGCCATTGGTCTTAACATTTGATCTTTTTAGAAGTTTGAATCAGAACTTTGGAACCAAATCCTCAGGGAGAGGTGTGCTTTCTTTAGAGCTTCCAGATTATCCAAAAACCAAACCAAATAAACCAACACCTTTGGGTTAAGGCTAGTACTTACTAAGTTTCACTCTCACTTGAGTCCCTGTTCCAAATGTAAATTTCCTATTTTCTTCCTTTCCACAGGAGCTGATACCTTTATGTAAACTACAGGCTCTTGCTTAACCAAGAGTGGTTTGATCTTTAAAGCCTTTTCGCACCAGATAAGGGAATTTATCACCCAACTGAGTTTTAGCTCCCTGATTGCCAAGTGTTAGGTGCCAAGGGGTGTCCTGCTAACACTACCTCTGAACAGAGGTGCACACCCAGGCATACAGTGAACTGGGTCTCCTTCCCGGAACTGGGTTTCTCCCACAGAGCTTCTGCCCTTTACCCATAGTCCCTGTGAGTGCTGGGCTGCAACTTCTTCTCAGTCTGCAGCCTGCCTCTCATAAAATTAGGGGTACACTAGGGGCCAGCTTTGTGAGCAAGGTAATTTAGGGATGTCCCTCTCCTATGGAGGCAGCCCAGGACTCAGGCTGTGAGGAGAGTGGCATCCACCATGGTAGGATGGCCCAAAGCTCTTCTCTGGCTTCACAGGCAGCTGAGACGCCCATATGTTGAGCACCCAGCAGACATTTGTGGTGTTGCTCACCCTGTTTATAGATTGATCAATGAGAACCCTAACTACTTGTAGTTGTGACCTACATAGGGAAGGAGACCCCTGTGGACATCTCTTATAAATGCCATGAGGAATGCCAGGCCCCCTTTTTCATTATTAGACAGAAAGTGCCACTTCTCCTATGTTGACTGCAGGGAGTCTAATTTCAGACATGCATGATTCTTGAAAAGCTTTCTCCCAATGGACTTTATAGATGAGCTCAAGAAAACTTACAACTGGGAAGATAAACCTGCCCTACATAATGACATGCATGCTAAGGCCAATCATAAAATAACATTTTTGATTACCTTGTGTCTTAGATTATCCATGCTGTTGTGCACAGGTTTTTTCCCCTGAAGCTAAGCAATTTATTCAGGCCACATTTAACCATGTCTGGGTCTCAAAGGTACATCTGTTGCTTTTGTTCATCCCATCTCTGGTCCATTGAGAAAACCCCTCCTCCACTAGGGCAATGGTGACGTGTCCTCAGAAATGGGCCCAGAGGATTCTTAGGAAAAACTGTAGGCACTTAATAAATATTTTTTAAATTGACGTATATTCAACATTCCTATTCCCTAAGGAATACTTATCTCTCTGATAATTTTCAGATGAAAAGAGAATTAATTCTTCCAGATACTCGCTGAGTTTCATGATTCCTCTGGTCTTGGCTCCAAATGTCAGTTTCCTATTAACCCCACTCCCACAGGAGTGCACACCTTTACAGAAACCAGAAGCATCAGCATGGTTGAAAGGGATGTGGCGTCTACTTTGTTCTCTTTCCTCACTAGACTGAGACACCCTCAGTCCCCCACAGGTGCCCCATCTACACTGGGAATGGTCCTTCCTTGTTCAGGGCAGAGATAGGAGGGAGCTTAGTAGATTTCAGGGATGATGATGATAAGTAAGATATCAAAATGGTATCACACTGTGCAGAGCCTTCTTTCTCTTTCTTTCTTTTGGCTAAACTTATGTCTTTTCTGAAGGCTGTTTTCAGCACTTTCTCTCTCGCAGAAGCAATAATAACTGGATTTCAAGTTGGTGTCTGGGCACAAACCTCCAGTCTCTGATGAGTCACATATATTGAATCAAGGAAGTATGATACCCACCCAAAAAAGAAGCATACTTTGATTTTTCCCCTTGCTGGGCAGTGGGGAGTTCAAGCAACATGCACAAGGAAATATAAACTCATAACTCTCTCAGGTCTGACCTGTAGCTTGTACATTAGCATCCTAGAATGGGAGACCTGGGAGGGAACTTTAGTGACTGCCTGGCTAATGTCCCCATTTTAAAGATGAAGAAGCTGAAGTCCTGAAGTGTAAATTTTCAGGACGCCTGAATTCTGGTCAGGTGCTCCTCTCCTATGACTCAGGAGAACAAGGATCTTCCCTGGGTAGTACTGGCTCGTGTGGCTCTACTGGCCAGTCTCGGTATGGTTTCCCCTGTTAAACAGTGGGTAAGCCATACAAGGAAGGTGTTTGTTTTTGGCAGATAGTTGATGGTTTTCCAGAGAGATATAGAGCATCTTAACTCAATAATTTTTAAAAAAAATTTTGTAGGCTTCAGACAACAGCAACTGACAGTGGGGGAAATGGCCCATGAGATCCTGGGGAAGCCCAGGGAAAGACAGAGATCTAAACATTTGCCCTTTACGAAAAGGGTCATCTGATAGAATTGGCTCTGATTGCTCTTCCTCTGTGGCATCCATCACAGGCATGCCGTCCAGAGCAGGGGTGACAAACCCAGGGCCACGTGTGTCACCTCCTGCTCCTGCTCCCACGGCAGATGCTGCTGGCAGACGCGTCACTCCTTTCCCCCAAGTCTGGATGTGGCCGCACAGTCCTTACCAGCGTGCTCCAGGTAGCCACACCCATGGCTGTTCCTGGGTGACTGAGACGGGATTGGTTTGCCCTCCTTGCCCTGGGGAATAACCGGAGAGGGGCCCCTCAGGGAGTCTTGAGAGTCTGGCTGGCCAGTCAGGCCGGGCCCCACACAGCCCCCTCACGACGGGTTCACTGACCTGGTCGGCCCAAGGCTGTCCTTTCCACAGGCTGCTCCAGAGGTGGCAACAGCTGCGCCGTGGAGTTTGCTTCTTCCTCAGCTGTCCTTCAAACGCTAGCTTTGGACAGCAAACCACAGGGACATTCTTCATACTTGTTTTGGCCAAGGGCCCTTAGCAAGCGCTTCCCCGAAAGGTGGTCCTGGTGGCCTCTGCGCCACCCCTGTCTGGAGGTGGAAGACGTCTGCTGGGCCTCGGTGGCTTCCTGGTATCCATCAGCCCACGCGTGTCCTGGGGGTCTTGGATGGAATGTGGCACGGCAAGAAAGTGATGGAACACCCTTTCTCTAGACCACTTACCCCTATTACCATACATTCAGATGTTTCTAAGCTTTTCCTTTGAATCATGCCTCTATTCTTTCATAAAAAGGAGATGTACTTGTCCCTGTCCACCCAAAGGAATTTCCTACCTCCTCTACTATTTTCTTAGGCAGTTTGTTGACAGGAAAATGTCCACCTACCCTTTTAGGGTGCTATCTCATAATCCTTTAAGACAGCTCCCTTTGAGTGACTGGGGAGAATGGGCCTTTGGGCTAACAGAGAAGCAGCTGCCGGTTTCAGTGTTGAAAGGTGAATGGGAGCAGAAGCAGCAGCTTTGACTGAGTTGTGAACAAAGAATATTTTCCTCCCTTGACCTATTTTCTGTCACCATCCAGTATGACCTATTTATGGAGATGAGCTAATTATAGCAGCAGAGGGCGCTGTAAGGTCACAAACAAAGCTTCCCACCTGATACGAAACCGGGAGGAGGGTCTCTTTTGAGTGGTGCTAGTGATCAAGAGCCAAGCAGTGGGACAAGAGTGGCCTTGTTTACCAGCTCCCACCAGGGCCCCCACCAGGTCCCAGCACCCCTCTTCAATGGTGGTTTTGGGCTCATGAAAGGTGGTCTGGGTCACTTGCTGGGGAGCTGCTCAGGCTGCAAGTGTCAATAAGCTTAAGTGAGATGGGTAGAGAAATTCAAGGGAAAGAAGTCCGTAATAGGTCACTAAGTCTTATCCTGAAACTTTAGTTGTACACTGTGGTCTCTAATAAGCAAGACTGTTGCAATTTTTGGAAAATATGAGGAGAGTGGGCTGGAGGGCTCATTTCTCATGTTCCCCACTCTCTTAGGGATTTGGGAAGAGCACCACTGGCTCTGGTCTTGGGGAAATGCAGAGCTCTCTGTCATGCTTGCTGCATTGACAGAAAATTGAAGATGTGAGTCATTTTTTTTTTGCCATTGATTGTCATAACATATCTTTTGCCAGGTTTCACAACTTCATATTTTAGATTTACTTAGCATCTTTTCTCTGAACATCTTAGATGAGAACAAAACTCTCAGGAACTATATTCATCAGTCTAATGAAAATGGTGATGATAGCAACAGTAACAGCTAATGTTCCTTGCTCATTTTGTGGGCGTAGTACAAGTGTTATTTCATTTAATTTTCCAATGTCTTATGAGAAAACTATCATTATTATCTCTATTGTACAGATGGAGAAATTGGGGCTTGCAGGCTTGAGGTCATGTTTAAGGTCATACAAGTGAATGTTGGAGCTGATAAGAACCCAGGTGATCTGGTTCCAGAACTCCACTCTTCTTTTTTTTTATTAATTAAAAATATTTAATTAGAGGTGGGGCGGAAGATGGCGGCGTGAGTAGAGCAGCGGAAATCTCCTCCCAAAACAACATATATCTATGAAAATATAACAAAGACAACCCTTCCTAGAATAAAGACCAGAGGACACAGGACAATATCCAGACCACATCCACACCTGAGAGAACCCAGCGCCTCGCGAAGGGGGTAAGATACAAGCCCCGGCCCCGCGGGAGCCGAGCGCCCCTCCCCCCAGCTCCCGGCGGGAGAGGAGCAGGCAGAGCGGGAGGGAGACGGAGCCCAGGACTGCCGAACACCCAGCCCCAGCCATCCGGGCCAGAGTGCAGGGCCCTCGATACTGGGAAAACAGGGCAGCAAGAACAGTGAGCAGGCACTGGAGGCTGGGCGACAGAGGACATAAGAAAAGCGCGCGACCATTTTTTTTTTTTGCTTTTTTGCTGCTTTGTTTTGGCGAGCGCTTTTTGGAAGTCTTAAAGGGACAGGGACCCCAATATTAGGGAAACAGGGCAGAAAGACCAGTGAGCAGAGGCCTGAGGCAGGCACCGGAGAATAAAAAAAAACGAACGACCACCTTTTTTTTTTTAATTAAAATTTTTTTTCTTGTTTTTTTTTTGTGGTCGTTGTTTTGTTTTGGCGGGTGCTTTTGGGAAGTCTTAAAGGGGCAGGGCGGGCCACTTAATCCAGAGGTAGGGAATCCGGGATCTCTGGGCACCCTAACCCCTGGGCTGCAGGGAGCAGGGAGGCCCCTTACAGAGATAAATAGCCTCCCAGCCGCTTCCCCTCCAACGCGACTCCACCATTTTGGAGCAGCTGCCCCAGCCAGGCCACGCCCATAGCAACAGCGGAGATTAACTCCATAGCAGCCGGGCAGGAAGCAGAAGCCCTGTCTGCGCGCAGCTGCGCAGCACAAGCCACTAGAGGCCGCTGTTCTCCCAGGAGAGGAGGGCCACAAACCAACAAGAAGGGAAGTCCTTCCAGCCGTCACTCGTCCCAGTTCTGCAGACTATTCCTATCACCATGAAAAGGCAAAGCTACAGGCAGACAAAGATCACAGAGACAACACCAGAGAAGGAGACAGACCTAACCAGTCTTCCTGACAAAGAATTCAAAATAAGAATCATAAACATGCTGACAGAGATGCAGAGAAACACGCAAGAAAAATGGGATGAAGTCCGGAAGGAGATCACAGATGCCAGAAAGGAGATCGCAGAAATGAAACAAACTCTGGAAGGGTTTATAAGCAGAATGGATAGAATGCAAGAGGCCATTGATGGAATTGAAATCAGAGAACAGGAACGCATAGAAGCTGACATAGAGAGAGACAAAAGGATCTCCAGGAATGAAACAATATTAAGAGAACTGTGTGACCAATCTAAAAGGAGCAATATCCGTATTATAGGGGTCCCAGAAGAAGAAGAGAGAGGAAAAGAGATGGAAAGTATCTTAGAAGAAATAATTGCCGAAAACTTCCCCACACTGCGGGAGGAAGTAATCGAACAGACCACGGAAATACACAGAACCCCCAACAGAAAGGATCCAAGAAGGGCAACACCAAGACACATAATAATTAAAATGGCAAAGATCAAGGACAAGGAAAGAGTGTTAAAGGCAGCTAGAGAGAAAAAGGTCACCTATAAAGGGAAACCCATCAGGCTAACGTCAGATTTCTCAACAGAAACCCTACAGGCCAGAAGAGAATGGCATGATATATTTAATACAATGAAACAGAAGGGCCTTGAACCAAGGATACTGTATCCAGCACGACTATCATTCAAATATGACGGTGGGATTAAACAATTCCCAGACAAACAAAAGCTGAGGGAATTTGCTTTCCACAAACCACCTCTACAGAACATCTTACAGGGACTGCTCTAGATGGGAGCACTCCTAGAAAGAGCACAGCACAAAACACCCAACATATGAAGAATCGAGGAGGAGGAACAAGAAGGGAGAGAAGAAAAGAATCTCCAGACAGTGTATATAACAGCTCAATAAGCGAGCTAAGTTAGGCAGTAAGATACTAAAGAGGCTAACCTTGAACCTTTGGTAACCACGAATTTAAAGCCTGCAATGGCAATAAGTACATATCTTTCAATAGTCACCCTAAATGTTAATGGGTTGAATGCACCAATCAAAAGACACAGAGTAACAGAATGGATAAAAAAGCAAGACCCATCTATATGCTGCTTACAAGAAACTCACCTCAAACCCAAAGACATGTACAGACTAAAAGTCAAGGGATGGAAAAACATATTTCAAGCAAACAACAGTGAGAAGAAAGCAGGGGTTGCAGTACTAATATCAGACAAAATAGACTTCAAAACAAAGAAAGTAACAAGAGATAAAGAAGGACACTACATAATGATAAAGGGCTCAGTCAAACAAGAGGATATAACCATTCTAAATATATATGCACCCAACACAGGAGCACCAGCATATGTGAAACAAATACTAACAGAACTAAAGGGGGATATAGACTGCAATGCATTCATTCTAGGAGACTTCAACACACCACTCACCCCAAAGGATAGATCCACTGGGCAGAAAATAAGTAAGGACACGGAAGCACTGAACAACACAGTAGAGCAGATGGACCTAATAGACATCTATAGAACTCTACATCCAAAAGCAGCGGGATATACATTCTTCTCAAGTGCACATGGAACATTCTCCAGAATAGACCACATACTAGGCCACAAAAAGAGCCTCAGAAAATTCCAAAAGATTGAAATCCTACCAACCAACTTTTCAGACCACAAAGGCATAAAACTAGAAATAAACTGTACAAAGAAAGCAAAGAGGCTCACGAACACATGGAGGCTTAACAACACGCTCCTAAATAATCAATGGATCAATGACCAAATCAAAATGGAGATCCAGCAATATATGGAAACAAATGACAACAACAACACTAAGCCCCAACTTCTGTGGGACACAGCAAAAGCAGTCTTAAGAGGAAAGTATATAGCAATCCAAGCATATTTAAAAAAGGAAGAGCAATCCCAAATGAATGGTCTAATGTCACAATTATCGAAATTGGAAAAAGAAGAACAGATGAGGCCTAAGATCAGCAGAAGGAGGGACATAATAAAGATCAGAGAAGAAATAAATAAAATTGAGAAGAATAAAACAATAGCAAAAATCAATGAAACCAAGAGCTGGTTCTTCGAGAAAATAAACAAAATAGATAAGCCTCTAGCCAGACTTATTAAGAAGAAAAGAGAGTCAACACAAATCAACAGTATCAGAAACGAGAAAGGAAAAATCACGACGGACCCCACGGAAATGCAAAGAATTATTGGAGAATACTATGAAAACCTATATGCTAACAAGCTGGGAAACCTAGGAGAAATGGACAACTTCCTAGAAAAATATAACCTTCCAAGATTGACCCAGGAAGAAACAGAAAATCTAAACAGACCAATTACCAGCAACGAAATTGAAGAGGTAATCAAAAAACTACCAAAGAACAAAACCCCCGGGCCAGATGGATTTACCTCGGAATTTTATCAGACATACAGGGAAGACATAATACCCATTCTCCTTAAAGTTTTCCAAAAAATAGAGGAGGAGGGGATACTCCCAAACTCATTCTATGAAGCTAACATCACCCTAATACCAAAACCAGGCAAAGACCCCACCAAAAAAGAAAACTACAGACCAATATCCCTGATGAACGTAGATGCAAAAATACTCAACAAAATATTAGCAAACCGAATTCAAAAATACATCAAAAGGATCATACACCATGACCAAGTGGGATTCATTCCAGGGATGCAAGGATGGTACAACATTCGAAAGTCCATCAACATCATCCACCACATCAACAAAAAGAAAGACAAAAACCACATGATCATCTCCATAGATGCTGAAAAAGCATTTGACAAAGTTCAACATCCATTCATGTTAAAAACTCTCAGCAAAATGGGAATAGAGGGCAAGTACCTCAACATAATAAAGGCCATCTATGATAAACCCACAGCCAACATTATATTGAACAGCGAGAAGCTGAAAGCATTTCCTCTGAGATCGGGAACTAGACAGGGATGCCCACTCTCTCCACTGTTATTTAACATAGTACTGGAGGTCCTAGCCACGGCAATCAGACAAAATAAAGAAATACAAGGAATCCAGATTGGTAAAGAAGAAGTTAAACTGTCACTATTTGCAGATGACATGATACTGTACATAAAAAACCCTAAAGACTCCACCCCAAAACTACTAGAACTGATATCGGAATACAGCAAAGTTGCAGGATACAAAATCAACACACAGAAATCTGTGGCTTTCCTATATACTAACAATGAACCAACAGAAAGAGAAATCAGGAAAACAACTCCATTCACAATTGCATCAAAAAAAATAAAATACCTAGGAATAAACCTAACCAAAGAAGTGAAAGACTTATACTCTGAAAACTACAAGTCACTCTTAAGAGAAATTAAAGGGGACACTAACAGATGGAAACTCATCCCATGCTCGTGGCTAGGAAGAATTAATATCGTTAAAATGGCCATCCTGCCCAAAGCAATATACAGATTTGATGCAATCCCTATGAAACTACCAGCAACATTCTTCAATGAACTGGAACAAATAATTCAAAAATTCATATGGAAACACCAAAGACCCCGAATAGCCAAAGCAATCCTGAGAAAGAAGAATAAAGTAGGGGGGATCTCACTCCCCAACTTCAAGCTCTACTATAAAGCCATAGTAATCAAGACAATTTGGTACTGGCACAAGAGCAGAGCCACAGACCAATGGAACAGACTAGAGAATCCAGACATTAACCCAGACATATATGGTCAATTAATATTTGATAAAGGAGCCATGGACATACAATGGCGAAATGACAGTCTCTTCAACAGGTGGTGCTGGCAAAACTGGACAGCTACATGTAGGAGAATGAAACTGGACCATTGTCTAACCCCATATACAAAAGTAAACTCAAAATGGATCAAAGACCTGAATGTAAGCCATGAAACCATTAAACTCTTGGAAGAAAACATAGGCGAAAACCTCTTAGACATAAACATGAGTGACCTCTTCTTGAACATATCTCCCCGGGCAAGGAAAACAACAGCAAAAATGAGTAAGTGGGACTATATTAAGCTGAAAAGCTTCTGTACAGCAAAAGACACCATCAATAGAACAAGAAGGATCCCTACAGTATGGGAGAATATATTTGAAAATGACACATCCGATAAAGGCTTGACGTCCAGAATATATAAGGAGCTCTCACGCCTCAACAAACAAAAAACAAATAACCCAATTAAAAAATGGGCAGAGGAACTGAACAGACAGTTCTCCAAAAAAGAAATACAGATGGCCAACAGACACATGAAAAGATGCTCCACATCGCTAATTATCAGAGAAATGCAAATTAAAACTACAATGAGGTATCACCTCACACCAGTAAGGATGGCTGCCATCCAAAAGACAAACAACAACAAATGTTGGCGAGGCTGTGGAGAAAGGGGAACCCTCCTACACTGCTGGTGGGAATGTAAGTTAGTTCAACCATTGTGGAAAGCAGTATGGAGGTACATCAAAATGCTCAAAACAGACTTACCATTTGACCCAGGAATTCCACTCCTAGGAATTTACCCTAAGAATGCAGCAATCAAGTTTGAGAAAGACAGATGCACCCCTATGTTTATTGCAGCACTATTTACAATAGCCAAGAATTGGAAGCAACCTAAATGTCCATCAATAGATGAATGGATAAAGAAGATGTGGTACATATACACAATGGAATACTACTCAGCTATAAGAAAAGGGCAAATCCAATCATTTGCAGCAACATGGATGGAGCTGGAGGGTATTATGCTCAGTGAAACAAGCCAAGCGGAGAAAGAGAAATACCAAATGATTTCACTTATCTGTGGAATATAAGAACAAAGGAAAAACTGAAGGAACAAAACAGCAGCAGAATCACAGAACTCAAGAATGGACTAACAGGTACCAAAGGGAAAGGGACTGGGGAGGATGGGTGGGTAGGGAGGGATAAGGGGGGGAGAAGTAGGGGGGTATTAAGATTAACATGCATGGGGGGGTAGGAGAAAAGGGAGGGCTGACAGAGAAGGCAAGTAGTGATTCTACAACATTTTGCTATGCTGATGGACAGTGACTGTAAAGGGGTTTATAGGGGAGACCTGGTATAGGGGAGAGCCTAGTAAACATAATATTCGTCATGTAAGTGTAGATTAGTGATAGCAAAAAAAAAAAAAAAGGGCAGTTCCTGTGTGGTAACCTCCAACGAGTTCTACACAAGGGTATAAAGGGCATATAAAAGTGTAGGCAAAGGGTCTGTTTGTGTTTATACAGAGGATCAAAGCCTAATTGGGCTACCCCGAAAATGAACTAAGATACGATATGAAAAAGAACTTCCAACATCTGCACCCTCTGGAAGACTCATGCCAGAAGATGATCATCAAAAAACCCCAACAAAGATCCACGCACTGCTACAGCTGTAGATGCACTCATCCCACCAGTTCCTGGACCTGCCATGGGAATGAGGAAGGAGATATCTAAGCTGGCCTGTGCATACAGTAAAACAACAAAATTGGACTGGATCTATACTGTTGGAACTCAACCAAGAATTTGGAGAAGTGCAAATTGTAGCGCTCCAAAGTCTTACAACTACAAACTATTTATTGTTAAAAGAACATATGGCATGTGTACAGTCCCCAGGAATGGGTTGTTTTAATTTGTCTGATTTCTCTCAGACTGTTCAAGTTCATTTGGACAATATCCACCATATCATAGATAAGTTTTCACAAATGCCTAAGGTGCCTAACTGGTTTTCTTGGTTTCACTGCAGATGGCTGGTAATTACAGATATGCTTTGGTTATGTAACTATACTCCTATTATGTTAATGTGTGTGTGCAATTTAAGTAGTAGCTTAAAACCTGTACATGCTGAAGTTACTCTACAAGAAGATATATCAAAGAAATAATCAATCTTCCCATGTTTCCTTCCGTCTGCTACTTCTATAGCTTTTCTTCTTCCTTCCTAATTACAACCCTTAAATAGAATTCGTGCCTCATATCAAATTTACCGAGTATCATAATTCTTCCATGTGGTAAAGATACCTCAAGACAAATGCTGGGCATAGAAGCCACAGGGCATAAATATGCAAAGAAGTAAAAAGCTAACTTTTTCAAACAATAAGGCTTCTCTCTCACTTACCAACTTCACATTTCCCTGTATGTCCCCGGAAGATGACTGGTTAGCCAGAGACGGGTAAGATTCCTCAAGGGAGGAACAACCTAAGACAGGCACAGTCGCAGGGGGGCCATCAGGTGAGAAATTGGGGATCAACAGAGGTGAGGCTTAGAACCTCACCCCCCCGTTCTGAGAGAAATCTTCTGCATACGTGGATGTTTTATTGCCCTGGTCTAGCTCGGATTAACACTTAGTCTACAGGCACACACCTGATCATCTACATGTGCTCTTTTACAACACTAAACTATGTTTTCTACCTTTATCTTGTATCTACCTACCACTTCAGCATTTTATTAAAAATAATAATAATAAAGAGAGAAATGTGGTATCCACATATAAATCAAGTATAAAAACCAAATGAGTATTCATATTTGAACTGACTGTTTATAGTTCATAATGCATGAGCAAAACCGAAAGTTTCTGTGATGACTGCCCTTGTACTGTTCACTATGTAACTTATTCATTATGTAAGAATTTGTTCTACATGTAAAAACCTGTTTGTTATGCCTCAGAAGATTGGAGACTGACAAAAATTAGGCTTGGGGTGGAATAATGATTGTGCATTGAGCATTGACTCCCCTATACAGAATTTTATTGTCGTCAACAACCATTTGATCAATAAATATGAGAGATGCCCTCACAAAAAAAAAAAAAAAAAAAAAAGGACAGACTTCCAATGGTAAAATAAATTAGTAACCGGGATGTAATGTATAGCATAAGGAATATAGTCAAGATATTGTAACAGCCTGGTAGGGTGATAGCTGGAACCTAGAATTATGTATATAAATGTTCTACCACTGTGTTGTACACTTGAAACTCATGTAATGTAATACTGTGTGTCAACTACCCTTCAATAAAAAATAATTATTTAAAAAAAAAAAAAAAATTTAATTAAAATATTTTCTCAGCTTTATTGAGATATATGACATATATAGTCTAAGTTTAAGGTGCATAATCTGTTGATCTGATGCACTTTTATATTGCAAAATGATCACCACCATATCCTTAGCTGACTCCTCCACTATGTCACATAAGTACCATTTCTGTTTTGTGGTGAGAACATTTAGGATCTACTCTTTCAGCAATTTTCAAGTACATAATGCATATTTTTAAGTATAATCACCATGCCATACATTAGATCCCCAGGACTTGTTAACCCTGTAACTGGAAGTTTGTACCTTTTGATCAACACCTCCTCATTTCCCCCAGCCCAGCTCCTGGTGACCACCAATCTACTCTGTTTCTATGATAGAATCTCACTCTTGATCATGATATTGCACTGCTGTTCAGAAGGGACACCTTTCAAGGAATGTGGGAAAGACACCATGGTGGAGAAAGTCATAATTATGCCACCCCAAGGAGGGCTCAGTGTCTGAACCCTGTGTGTGAAGCATCAGGGAGAAGGTGTGCCCTTCAGTGTGAGGGTCTCTGAAGCCCTCTGCTCTGTTCTCGGGGGTGGTCAGGTCAGATGTAATTGAGGTTGGCAGTCAGAAGAGGAGTAGCAGTTTGATTTAGAAATTGTTAGTGCCTAGATCAGGAAGGAAACATGTAGCTCTTACAAACATTAAACCTGGAGACAGCTTTAGAGTAGGGAGAGACAGTGGAAGCCTGAGTGGGTGCTGGCAGCCTTCCACTTTGGAGATCTGGAAGCTCTGAGGTGGTCTTCCGCCAGCAGAGGGCTGTGTTCCAGGGAGAGGACCTTGCTTGCAGGCGGCAGTGCAGGCCTGGGCGGCCTCAGTTGCTAACCGTCCCTCTTCCACGACCCTGCGGATGCTCACAGTGGGGCTTTGGACTGCCCGGTGATCGCTTCCGGTATTCATGTCTAGGGTTGCCAGAGGAAATACAAGATGCCCTGTGACATTTGAATTTCAGATAAACAATGAATACTTTTTTAGTATAAATATGTCCTAAGCAAAATTTTTTTGGTGTTCTTTTGAAATATAAACTTAACTGGGGGTTCTATATTTTTATTTGCTAAATCTGGCAAGCTATTCATGCCAATGGTGAGTTTTTGAGTGAAGAGAGTTGCATTCCTTTATTCCACATATATTTATTGATTGTCAGTGATGTGGCAGACATGATCCTAGGGGCTGGGGATATATCAGTGGAAAGATAAACAAGACTTTGCCTTCATGGAGCTTGTATTATGGTGTGTGTGTGGCAGGGTGAGATGGGAGAGACAAATAATAAACGTGCATAAACCCAATGGTTTCAAATAGCGTTGTGAGGGAAAATCCGACAGAGATGTAAGAAGGGTGATTCTGGGTGAGTCGGTGACAATTTACTTGGCTGGGGAAAGCCTCGTTGAGCTGAGGTTTGTGACGAACTGGAAGCCACATTCAGGTGGTTAGAAAAGTGAGGTAACAGAGGACCAGGAAGAAGACACCACAGCTGGATGGGTGTGGGAAGGAAGAAGGGGGTATGCCGGGAGACTGGATAGGAGGTGGTGACCAGACCACTGGCAGGGCATTACAGTCCCGGAAGGAGGTCCATCTGGCTTCGTCTGATGTGCATTTCATAAAGACCTGGAGAAGAGATTGTCCAGGGACAACGGGCCCAGTTAGGGGGTTATTGCAGGGGTCCTGACAAAATGATGGAGCTTGCAGGGTCTGGTGACAGTGGTGACAGAGATAGTGGATGGACTGGAGGTCTTTCACACAAGGACCCATAGGATGTTCTGATGAATTAGATGTAGGAGAAAAGGGACACAAAGGCACACCTAGAAGTACTCCTAGGCTGGGGAGTTAGTCAGTGTTCTATTTTTCAGGGCAGTGCCTCCCAATGGTGGCCTGTCCTAGCTTACACAGCAAACAGTATTTGCATGACATGTGGCTGGGATGGGCTGGCCTCAGGGAATCCAGCCACCCCAGACCCCAGCGGCCACACTGAGCTCTACTGCAGCGAGCTTGTGACACTGGCAGTTCATCCAGCGGGCAGCTCTGCTTTAGGGGAGAACTGTCCAGCTGGAGCTGAGTGTGGGCTGCAGAGGGCCTGATGAGCGCTGGAAGGTCACGCTGTGTGACAGGCAGTAAGCGTGCTCTGGATCAGGGTACTCCCTCAAGCATCAGAGATAGAAGATTTCTAGAGCTTGGGGCTTGGAGAGATTTTAGATTGGTCTTGTCTAACCCTCTTCCCCTCCGTCTCAGGTGCTCATTCACTTCCTCGGTTTATGAGTACTGCACGTGCCTGCAGCTGTGCTGGGTGCTGGGTGATGGTGCTGCTCAAGGGGTGACCTGTCTGTAACCTGAAGACATAGCAATTTGGTATCTCAGCATGTGACTGCTGGGCTGGCAGTTTTTATGTCTTTTCTTTTTTTAATTTATTTTCATTGTGTTTTACAAAAGGATTAGTTCAAGATGGACTGAGGACAAAAATAACAATTACAGCAGCAGTTTCTTGGCTGGAAGCATCCACCTCAGGGAGTCACAGCCAATCAGTCACATGGCCTACTTCTGCTTGTTCCCTCCCACCTCCTTCCCGTCAGTAGCCCTAGATGGTCTCAGAGATTTCAGGAACCTGGTTTTATTCTGTAACCTCTACCCCGACATGTAAAGATGATGATGCTTTTGGCCTTTAGCCTTTTGTTCTGTGAGCGCGTCCATTTGCGGCCTCCCTCTTGTCTTTCCCTTCCCTCTGACTTTAATGGCTCAGCCTCTTTCTCTTTCACATTGGGTTTTCCAGCTCTCTGCTTTGACTTCCTTCTCTGTCGTCTTCCCTGCCTCTGCCCAGAGAGTTTCCTCTGGGGGCTTGTGCTGGTCCCATACCTGCAGAGTGCAGGAAGTCACTATTTTCTCCCTTCTCTTCACAGACAAGGGTGTGCTGTGTGCCACAGTGACCCAGGGTTCTCCGGACCAGACTGTGACAAGTGGCAGTAAGGTGACACTGCTCTGCACTTACAAGACCTCAGACTCAGACCCAGACTTATACTGGTACCGGATAAGGCCGGATCATTCCTTTCAGTTTATCCTGTACAGGGATAATACTGAATCGGAAGATGCAGAGTTCACTCAGGGCCAGTTTTCTGTGCAGCACAGTCAGACCCGGAAAAACTTCCATTTGGTGATCTCCTCAGTGGAGATTGAAGACAGTGCCACTTACTACTGTGCCTTGAGGTCCACGGTGATGCAGGTGCCAGGAAGTCTGCACAAAAACCCCTGTGTCCCAGGGCACAGCCTGGGACAGCTACCTCTCAGGGCTGCTCATGTCCTTGAACATGGGGTCCTTCTTCCTGGTGACTTCTTGTTCCAGCCTGGCCTTTAGCAGGGCCCTAATATGTCCTCTGCTGGCATTCTTGATTACTTGGCTCTGCTCACAGCAATGTCCCTACCTCACTGAGTCACTTTGGACAAGGTATGTAACTTTTTTGGGGGGACATATATTATTCCATCTGGAAAATGAAAATGTGATCTATTTGTTCTTAGCCACTTCTCAGGAACATCCTCATGTTACCCAAGGTAAGGTATGTGAACGTTTTGGAAAAGGCCTTCTTTATACATAAAAGGTGAAGTTGTGGGGAGGCTGGATGGACCTGCCTTATCTGTCTAGATTATCCTAAACCCATCGACTCAGAGTGCTGCTGATGCCTTCCTTTGCAAAGAAAGGAGCTGCAAAGTCACAGTGTGAGGCCTGCAGATGGCAGTGGCAGAGGCAGTTGCTGGGGAGCATTGCTTTTCCACCTGCAACCTCATGAGGCCCCTTGACAGCGCACGTAGGTGCAGAGGAAACCACACCGAGTTCCAGGGCTCTGTTACCTGAGTGGGTGCATCTGGAAAACACCGTGGCCTTGCTGGGGTGGGAGTGACGGAGCTTTTCAGCCACGCAGGTGACGTTTCCATGCCGGGAACGCAGCCACGCCGGCAATGCAGCGACGCCAGGGAAGCAGCAGCACTGGGGACACAGCTCCTCCAGGGACACTGCTGTTGTCTTGCTGTAACAGCAGCAGCAGGAAACCTGGGGCTGGGTCCCTAAGGCAGGAACCTGCAGGCTTGGGGCGCAGGAAGCTGCGGTGTGACCTACAAGCTCAGCGTGGCTTTTGCCTAACAGTTCACGGCGCCTACTCTCCCCCTGTGGTGGTCCACTATGAGTCAAACCAGAGGCAAGTGACACACAATGCACTTTAATAAATGCAACAGAGACCATTTCAGGGAATGGCAGGAAACCATCGACACCAAGGGCCAGGCAAGAGTCAGGGTTCAGTGACCTCAAACTCCCCATGCACAAATTGCAGGCAAAAGACAGTAAATAAGCTGTTTTTACAGAGCAACTTCAGGGGCTCATTCCTCTCCCTCCCTCCCAAACCCCTGGTATGGTGGGCTACTTGAGAACAAGACCATGTCTCATGCACATTTGCACCTTCAGTGCACAGCCTGGAGCTTAAAAGGAGTTGATTTGTGTTAAGTCAATTAATAAAAAAGTGCATTTCCTCTGTATTTTACTCTGATCTCTGTGAATAGCTTGGGGAGTATTTAGATGAGACTGTAGAAACCCTGCTGCCTGCACAGAGAGTATCCAGGAAGTCAAATGTAATTTTGTTTGTAAAGTATTAGGAAAAGCAGAAACTGGGTGAGAATGCCAGTTTGGGGCAAATCTAGTGCTGGGTTGAGCAGAGCCTTCCATGTTTAGGTAAAGGGCACCTGCTCTCCTCCCCCCAGGGCCGATTTTCCTCTTGGAAAATGGAGCTGGGATTCTCTTGGCTCCCACTTTCTTCTTCTGGAGGCAAAGAAAGTCAAAGGAACAAAATATCATTTTCAAAGTCCATCAGTTGTGGAAATAAAAAATGAGTCCTATGTCCTTTTATAAAGCAGCATATAAAGCAGTTAAGACCATAACCCCCACTCCTGGGACTTTGGTCTTTTCACCAGGCTGAAGGGTGATCTGTGATAGTTGCTTTCAAAGGAAAACTGGTTTGGGTAGCAGCCATTTAAGTAAAGGTGGGACAGGTTAAATTGAATTGCCGAGAAGTCAGAAGCCTAGCAGGTAGCACCTCTGTGGGTTCTTGATTTCTTTCAGGGAGTGTAGCGTTCTCCTGCTAGATGGCCTGCAAGTGAAGGAAAATTATCAGAGTTGTTAGAGAATCACAGACTGCCCATGCTGGGAGGAATCAGAGTTGTTCTGTAGTTCTGGGGATGACCAGTCCTTGCTGGGGCTGTACCCCGCAGACATCACTAATCTACTGCAGCATGGCAGTAGTTCAGTGAGGCAGTCTCAGTTTATCCAATGCACAAGTCACAAAACCCATTGCTCTCTTTTAGTCATTCTTAACACCTTGTTTTCATGGATGCAAAACCCAGGCCCAGAGAGGTGAAGCAACCTGGCCAAGATAACCTGGTGAGTTAGTGACAACGTCAGGACTAAAACCCAGATTGGTAGTGCTCTTTTTATGAAACCACACTGTGTGTGCTATTGGGACTGTTGGTTAAACAGTCACCTGTTTGGGAATGACTGGGTATTCTTTCAGGCTGGGTTGGATCGGTCCAACACTCTAAGTAAGCCTTGGGTTGTTTTGAGACTGGAAACTGGAACTGAGGAGTATTGGAGGGTACTGGAGAAGGAGCTGCATAGGCAAACTAGGCCCTGGTTCCAATTTCATGTCTAACATTACCTAAAGAGGGAATGTAAGTAACAGGCAAATAATTAATGTCTCAGCCCTGAGTATCTAGTAGTGGCTGTTCACTACTAATGGGGGAGTAGCTTCATCTCAAAGATAGTCTGATTTATTTATGAGAGTCCTGTGATTTAGAATTGGGAGCTGTATCCCCTTTGTCTAGGAAAAGAAAGGTTCTCCCCCCTCTGAATATTCTTCATGTGAAGCTTTACTGATAGCTTTGCAAACAACCCACGGTCCTTGGCCAAGTAAGTGAAACAGCAAATGAAGAAAACTATTTCTCCTTATTTATCTCCTGGTTGGAGTTAGGGGTTACTGACTGATACTACATTATACTACCTAATGGGATTTGAGTCTGGCTTGCAGTGAAAGAAAGGAAAACAGGAGACAGGGTGTCATGCTGTCTGAGATGATCCACCTTATTAAATTGTAATATGTCTCTGTGTTTTTTACCTTCCCAGTGATTCTTGGTCTCTTACCATTTCTAAGTTCCTTTTCTCCATGTGCAACATAGTTTGGGTGGAGGTAGGAATAAGAAGAAGCTAATTCTTACCTTAAAAGAAAAATAACTTGGCAGTCAAAAGAAAATTTATGGCCACACTCTTGGCAAACAGCATCCGGAACCCCAGCACTGAGAGAGACAGCATGTTCACCTTTTCGGCATGAACTGTGGTTGAACAAGAGGAAAGATGGTGGTTTCAGCAAGAGACTAAATTCCCTTCCAGAAATTGGGTCCACAACACTGTCACCAGCTGTCCCAGATTACCATAATTTTCCCTGGTCTACAAGCCCAGCTTGGTGCCAGACAGCCCTAACGCTGCTGCTCACACTGCACCAGGCAGGCTTTGGGATACCATATGTGCAGTCAGGCAAGTTCTGCTGCTGGGGGAGTCAGCTGGACTCAGGTATGGCTTTTGTTCTTTTTTGAAATCTGATGGTTTTTGGCCCCATCTGACAACTACAGAGTTTGCCTTAATCCTCAATTCTGAAGTTGGCCCTTTGATTTCAACTAACCTTTGGGTTCACGGCAGATCCCTGAAGTTTGCTTTGTGCTTTCAGGCTCCTTTGGTTTTAGCTTACCTGGAACAAACAGCAGTAGTCAGAGTTACACTGGCAACCAAGAGGCTCAGAGGATATCAGGTCTTAAAACTGGTGGAGACTTTAAGCAAGTAAACTGAGGACCAGCGGTGTGACTTGGTTAAGGTCATATAGCTATTTGCACAGCCAACATACTACCCTTCCTGGGCTCATCCCATTATGCTATGAGGCCAGCCTCCAGGTATGCCTCTAATTTGTAGGAAGAAGTAGGATTCTTAACAGCATGATAGGCTGGGCTGCTCTTTGTTTTGGCATTTACGCTAGATTATACTTCACTTGGATTGTCAATCCCAGAGCCTAGTAGTAGGATAGCAATTAGCATGAAGAAGACAGTGGTTGGTGCAGAGGAAAGATGGGGATGAAATAGGTTGGGCTTTATCTTAGACTCCAGCTCAGGGATGCAGAGAGTTTAAGTCCCAGTCAATGATGGGCTGCAGATGGGCCTGACTCTTGTTCCTAGCATGATGCTATCTTGAAAGCAATCTGTCAAGAGCTTCTATCTCCAAGTTCCCTTTCCCCCAACTTTTCTCCCCTACAATCCCAGCCCTTTAATATCAGGTACAACCTACTTGAAGAATTTGTCTTTGGTTCAAAGTCAGTGGAGTGCAAAATTTCATTGTTATGTTGAACTGAGCATGTCACTGAGTTTGGATCTTCATACCGACCGAGCTTGACAGCATTGTACTTCCCACTGGGAGACACGACAACAGCTGGGTCAAATTCTATTATTTTCTTGGATGAGTTGATATTTATATTTACATCCTTGGGGTAGAAATCCTTCACCAGACAAGCAACATTTGTCCCATTTTTCATGATGAAAACGGATGGTTTGGCAGGAGGCTGCCTTTCTGCAAATACAATCAATTTATTTCGTGAGATGATTATTCACAACATGTGGGAGTTACACAATGGTGTTTGCTTCAATTTCCGGGGCAAGCACTGCAGTGCAGGTTTCCTGCATCCTGTTAGTGACTTGGGCTTGTTAACACCTCTGTGAAAGGATGGCCAATGGAAGCGGAAGTGAAAGGCAGTAGGTTTGACTTCAGTTAGGAACTGGTAAGAGAGATGGCTGGGAGCAGAGATGGAAAGTAACAACTACAAAGGAGTTTCTAGATCATCTGAGTTTCAATTACAGATATGCAGGCTGAATATGGGTCTGTGTCAGTTGGTTTATTTTAAATGCATGAACGCTTGGAGTGAGATCAGAGCAGGCACCCATGCTTTGCATTATGTCAATTAAAAGAATCAAGAGTCTGAGAAGGACCATATAACTGGTTCAAACACTCTCAGGGTAGTAGTGTTGGGGTCACCTCAGAGAGTCATCTCCATTTTATGGACTGGATGGGATCTGCTGCTTAATTGGTTAAGTGGCACACCTCTCTGCCTTTAGGTGAACATGTACTCTGTTGTAAGGGACTACCCTGCAGTTTCCTTTGAGTATTTAATCAGAAATAACTCCTATCATTCTCAGGAAGTCCTTTACACATAACATCAGTTTAAACCCAGTTCTTGTTTTATTTCAGGAGGAGCTGTGGGACATGGGTCTCAGTCGTTGGTCTACTCCCGGCCCTTCTCCTCTCATGCTTCACCTTGCACCTACCTGCTGCTCTGCATATGCATCTTTTTTCTTTTCTTAAATTGAAAGCCTTGAAGCTTGAGGGAGGTAGCAATGATTTTTTTCCCCATTGTGCCTTACTGAAGTTTCTGAAGTGTGATAAATTTTTTGTCTGTGGAGACTTGGATTCTTAGGCTATCTGCTAAATAAAAAACCCTGAAAAAGTCCCAGATCAGGAAAGACAACTAGCTTCTGAATGGTGATCTGACTATATTGTCAATCATAAGCTTAACTGCTGATTTTCAATATGGCTCTAATATTTAAGACATAGGTGAGTTTGGCTTCTTGATATCCAATTAGAAATGTTCAATTCCAGTGTACTTCTATCTATTACTGCCTGCAATCAAGACACAAAGTGATGATAAGGAAAAGGTCTTGATAGTGAATGTAGAAATGCCATGGCCTTTCTAATGCTCTATCCTGAATCTGGGTTTGGGCTTCAGCAGCAAAGTGCAAATCAATTGGTTATTTCTGGTTGAGAAAGAATGTATGCTAGTCAGGAAGTTCCTCCTGATCACCACTTTGTAAATGGCCCATGACCCATCAGGGCTTTCCTAGGCAATCAGCTGTTCTGAGAAAACCCCTCATCACTAATACCATAGATCTTCATTTTTTTTCCTCTGTCTGGAGCTCAGCTAAAAGACTGGATTCTGTCCCAGTCACTTGGGGCAGGAAATTCATTCCTAAGAATCTGGCTCCTTGTATTTTTGCCTTTAGCGCTAGACAGGAGAGGAATTGGAGGCTCTTCAAAAGGTTCTCCTGGAATCTGCTTTCAACCTATGTGAGAAATCATAGTTTTGTTTCCCGGCATAGCCGAAGCCACTGATAACAGACGCTGATAACTCTAGCAGTAACGGAAACCACAAGTTCTGCTCATTCATCAACCTCCAAAATTTTGACATTTCTTGCTCACTCTACTGACTTTTGTGAGATGTATTCTGGTTGATTTTCAAAGCAGTTATGAGTTATAGAGAAAAGAAAGCAGTTCACTGAAAACCAAAACCAAAACGACCCTATCTCCTTGGTTACCTAAGAGTCTGACCCAATCCTAGACTGATTTAGTTGGATAATTAATTTAAAAATCTAAATTCAAAGGCGGTTGTCAATGATCACTTTGAGATGGAGTAACCAGGTTTGAATAATTTGAACAATGTAATATAGCTTAAAGAACAGATGTCTGAAGAAGTTCATACACTGATGATACTGAGCTCTGAGTCTCTTGGTCAGCCCTTCAGATAGACATTTGGTAAAGCAGTTTTCTCAGGCCCTCTTTCTCAATGAACATCTATCTGTTCAAAACAATTGTTTGAAAGTAAAGTACTTTTTGTAATCCATTCTTTGGTACTGTGGTAACCATAGAAAAGCCACCTGACTGAATTGAACCCTTTAAAAAAATGCAATGCATTTAACATAGTTGTCATATATAACCTAGTTTTTTTTAATATTTGACTTAAACCAAAATTTGAAGTTGTATAAAATTAGCACTATTGTAGTCCAAGATTTAAATTAAAGATTTGATTGTATATCTTTTGAGAACTTCCAGTCTTCTTGGTCCACAAATATAATTACATTTCAACATGTATTTCAAAGTGCTATTTGTTTTGGACAACTGTTATTTTATTTTCAGACTTTCTTTCTTTTTTTACAACTACCAATGCAATGCTAAACTATGTACTGGTAAACAAAACAAAAACAAGTATATGCCTTTCCTGAATGGTCTTTCTTAATTCAGAAGCTTAGAAATCATCTGTGTTTTGGATTCACATGAAGTCCTACTGGTTCCCCGAGAACTGCTGCATCTATAACACATCACTCATAATTTCAAGGCCCTCTGCCAATATGAGATTTAACTTGAATACTGAAATATGTTTGTTCTACTTGATTACTCTGCCCATGTTAACCACCTCTCTCCTAAATTTTTCCAGTTGCAGGACATTAGTTTTCAGGCTGCAGTGAGGCATGTACACTGGTGAACTTAGCCAAAGGGATGTGTAAGGATGAAGCAACTTCTTAGGGAATTTGGGCCAAAGTGTCCCTGCCACTGCCCACCCCCCACCATATACTCAATTATTAATATAACTCATCTAGATTTCTTTGGGCTTTTGGGATGCTGTGAAGATTTCAGAAATAAGTGAGAGCTATGGTTTTAACATATGTTTCTTAAAAACAAGAATAGTTACAGAGCAACTTCAGTAACTCAGCCTAATGTCTTTACTCTGGCTCCCTCCACATCTGTACCATTCCATCTCCTAGTTATGTAATGCAAACTGGATAGCAGCCCCAGTACCAAGACTCTATTCCTCCAAATATACAAGAAGAATCAACTCACGGGGCTCCACGAAGAGTTTGGTGCCAGCTCCAAAAAACATCTGCCTGGTGTCCCAGGAGCACACTGGATGCTGCCTCACAGGTAACCAGCCTGGGGCTGGCTCTGGGCTACCCCATCTGTGCCCTGCCTCCCAGCCTAGAGACTCCACAGCTCAGGGGACTACAAAGTTGCCCTTGATGAGATCAAAGGGCTGAGTGCTCAGAGCCTCAGTTCCCTTTGAAGATAATAATAGATTAACTGCTAGATAAGGATGTAAAAATGAAATCCCTAGCCAAGAAACCCTGGGACAGGGAAGAGGGCTGAGACAGAGCAAGAGAAGAGGGTGAGAGGTGACTGATATAGCTGCCTTCAAGATAGAACATTGAACCCCCAGTTTATTGGGAGGCCTCTCCAAGTAGAACCCAATAACTCAGGAGTAGGGACGGAATGCTGAATACTGACATTTCTTGTAATGAATGTCAGGCCATGGACTGTTTAGATACAGATCTTGTACTCAAATTTCGGTTCCCTTCTCTTGGATCACAAATACTGCTTTTTGATTAGAAACCTAATTTCTCCCCTATCACTCAGACTGAGTCTCACAATCATAACAAATCTGCTGCTTAATTCCCTGAGCCCAATGACAGGCTTTCGAAGGACCTGAGGATTGAACAAGAAATTGGTAACCGACAGGGGAGCCCAGTGGTGCTGTGTGTCATGGATGCAAGGCAGAGAAGCCAGTGCCTGCTTTAGACTGCTTGTGTTTGTTTTACAATTTCTCCTGACTCTGTATTCTAGATACAAGCTTCAGGAGGATATAGGAATCATGTGAAATGGGACTTAAAAGACCATATAGATTACTCTGCTTCATTACCCAAAATCAAGAATCTAGGACTAGAGCCAAAGGTAGTGACAGTTGTATAGGGTCACTATTTGCTGTCAAAACTTTAAGGACTGAGGAATGATCTGAAATCCTCATTCCCCCTGCCTGAGTGTCAAATCATGTTACCCTCCATCACTGTAGGAAGAGAAAACCAGAGAAATAAATGAAATATCACTGGAGAGCATGAGTCAGCCTCCTGGTAGAAGGACTAAGCATCAGTTTCATCCTTTCCTTCCTCCCTAAGATGCCCAAAGGCACAGCCTCAGAGATTTGATTCTAACACTGCAGATAATTCTGAATTTCAAGTGGAAATGATTTTAAGGAAAAATGAAACACAATACTTTTTGCTCAGCTGCAATTTGCCCCACATCAATCAGACTGCAATCAGCTACAACATGATTCTGTTTCCCCCCTTTTCATTGCTTCAATCTCTCTCCCCTCTAAGATAAGAAAACGCACCAAATTCCACTATTTCCCTGGAAGCAATAGGCAATCAAGAACCTCTGTATGTTTATATTATCCTCTCATAGGCAGAGACCATGTTGAGACTACCAGTCACTTTCAGGCTGTCAGCCCTGCCATTCAGGTACCTTTCCCCACTTTCTCCAAAATAGACTAAATCAGAATCTAACCACATAAGGGGTAATGCTTCCCCTACTGGACTTGGCATTTTGGAAAGCTTCTGAAAGACTGTTGTTCTCTAGGCTAGTCTCAGTGACTGACCATTGGCACTACCTAAACTCCCTGAAGATAGCCCCTGGATTTCCAAATGTTAGAACAAATCCCTAGAGGACAGTGACTCAAGGAGAGCATCATTACTTCTCTATTGTCCTGAAGTTGGTGGCTGTGCTTCTACATTGGATGTAGGCTCCCAAATTCTGGAGAGAGTCCTCAGATTCAGGGTTAATGGGGAGATGAGGGTATAACTGCTCTTGGCAGACCCAGATGAGGATGGGACCTTGGAGATCATTCATTTAATCTGAGTTAGGTACATTGATCCAATGATGTTCTCAGCAAGAAAAGATAAAGGCAAGATTGGCTTTTGTCATCTGAGGGAAAGAAGACTCTCTTGATCTAACTCCTTCTTCAATAATATTTTTCTTTCTAACTCTCCCTCTTCCTACACTGCGCCCATGACCCTTTTTCCTCATAAACAGTGAGAGGCTTTCCTCATCTAGACCTTGCCTTTTTCTGGTTCCAGTTCCTGACCAGGTGGCCAGAAGCCTGGCTAAGAACCTTATTTAAGCAGTTGTAGAAGACTTATCAACACTAATCCTTAGAACAGAGTTTCCAAGCACACAGAAAATTTTCCCTAGAGAAACCTAATGAATTTGTCCTCAAATTGTATCCTGACTCTTTGCAACATCATCATCATAGATTTGCCTTTAGAACCAACCTCCTGATTTTCCAAGTAGCTCCATTCAGTCAGGACTATGTTATAACAGCTCCAAGGCAATATATGCACTGAAGTGAAATGCACAACTTACTTGGTTCCACGGTAAGTTGGGTCCCACTTCCAAAGGTGAGCTGTTTTGCTGAAGCACCACTTCAGGCATTATTACAAAAACCTTGCTACTTATTTGCCCTCTGTCTGGTCTGTCTGGAAGTGGGTGGGTACAGCAGAGCAAATGAAGCTGGAGACAGAACTTTGCAAGTGTTTCTGAGATCTAAACATGGTATTTTGGCAGCATGTTTGATGTGTATTGTCTTCTGAGTGTCGACCTTTAGGGAAGTCCCTGGGTTTTCTGCTATTATCTCAGCCTGCCATACCTTACCCCCAGATCTTGCCTCAGGATCATATTTTCATGGGGAGAAGTGAATCATTTTGGTTTTACTGAGAGTTGCCAAACAGCAGTTGTCAGCAGAAAGGCTAAAGTCAATCACAAGGACTGTGCCTCAGTCAGAGGTAGGAGGGCATGGTGGTTGGAGAAAGAACCATTGATGTAAAAGACTCAGTCTGTCCAAAGCCTCATAATAATTACAATGGCTACCATTGTGTAAGTACATTACTACTTACAGACAGATAGTGTCTCATAGTATCTCGTGTTTATTTGACTCCAACAAATATGATCATAACAGATCCCATGAAGGGACACTATGAGGTCCATCTTACAGATGCAGTCACTGAAGCTAAGAATGGTGTAAGATAGTGGGTGGCTGAGCTGGGCCTCACTCTCAGGTCTCCAGGCTCTAGTTTCCACCCATTGAACCAGAGTACTAAATGATAGGACTGGAAGGAACTTCAGCTGTCACTTGTCAAAACCTCTGTGGTCACAAAGGACTAATTAATGGATGTATAGGGAGAGCTTCAACTCCTTTTCCACTGTCTCTCTTGTGAAGTCACAGAATTCCTACTGGGTCATAAGACAGTCACATCACTGAACTTGCTTGCTTTTCCTACTAAATTGTCCCTAAGAATTGGTCTGGATGGAAGTCAGGATCATAGCATGCTAAAGCTGGAAGACACCTCAGAAATCTTTTGGTTTACCTAGAGTGAAACTAGAGTGCAGTGAAGTTAAGACACAGAACTTGTCACTCAAAGAGAAAGATCTTTTTCTCTGAGTTCTTGGTTTAACATGCTCATCACCGCACTGCACATTTACTAGATATACTGTAGGACAGGTCTGCTCATGGCCTTGATCTGTAAATGGGGAATGCATGGGGATTAAGTAAGCTGGTTCTCTAAAGTTCCTCAGGTAGAGGGGAGACAATGAAGATGCCCCAGGAAGGGCAGTGGATCAAGAAAACTCCTGCAGCACACACCCCAATTCTGGATTTTATCAGAAACCTTGTCCCAGCTCCTCAAACCATCCCTTGCTAAATTACATGCTGGAGGGATTTTTCAGTGACCTGAAAAGCATTTCCCAAGCTGGCAATTTGGGAAAATATTTAACGAAGATCAATGCCAAACATAGCAGTTGTGAGAAGGAAAAACGAGTCACTTACTTGGTTCTACCTCCACGTAGGTTCCTTTGCCAAAGATCAGTGGACTCCACACAGCTGATAAACCTATTCTAAAAACTGCCTTGCTTCCTCTTTACGTCAGTCATGGCCTCAGTTGCCAAGTCATGTGATACTCATTGGATGGGATTTCCTGTCTTGTCTGGCCTAACCTCATTTCTCCTGTCTCGGGGACTGTCCTTCAGGACAAAGCAGGAGGTGATTCCTGCATCAAATAGAAGTCCAAGCTTTTGCCATGTTACAGCTGGAATGTTCTCTGCATGAGAGAGACTGAAAAGGGGTTTCTCAGTTTGATCAGAAGAAGAGAGAGGTGAAATGGTGGTGATAGACTTTGGGCTACACTTAGGCAGGACAAAGATCTAGTGAATTATATACCCTATTCATTCCTACCTTCTAGGGAATTCTCTTTCATAACTAGTCAGAGCTTTGCAATGTGGCCAAGTATTGTGCAGTTGCCTGACTTCTTAGTATTAAATAGAATTGGAGTCTTTAGAACATTTTAGTAACATATTCATGAATATAAAATTTTAGCAAGCTTTAATGACATTCTCAGATTTAAAAGTGACAGTTAAATTAGCCTCTCTCTGTCATCTGTAAAATTCAGAGTGTATGAGGTTGCCTATATGTCCCTCATAAAAATCAGGGAGAGAAAGGCAGGTTAGTCTACAGCTCATAAGGGACTGCAGATCATACTTTGGGTATCACTAAAATGGACAGTGATTCTCAGTTATGGTGAAGTTGAAAGAGGTCAGAAAACCTGAAATCTAGCTACACTCTGTCTCTTACTAAGTGTGTAGTATTGGCCAAGTTCCTTAAATTCATCAAGCCTCATTTGCCTCCTTTATAAAATGAGGGTAATCTCTTCTGTGTTGGGTTTTACAGTTGATGAAGGGCATATAGGAAGCATTTTGTAAACTAGAAAGCCTCAGTGTGATTATTAGAATGTTTATTAAGTTTGACCCAGAGAGAATAAGCATTCCTTGAAGCAGGGGTGCAATTTCACTCAGCTCAGAGTTCTCCAGGGCAGGGTTGTAGAGAAAAGTTGCTGGGGGAGAACAGAATCCTACTTCTTTGGTATCTGAGAATAGATGCCCACTGAGGGCTGTGAGGCCTGTCTCCCATGGTCTTTCTAGAGGTCAGGTGTGACCTCCCTTCTATTCTCCCATCTTCCCTCATGAATCCCAAAGCTGAAGTCCAAAAGCCACTTGCTCCAGACACTGATTACCAACTTGACATCATTTTTGAATTCCCTCCACGTCACTAACTGTCCTCCAGCCACACAGGCCTCCTTGCTATTTTCACACCCTTAGGCAGTGCTGTGTTCTCTCTGCCTGGAAGTGCTCTTCCTCCAGATCTCTGCATGGTGCTTACTACGTCACCCCCTCAGGCCCCTGTTTGATGCCACCTTTCCATGAGGCTTTTGTGACTCCTCTGTTAAAAGTTGCACACTGCTCCTCCCACTAGTACTCTGTATCCCCTGCCCTGGTTTACTTTCCTTCCTAAGGCATATTGTCACCTAAAAACTATGTATTTCATTTATTTACTTAGTTTACCATCTCTCTTTTGCCAGTGGAATGAGAGCTCCAACATGCCACGGATTTCTGTCTGCTCTGTTCATGCTGACCCCCCAGCAGTTAGAAGAGTGCCTGGCATAGAGGGACAGGGACTTGTCACAGGTTGCAGAGCTGGCTCTGCAGGATCCGAGCATACTTTCATTCCTATTTCCTTTGTTTTACACCACAGCCTTAGACCACTTGCCCTCTCATTCATTCATTCATTCATTGGTTCATTCACTCATTCAGCAAACATTTATTTAGGGCCTTCAGTGTATTTGTGGATACAGTAAGGAACAACTTAGAGTTTTTACCCTCACTGAACAAGGAAGACAGATGTAAGTAGTCTTACAAGGTTTCAGGTGGAGATGAGGGCTATACAAAGCAAAGCAGCAGCGTAAGGAGATTGAGGAATGACAGCAGGTGTGGGGAAGGCCCCACTACAAGAGTACAGACTTGGAGAAGGAGAGGGAGAAAACCATGTGGATTCCTGGAGAAAATGGGAACAGGCAGAGGGAACTGCAGGTCAGAGGCTCCATTTTGGAAGATGTCATCCTGATGAGGGAGAGGGAATGCCAATGATGGGAGTGGGAAGCTGCCTCAGAATTTTAGAAACATGTGGATGAGCCCTGGATTTTGGGGGCTCCTCTTCCTGGGGGTGATACTATGATCATTGGATTTTTCTGAGTTTAGGGACCTTAGGGGGAAATAGCCAAACTGCTCTTTCAGACTCTGTCGGCAGTTTGGAAAAGAGCTCATTAGAGGCTTGAGGGGGAGGCTGGGCCAGGCGGGAAAAAACCTCCATGTGTGCCTCAGTCAAACTGCAGTTTCAATAGAAGAGCGGGGTTCTTAAGTGCACAGATTCTCAATCAGACATTGGGTACAAATTTTGACTTTGTTAAGTTGGGGCTTAGGGGAACCCCTCCCAACATGCAGAAGTGCAGGTAATAGTATCTCATTCTGCACCATCACTGTGGGAACTGAATAAAGTGACATTCATTATTAAAGCACCTGATCAAGTAGCCTGATACATAGTAGGCACTCAGAAACTGGCAGTTGATATAATGATGATATGCCATAATACATGTTATTCTAAGTCCACATCATGTGCCACTTTGGTGAAGATGTTCCTGACCACCGTGGCCTTTTTCTAAGCACCTGTCATTGTCACAGTCAGCAGCACACATTTACTTTGTGGCACTTTATGCCATGCTACTGTGTCCTGGTTCTGTTTGATGAAGTTATGTGACCTCCCCAGGTTTTCTCTTTCCAGAGGGCTAGAAGGAGTGGTGGGCTTGGGGCTGTGGGTTTGTGAAGACCTGTTCTGTTAGTTTTGTGCTACCCAGGAAGCCTGCAAGTAGGAACTTGAAAGAAGCTCCAGAGGAGAGAAAGCATGGCAAGGAAGGAGGCTTCTGAGAAGAGAAAGGCAGTTTGCTCTTCTCTCTAATACTAGTCGGCAAGAAGAGAAGGCACCATTCAAAGGTCTGGACCCTGCCCTCTCTGGATGCCCTTATCGTTTTATTTCAAAGGGTAATGGAATGCACCAGGTCAGTGTTTCCTAAACTTCAATTAATCACATCTCCTGTTTTTTTTTTTTTTGTCACATCCATCTGTTGTAAATTTGTTCAATAATTTTCTTTAAATTTGCTTACTTTTTAGCATAAAATATGACCAAAAGGAAACTTTAAATCACATGGGTTTGGCAACCTAGTTATACTATTCTGATATCTATGAAAAGCTCAATGAAGATGAAAAGAAAGTCTATGTACCATCTAAAGCCATGTGTTATGCCTTCCACGTGCAGGGAAACACTGAACCAAGTATGTCAGTAAACAAAAGAACTCAATTCATTAGGCAGAACTTGGTGAACCAAGAGAGATAAGGGAAATCAGTCATTAACTTTGTGGGGAATGTGGATAAACTGTTGTTTTAATGAGAAATTTTAAAGCCGATGAGGTCTAAAGGCCAGGGCCTGAATTAGTTGAATTTCCAAAATCTTACTGTGATTTAAAAAAAAATTGAATCAGAATTTCCCTGCTCTGACTCTGTTAGCACAGTTTTGGATCTTTATCTTCTTCTGGATGCAAAGCCCCTGCCCCGCTTCTCCCAGTAGTGTGTGAGGTTTGGGAATGCCTAGCCTCCACCCCTCTTTTCCCTTCCTCTGCCCTCAATGCTGTGCCTCATTCATTTCATCTACCCAAGACTGTCCTATCAATACCCAATCAGTCTCTGAGGGGAGCCCACCACATCACACTCTCCCACCTCCCTCTCTAGAGCCTTCTCTTACCTTGGAAAACAGAAGTTGAATGCCAAGTCATGAGGCCAGAGGGTTTTGTTACTTTCTCAGTAGGCGGCTCAGTAGATGTGGAACAATTGACACCATTGTTAGCCTTCCCTAGGACCATTGAGATGGGGTTTTGCTATTTGTTTATTACATTCAGTGACTTAATATTAATATCCACTATCTAACTGGAAGCTGCTGCCCAGTGGAGACTGATGTTGTTTTTCATGCAAGGCACAGTTGAATTCAAATGCTATTTAAATGACACGAAAGATGCCTTCTTTGCTGGGTACTGTCCTTTGACAACTTTATCATAGATTCCTTTATAACAGTTGATAAGTGAGTGGCAGCATGTCCTCTTAGTGCACCATGAGTCCTTAGGGAACTATTCCTGTCTGTGTCCAACAGATTTTAAAGCATTTCTTAGTTGGAAGCATTACACACTCACTTTGTTCTGCTTGGAATCTTGTCTCACTGGGAACTAGAATGTTCCAGCTTCCTCACTAGTAACCTGACTTTCATTTGCAGCTTAAACAATTAGAAACAGATGTCTGGAAAGGGTTTCTGTCTTCTGAAGAGAAGTGCAGCAACGCCAGTGACGACCCTCTGGCCTCCCTCTCTGCCTGGGGGGCTGAGTGAGTTCTGAGCTACCCCAAGAACGTGTGCTTGGTTGGCCTGAGGAAAGTCAGGATTATTTCTATCCAGAGACACCCTGGTAGAATCACCCAGACTCAGATCTGCCTTGTCCCTGGTCAGTCCTGACTCTCTCAGGAAGTCGAGCTGATGACTTTGTGGTCTCGGCAGCCTGACCTGAGTGTGGGACTGGGCAGGATTGGCTCAGTCCCCCAACTTGTGTGGGTTCTCTCGCAGCACTGGAGCGTATTTTTTTTTTACAGACAACCCCCCTTCCAGCTCCCATGGAGGGGACTAACCGTAGCTCACATCTTCCCCAAAGTGCTCCTTTACATGATTTTGATGCTGTTACTACCATTTCCTGACATTTCTGCACCCCACCCCCACCCCAGATGGAGCATGCCTTAAACAAGAGCAGAAAAGTGAGTTACTTACTTGGTTTCACAGTCAGCTGGGTTCCTTTTCCAAAATGAGTTGTTCCATAACACAGTACCAGAGGGCATTCCAAAAACCTCCATGGTACTCCCTCGCTTCTTCTTCCTGTTAGCCTTAGGACTTGGAGGTCTTTAGGGCTCGTCTCCTAGAAAGATGGCTCCTGTTGCTTATCCAAGTGGTTCATGAGGACTTGATCCATTGCAGATAGGGGTAGTTTGCTTTTGGGAGCTTGTCTGAGGGGTAGGAAGGAGCACATTTTCCTGTGGGAGCATTTCAGTAGAGTGCACTTCATGAAGTGCTCTGAGTTGTTGCTATTGTTTGAGATTGTTCTCACTTTCTAGATCCAAACCTAACTCTCAGTCTTGGAAAACTGGCATCACCCTGGGTTTGGGTCTTGGATTCATGACTATTCCAGAGTCAAGGTGCTTTAGGGGCAGATTACAAGTGGCACAATACTAAGAGACAGGGCCGTGTGAAACGCTGATCAGGCAGCGGTGACTTACAGCATGGCCAGCGTTAGAATAAACAACTATGGCTGGTGATTGCCTAAAAATAAATCAGTCTCTCTTTAAATTCATCTTCCCAAACTGCAAAGCAAAGCACTCAGGCAAATCTCTGGAGGGATTTGGATTCAGAAATTCCATATGGGATGGCTTATATCATGCTCCTTTGCAATAGAATCAACACAAGCCAAGACAAGAATCATCTTTAAAGAAACACCTTTTTGTATTGCCCAAGTGTGGCTGTAAGAACAGTTTCACCCAAGGGAGAAGAGCAGTGAGTGAACTGGGGGTCACCTCTCTTGCTCCGGTCAGCTTCCTGACATCCTTTCCGTGTCACTGAGAAGGAGGGACAGCCACGTGCTGCATTCATCCCCTGGGGCAGGGTAGCCAGCCTGAAGACACTCCAGGCAAATGCCATGTTTGCCCCTGCAGTTTTTGTACAGGTCTTTATGGCTTTTGTAGCATTGTGGTATCCCACCAATATCACAGGGCTACAGAGCTTTACAAAAACCTCCCTGTGGTTCTGCCCTCAGAGGCCTCTGAGAACCCCTGTGACGGATGCTTTCTCCAAGGCAAACTAGAAAGATCAAAGGGTTTGGTGGTTAGGTCAGGGCAGGCCTGCCCAGATGCTTCTTTCTGCAGCTTTTCTGCCCTGTTGTCTAGACTTGCCCTGGAGTTTGTGACCAAGAATGGACTTCCGGAAATCATCACGTCCCTTCCTATCTGTGTCTTCTGCCAGTGTCTTCTCAGTGGTTTCCCACAGGGGACTTTGTCAGATACCTGAGGTCACAAGTGGATTCTATGTGCTGTAGGTCAGAAAAGGTTTGTGGTCAATGTAATTTCTCCTGTCACCTGCTAAGCTTCTGAGTCACCTCTGCCTGCTGCACTTTACACCTGAATAGTGTTACACAGTTTACAAAGGGCTGTCCTGTAAATGCAACATTTTATCCTCTCCATTGACTCCCTGGTTGCTCAATTCAGGGCCAGTGGCCCCTATGGTTGCTTTGTAGAAACGGCAACCCCACTGGGTAAATGCAGAGGAAGCCTTTGGGTTCAAGCTAGGCAAACAGATGGCACCTTTGTGTGCTTTATAAAAGCCATCCCTTTCTCCAGCTGATGCAGTCCCAACACCACAGCCTCAGCACAGGCTGCAAGCATGAGCTAAATTTTAGCTGCACTTATCCCTTTGGCCAAGTACCCTTGTGCAAGACACAAGCTGGGCAACAAGACACAGTGGCTCTGCCAAATTCAACCAATGCTTTTTCTTTCTTTATTGTTTGACCTCTGATTTTTGACACAGTCATTCCCTCTTTGAAAACCTTCTTCTGAAGCTCAAAAGACACTGGTCTTGGTTTGTCTTTGATCTCTGTATTTAATCACTGAAAATAAAGTCATATACTAAGCTCATCGAAAATGACTTTATTAAATGCTAACCATTAAAGGACATTGTGAGTTTTGCTATTGTTATCAAAGGGAGCAGGACTGAAAAAAGATTGATCCTCACTTTCCCTGGAGGATCTTATCCAAATCCATGCCTTGCTTTAAGTATCACAATTTTTGTTATAATATTTGTGATAATGCTTTCCCACCCTACATACATGTGGCAACTGTGCTCCATAAACTTCAAGCAGCTTCATCTCCATACACAGAGTCTAACAGTCTTTTGCTGATAACCCTGCCCCCCAAGAAAACAAATAGGAAAAAAGGAAAAGGAACAAATATTATAGTCATAGTAATACAGAATGTAATAGGGAATGACTTTGTGCAGAAAGCAGCCTCCAGTTCCATAAAATGATAAAACTGACCCAAATACTTGGTTGAACTCTTGGAGTCAAGGACGATGGATCTGCAGGTCTTCTGGGTGGTGCTCCAGGGTATTCCAGATGCTAGTTCCAGGGTGGCTGTGCTTTGGTGACAGGGCGAGGGCTCAGTGAAGGCCTAGGCTGACCACGTTGCCTTCAGCACCCATACTACATTTCTGTGATGACACTTCAGCTTTTCCATTAAAAATAACACTTACTTTAAGGGGCAGGTAGTTGGATGGTAACTTGAGTTTTTGGTAAAACCATTATGAAGAGGAATAGAACAAAATGGCTTGAAGAGTTAGTGGGTCAAATAATATACTTAGCAACTGGACAGGAATTAAAAGAAGCTAGGATTTTAAACTGAGAGCCATATAAAGCCCCAAGAATGGATAAATCTGGTCAAGTTCCTCATTTAGGGGCCCCCTGATACACTTGACTTTTTCAAAGCCTTGCTTACTTTCTCTGTGATGCTCACCCACCCGCAGAAGTGAGCTTGACAGTCAACTGATTGTAGTTTGTTGGCACATCTGTAGAAGTCTGGAGCTACCCTCCAATCCCACAAGTGGAAGACTTCATCTTGAGCTGTTATTATTATCTGAGATCTTGGAAGGCAGTGATTTTAAGATGTACCTCACTTATGTGTAGGTCTTGAATAAGAATGACCCAAAATATGCAATATCATAATTAGAAGTTTTCTTATTTATTTTACCTATATAGTCAGTAACAGAATTCATTGTTGTCTTAGAAATATTTCATATGAACATACAGTTTTAATTTGTTTGATTTCCTATAGACTCAGGGAGTTCTTTGAGCAGAGCAGTATTCTCTAAGAAAGCATGCTAATTATCAATAAATGTATTGCATTTCACTTTTTTACTGTTTAATCATACTGCAGACTTCTTGTCCACTTAAAAATGAAAAACACTTTATTAGAAAGTTTTTGAGACATTCCAAAAAAAGAGAGATTAATAGAATCAATATAGACTCATCACCTAGATCTAACAATTGTTAATGTTTGCTATACTTTCTATTTATTTTGGTTAAGTTTTTAAAAAGAAGTTACAGACATCATGACAGTTCATTCTTAAACACTGTTGACATCCATTAAAAAAATATTTTCCTACATGACCATAATATCACTTCCCATTTAACAAAATGAACATTTCCTTAAAATCACTTAATAGCCAATCCATGGTCAAATTTTCCTAATTCTTCCCAAAATGTCTTTTACAGATTAAAAAGAGAAAGAATCCAATTAAAGATCATGCATTTAATTTGGTTGCTAAATCTTTTAATTTCTTTAATCTGTAACAGTTTTTCTTCCAGTGCTTTCCCTCCTTTGTAGGTTTTTTCTCTCCTCGTAACACTGATTATTGAAGGCCTATTGTCCTGGAGAATGTCTCACCTTCTGGATTTTTCTAGTAATTTCTTTGTGGATCCTTTATGTTGTTCTTTTAGCTCCCTTGTCTCCTGTTAGAATGAAAGGTTTGATTAGGGTTAGTTTATTATTTTTGGCAGGAATACTATGTGAGTGATGTTGTGTCTTCAAACCACATCATGTCATGTTTAGACATAATGACTCAGTAAGGCTAAGGTTGATTACTAGTATGAGACAGGGACAGAAAAAGATATATTTTGTAAAGTTACAAATTCCCATTGCAACCAGTAAGTAATACGAGACTTTAAAGTGTTTTAAAACTTTTTTTTTTGGCTTGGATATTTTTTTCTGCATGATTTCTTGTGTGAAGCAGGAAGCTAGTCATATTTCTTCTTTCTGTAACTGTGAATGCTTCCAGTCCGCTCTACCAGGAAGACGTTATAAACTCATCAGTAGATGCTGAAAATTTAATATGTGAAGGAGTCTGCTTTTTTAGAAAATAAGTAATCCAAGGATGATATGTTCCATTTCTGCACTAAAAGTGAGAATTTCATTAAAACTGTTATCTCTGTCAATTGTTTATATTCCCTGAAAACAAGCTCTGATTTTAGTTTGAGTTTGATGTATTCTATCCTTTAAACTATAAGCCCAGTTATTTTGGACAACCTGAGAGGAAGCCTAGGTATAGTTTTCTTCCCCTGTGCATTACTTTTGCTCTTCTAGACTTAAAAAGAGCAACTGGATTTGCTATGCTAACTGGTAATTGTAATCCTAAAATGAAGGGATCGATTCCTGTGCTCTTGAAGCAAACACATGCAGGGTCAAGAGAGGAGCAAAGGAGGGCCCAGGACTCATAAACTCTCGGATGTATGGTAGTAACATTGATTGGTCCTCTAAAGAGAAAAGAAATACTATGTTCCCAGGAAATATCTTTCAAAAACACGAGATTAAGTGGGTAGGGATAGATAGTGCCTTTGCCAGGGGATGAGGAGACTGCTTAGCAGTGTTAGGTCAGAGAGGGAGATTTCTTGACTCTGAAGTAATATTCCTGGTTGTGCTGTGTCTTCCACTATCTTCAAGGACCAGCTCAAGATTCATCTCCAAGAGCTCTTCCCAGCTAACTCTATCTATCAAAATATTCCCTGCCACTAACAGCATACTTTGATTTTCTGATGATTCAGGTGTTGTTTATGAAGGGCCTGTAGTCTTCGTCACATCACTGGGCCATTTGTCCAGGGCTACCCCATAACAATCTTCTTGCCATCTCTACCTCCTCATTTGACAGTTTCCTCATCAGAACAAGACACATGAACTGTTAGGATTTGGGGATTCAGTGTCAGGGTTTCACCTTCTGGATCTGCCTCTAATTCAGAATACATTATTTAAGAAAATTTGGACTCTGTAAGAATGTCATATTCCAATGAGATGAAATTCAATTCACAACAACCATTGTCCAAGCACTTAGGTTGTTTTGTACTAGGAATTGGGCTTTTTTGAAGGGAGGAACTCTGTATATTTGAACAGACATGGGTTCAACTTCTTGGTTCATCGTATACTAGCGCGTGACCCAGTATACAAGGTCATGGTCATTGTTAGTTCTATTCCCTTTACTTTTTCCATGACATTTGTTTTATATCATCATAAGTATAGCTAATAAATGTTAAAATATGTGATTGGGATTATTTATTACTGATGACTTTGGAGATACTTGTTCACATTCTGAAACTATTGCAGTAGACAATATGGAGTAAAATCTTAAGAAAGGAATAGGGGGCAAGTGGGCAGCAAAATTCAGATATTATATATTATTTTTCCATGACACTCAGAAGACTCCTCCTGATCCTGGGACATACATAGTGGATCACAGCTGGGTCTTTTTGAACAAAGGCTTAACACATGTCAAACTCCGTGGTATGTAGTCACAGTGAAATACAGCAGTTCAAAAACCCCCTTCTTCATTTACCCCTGTCCTTGGCATTTTGCCATCACCACCCTCTTTCATCTGGAATACCTCAGAGATTTTCTTTCACTAAGGCTGTTATTGTGGTTAAATGCTATAACTCAGAGGCACAAAATTATTACAATCTTGCAAATAAATGAGTAAAACATTAAGAACCTAAAAAAAGAGCAAAGGACAAATAAGAAAGTCTCTCATTGTTTAACAAAGTTAAGAAAATGTTTTAACCCTATAGTAATAAAATACATAAATAAAGCATTAGTAAGTCATTTCTTTGGACAGATATTCAAGCAATCCTTTTGCTTGAAAAGGTGGTGTTCCCAATGCTGGCAAGATGTTGGTAACAATATAGTTGTATTTTTATTGGAAGCCAATTAGTTAATATTAATATCAAGAGAGTGAAAATATCAATACTAGTTTGAGTAAATATTTCTACTTTGGGGGATTTACTGTGAGAAAATACTATATGTGTCTGAATATAAAGTGAGGTTTATTATCCTCAGAGAAGATAAGAGTCCTCTTATATTTGATTCCTTACAAAAATTACAAAAAGCAGTATTATAATACTTTCATTCAATCATTTTATTTTGCCCAGTTAAGTATAGGTTAGTGAAGACACATTAATGGGCTGATTTCAGTCAGTGCTAGCTCATAGATACTTGGCTGAAGTCAGCTGATGAGGTTAGTGGAAAAGAAGACTGACTAATTTAACAAAAACTTAGTAACTATTCTTGGTAGTATGACTTCGAGATTACAAGTGTTTTATGTTTTATAGACAAATCCTTTAAAATAAATGTTTTGTTGCAGATCATGAATATTCACTTACAGGATAAATGGTAGAACAATAGTTCTAATGTTTTGTGAGTAGGTATTGTCTTAAAAATGTTTTAAGATATGGATTCATGATGTACTATAATTCAAACAACTTAGACACAAGTGAGTTTGATATGCTATTGAAAAATGTTTGAAGATTAAAAAAGCATCTGAACTGATGACAAATACATTGATTTTAGATGCTTGTAAAATTTTATGAACTATGAGAATGGAAAAAAAGCAGTATTTCAAAATGAACATACTATTTTATATAATACATGATTATAAATATGTATTGTGACTAAATCAGTACATTTGAATTTTTAAAGTAGAGTTTGACAATTTCATCTGCAACTCTAACCATTTATATATTCAAGTTGGCTTTATTTTGAATCTTTTTATTGAGGAAAATACAAATTTACTTCAAATTTTATATATATGTGTGTGTGTGTGCAGTTTCATATACATATAAAATCTTCCTCATGCATATGTGATAATTTTAAATAATAAAAAAATTATACACAGGTTAGTTGATCACAGAAATTTTTATAACAGGAAAAATGTAGAAGCTGCCTAAATTCTCAATCATAAGAGAACTGATTAAGGAAACCATAGTATGTTTCTAGATAGAATATTAACGTAGTTCATTAAAAATACCGATTAAGAAAGTATTTAGTAATGTAGGAATTGATTATATAATGTTAAAAAAGATACAAATGTGTATATGAAGTATGACTACATATACAGAATATATAATAATTTGTATATTAAAAAAGAAAACCAGGAAGGAATATACCAAAGTAGCAACTACAGTTGCTTTTTGGTGGCAGTCCTGGTTTTCTTTCAACGTAGAATTCAATAATGAATTCTAGTGAGGAAATGAGCTCAGGCTTTTTAGTTCTAGCTCCCGAGCAATGTAGACAAGTTTCCCAGTGTAGTCATCCACCTGAACTCACTCTCTGACAAAGATCTTTGTTTTACTGCTGAATGGCTTGACTATTACAAAGCTATTCCTGCTATTGAAATGAAATCTCTTTGTCCATATATATATATTTTATATATACACACACATACATATCCCATAAATATATATTTTTCATATATATATATTTTCCATAAATGTGTGTCTATACACATACACACACATTCCGATTCTTCCCTCTGCTGCATGCTTTTGGGTCTCTACAGGCAAGTTAATGTTCTTTGTGTGCTCCAGTTGGGTCTTTTCCTGACACGGGAAGAGAAGTGCTGCCTCCGGGAGGCTCCAGACTCTCTTTGTATGATCCACACAGAGCCTCCAAACAAAGAGGACAAAGTTCCATCTTTCATTTTGGGCAGTGTTCCTCAAGCTTTGGAAATCCTGCCCTGGTTTCTTTAGTCTTTAGCTTATGGTTGTTATCTCTGTTAAAATACAATGCTCCTTCCCTCCCACTCCAACCTCAGAAAAGCTAAAGCCTCCATCTATTTTAATCACTCAGTAAATTAGTATGAATTGGTTTCAGGTCATTTCCTGATAAAAGGTTTTGATAGGAATAGAATGAAAGCATATGAGAGATGTGATAGGGGGGAGGTCCGAGGAAAGGGCACAGAAAGATGGAGTGGGGAGCCATGGATGACCCACTTTACAGTTTGCAGAGGGTTCACAGCTGACAGCCTCCCTGAGCTATTGCCAAGACTGGATTATTTCAGTGGTCACAGCTAACCACTATTTTTTTTATTGTTTTGGGTGGGTTTTGCAAGATTCAAGGATTCTGCACTCCTTGAATTCCCATGTTTTCTTTCAGAGACATTAAGAAAATATACACCCTAATATGGCCTTTAAGTTTCCTAGGGAGATTAGGTTAATATCAATTCAAGTGATAAATGCTCTGAGGCTACAAAAGTATTTTCCCTGGTGCTAATGTCTGTTTCTTTCCTTGTACTTTGTCCCTGCTCTTATCTTAGTTTTACTATGTAGGTAGTGCATAGTTAAGGACCATTTTCTTGAGGCAAAATAAAAATACTAAACAAAATCTATAGACTTAGGGAAAGCCAGAGTACAACCTCTTACAGGCAGTTGCAGTATAAGGCCATCCCTGCAAGGCCTGGTGTGAGCCCGTGGTGATATTCTGCTCAGCAGAATCTCTATCCCCATTGCCTCACATGTGGAGAGAGGAAAGGTGCTGCTGCTCATGATTTTGAATGTCCCTCCAGTGTGTGACCACCATGTGGGGTTCAGAGAGTGAGATGGGCAAGGTCAGTGATACAGGAAGGCATTAAGTGTCAAAGTTTTGAATAGATTTGCAGGTTTTCCTAAAATACATGTAAATTGTAATTCCTACTTTCCAATAATTCCCTTAACTCTCACCTTCTTAAATCTTAACAGCAAACTCAACTTTAGTAATTCCCAACAGGAGGCATTCGATGCCTGAAGATGCTCAGGACAAAGTCCCCAGTCTCTGTCTTTGAGCAGGTGTTAGCTGATAGATGGGATCACAAGTATGGGAATTTCTGAGAAGCCAGTTCTCATGCTCTGCCCTGGTGGATGCTTCCTGGGTAGATGGCGGTTGTGACCCACATCTGCTGTGAACTGGCCCAGTGCCAGCAGCTTTTATTCTCTGAATTGGAAAGGAACTTGTATGTGGGGTGTTTGGGGTACAGGAACCACAGGATGTGGACATTCTGGGTCTCTGCTGCCTCATAAGGAAGATGCATCTGTTGGATTAGGCAGCTGGTGAGAAGACTGCGTCAGCAGCGGGAATGAGCAGTTTCCCAGCGTGCAGGTCCCATCTGTTCCACCACTTCCTACCTTCCTCTTAGAACATGGGCTTTTCCAGGCCTATTAGCCAGTTTATATAGTCAAGTCTGACTACTGGGATCAGTGTGATGGCATAAACAATGCTGAATAAGGAGATATCTCCTCCAGATGTGATGGAGACCAGATGGCTTAGGTTGTGGAAGCTGAAAGGCCATGGCAGAACCATTCTGACCTCTCCTGGCAAACTATCCAGAAAGAAAGTTTCTCTGAATGAAGAAAATTTCTCTATTGTTTTTCTCATTAAAATAGAGGTTAATAAATCTCAGTGCAAATTGTCTCCCTTCCATACAATAAGTCTGCTGTGATAGTTGAGTTAATGAGTGTATATAGGACAGAGTCTCAATTTTCATCACTGAATTCTCTATATGCAGAAATAATGTACAGGAACTGGGAGTACATATATCTAAATGGAAATGTAGGGTGATTAGAGACCAGCTTTATACATAGCTCTCAGAGTCTTTGCATTGGAGAGAGGGGAAGATTTTACTCTGGTGTTGGATTCAGTTATTTTATGTTGCACCTCCAGGCTAACACGAGACTATGTTGACTTGTTCCAGGTTGTTTTTGAGTGGACTAGATCTGCCACAAATGCATGGTAGAATGAGGTGTGATATTAGGAGAACAAAAGTAGACAAGAGAGTTGGAGTTATGTAAGTTGACACTGCTTCTGTCTTCCAGAAAAGGCATGTGATCTGGACAGCTCTCATTGTGGTCCATCCACAGAACTGGTGCTTTCAAATCTGTGCCCTGGTGCTTCATAGGATCCATATGTCCTATAGGATCTAAGATTCAGTTCTGAGCCTTTACAGGAGTGATATGTAGAGGGCCCAAACTTTTCCAATGACAAATTACAGTGATAAACTACCTGGACCTGGATTTAGGTAGAAACTTCCAAATCTTTTTGAGTCAGGCACCTTCAGGAGTCATAATATCAATGGAGTTTAGGCTCAGTCCCAAACGGTGCTCTGGGTCCAGGTCTCAGGAAAATACCCATATATGACTCTGCAAGGTGGTGCTAACTTTCAAGACCTGCATGGGTTGGGGTAGGACTGAGAAACAAAACAGAATTAGGGAGGGACCTACTTTGTGTCATTTCCCTGTTGAGATGCAAATGGTCTGGGAATTATCTTTGTGAGGTTGTATGGCTCAGGGTGAGGGAGGCTGGGAGGAGTACTCAGAGGTGGAAGGTTTGCGGAGTATCAACTCACCGTGATAAGATTTCAAAGAAGAAAGTATGATTTTATGAAGTGGAGGCCGAAGGATCAAGATTAGAGAAAGATATTTAGAAATAAATGCTTCAGAAGACACTGAGTGAAAGATGGGGTATGGAACAATACATCAAAAGCATTTCTTCCTGATGTTGTATTGTTCCGAGGTAGTCCGAGCTTGAGCTCTTTGCTCTGAAAGCTCCTGGGACAATAGAGAAATGGAAGAGGATTTATGAAGAAAGTAAAAAATTTTACTTGTCCGTTGACCTTGTAATGGAGATGAGAGTGCACAGGAAGACCCTTTTGGAGTATACTAGAAAATACAAATAAGCCAGAACTTTTACAGAAAAAGAGGAAATTCCATGCTTAGTGAATGGTCAGATTTAACCTAATTTGGAACATATCTATTCCCATCAGAATACTGGTAACAACATTTCAGTGAACTTCGGTCTAAATGCCTTATACTGAGTGCAAATGGCAGCTGCTATTTTGTGTGAGTTCAATCAGAGAGACATAGGGGACAATTTGATCTCTGATTCTGTTGATGAGCAGAGCTGCTGGCTCAGAAACACACTGAGATGTCTTGTGCTTTTCAGGTCCTCTGCTTTTGAATGCAAGGCTGTTATTCTACCTGAGGACCTTGCCTTTTCCACCTTGTGTATCCATGATCCAGGGACACCCTGTACTAGAGACACAGATGACTTATTTGCAAGCTTTACCTAAGACCTAATTAATATCAGTATCTCAAGTAATTTACACGATTAGATTTGAAGACTATAATATAGATTTCCTGATCTTTTTCTTACTGTTCCAAAATATAACCAGATAATGCTCTGTCTGATTACTTGGAAGCCAAGATGCTTTCTTGTAGAAACTATCTAAAGAGTTGCTTTAGGAAACCTAGGGAAGTGTAAGACTAAAGACAAGCCACAGCCTGAAGCCTGGGATGCTGACTTGAGCACAGATGGGAGAATGTTCACAGCCAAGAAATATGAGGCCTTTGGCTGCTTTCCCAGAACTGCCAGGCTAAGACCTTGGCAGAGACTCAACAGGAAACTGAACTCTATTTGCATATCCTTTTATACATGGGAGATTAAAAGCTTCAACCTTGAGTGATCACAGTTTTTGAGCATCATGATGAGGCATTAAAAAGGAAGAGGAGTATCCCAAGGGAGGTGAGCTGGAGGCAAAGCAAGGTAGGTGTGAGGTTAGCAATGACTTTCAATCTCCTTTGATTAACCAGGAATATATTTTGTTTGGTTTGTGTTTTGATTTGATCCTTATTGGGTCACATAAAGGAATCAGCTAGGCAGTTAATCTGTGCTTCCTAATCTTGGGAATCTATCATATTTGCTCTCCTTTTTCCCACGGCTGCTTCCTTCTCTTTCTTTTGGGCAGAGACCTATGGTGTTAGTGCCCAACCAACTGTGGAGATCATCTAATGTAAACTCTTTATTGTACAGATGAGAATCTGAGCCTCAAAGAGGTTGACTTATCTAAAGTCACACAAAAATAAGTAAGCGTTCTGGTTCCTAAACAAAACATTTTTTTTCCAACAGGCTGCTGGCTCTTCTTAGCAGGTGCAAGTTTCCTCAGATCTCACATAGCTTCTTTCCAGGATAGGAATTGGCTCAGATGCCCTTCACTACCTTCTCCCATCAGAACATGCATTCTGACAAGAGAGTAGCTTGGATTCTCTGGCTTTTCTTCCCAGTCCCTCTGGATAAGGTTCTCTAGTTCTTTAATGGAAGAAGCCCAAGTACTGAGATGAGGATATTTGTCCCTGGGATTCATTGAGGGGAACATGGTTTTCAGCCAAGAACTGTAGTGAAAACTAATCCCATGTAGACAGCATGGGCATGAGGAGGAAGGGCAAATATAACTCACTAAGGTTGGTAACTAAACTTTATAGGTTCCTTTTTAAGGATTGGAAGAGATCTCTCTATTCCTAAAAAGGTACATTAATTAAATGTATCCTAAGACTGGGGAGGCCCTGCAGGAGAGTATCCTCAAAGCTGGATAAGGCTGACCTTTCTGAAAATGAGATCCCCTTTGTCCAGCTCTTTTTTTTTTTTTAGACAACTGAACCAAGTCTACTGGGAAAAGGTTGGGCATGAAAAATCCGTTCTCCTTGTTACTTCAGGTAAAGCTGCGACTGGGAAGGGCCACCTTCACTTGTTACTGACAAAAGGCAATGAAGGTACAATTAATGACACTGTGGACCTAGACCCGCACAGTAATGGACTTGTCTTCAAGACTTTCACTCTCTTTAATTCAGGCAAAGAATTTAGAGAGGTTGTGTGGGAAGAACACTCTTGATGAGGTATTTTTAAGAAAAATGTTCTGGTAGCACGTTTGGATTTCTTGGTTTGGAAAAACGCTAGTGGTCATTGTCAATGTTCCCTCCCATTCTGGAGCCCTTATGCTTTCTTCTTCTGAGTTGAAGAGAGAGTTATTGAAAGGTGCATTATTGAGCACCTTTCTGGCAATTATTTCATTTAATCCCTGTAATAACTCTGTGAAATAGGCATTATTATCTCTATTTTATGGGTGATGAGGAAATAAAAATTAAAAGAAAACTTGTTCAAGGTCCCTCATGAGTAAAAGAGGGATTGTAATTCCCTTTTTTTTGGTCTGATTCATGAGCACATGCTCTTTTTACTACTAAAAGAATTCACATTTAAAAACACATATGCAGTTTATAGACCAAAATTTTTTTAGATCAAATTGTTCATTTTAAGATAAGTGAAAGAACCTTGACAGAGTTAGGGACAATTGTCAGATTATTGTTTGTAAATCAACATATTAGTATTCCTGTGAATGATTAAGCATATTTATTTTTGTATATTACTACCTATCTGCACTATATTGCCATCTATTTAAGAGAGGAAAATACACCTAAACTGTGCCATGCAACTTTCTGTTAACACGATAAGGATGTTTTCATGTATCTGCAAATGTGGGAAGCATTATAGAAGGTGTTTCTCTGACAGAAAACCCCATTCTCATCTTTCTTTCACTTTGGTGTGATTGTGATTATGTGTTTTGCCCTCTTTTTCTCCAATGTCCTAGAAGTCATGGGTTAAGAAAAATGACCATGATGGGTGACCAGCCTCGCCTGAGAGGTGGGTATGAGCTAGAGTTTCTGACCACCAAGTCATCAGTCGGAACAATCCTTCTGGCCAACAGAACCTCTAGAAGGAGTCACTCAGGACGGATTCCTTAGGGTCTTCTTCACATTTCTCCTTACCCTTTGGCCCAACCTGCTCTGGAAAGTAAGTGTGTAAGTAATCCATGCAGTAAGATGGCAGGTGAAAAGATTGGGAGAGAATAGGAGAGTAGTCCCAAATATGATAAAGATGGAGGGATAGATCTGGAATGGGGAAAGTCAGCTCAGAAAGGTCACTATCGTACATGCAGATTCTCCTTTAGTTTTGCCTGCCAGAGAGCGTTCCATCCCCTTCTGTTTCTCTATGGTTCACTGGGGTGAAAGCACAGTAAGATTTGGCCAAGTTGCCAAATATTTCAGTTTTGAAATATTTGAATAATTGAAACCGAGTTTCAGGTTTTGGTTTGTACATACAACTTATTGTTGATGTTATTCTAAATCTTCCCTCCACAGAAGATGTGCAAGGCTTAACATTCCCCAAAGGACTAATTTTGGAAACGTATTCATGTGGACGTTCTGGATCTTGGCAGTATCAGTTCATCTAGACGAGTCTGAAGTTAAACCCAGAGGTGCTGCAGGTGATCATTAGGGAGTTCCCAGCATTTCTTAGGTCCCCCCAGAGCCACCAGCTGATGCACTCATTGGACCTCTGGGGAATAGGAAGTACTGATCAGAACTATAAGAGAGATATCACATGACCTCAGAAATGCTGACCTCTGCATTGACATACAGGAACAGCACAGGAAAGGTCAGCCAAGGCTTGGGACTGAGAGTAGCAAAGTGCCCACGGGTGTAGCATGGAGGTTATCAGTCTTCCTGGATGCCAAATGTACAGGTAGTATCATGGGAACACAACAGGAAATAGTTCTGCCCTCCTTGCAAAGCTTCCTTTGATAAAATAAAATCCTCTGCAGCCAGAAAAGATTCTGGGAAGGTATTAGAACCACTCTTTGTCCACAAATGTGATTATAAAAACAGCTTTTAATAAACTCTAGAAAAAGGAGACTCTTGAGTTGTGTGGTACAGTACCTTTGGAGGCAGGCTGCCTGGGCTTGTGTCCAAGCTCAGCCACTGACCAGCATTATGACCTTGGGCAATGCCTTCTCCTTGCTTTGCTGTCCTTATTTGTAAAGATGGGTTGTTGTGAAGATTAAGCAAATTGAAACATGTGAAGTACTTTGAGCAGTGACTTGCATACAGAAAAGTACCACATGACTATAGGCTATCAATTATCATTACTAGTACCTCTTTTCAGTTGTTGATTATTTTCATTTCAAGGAGATTTTCATTTTTAACTTCTTTTTGCTGAAATTTCAGAATAATTTCTCTTTTTCTCATCTCATAAGGAAGGTGAGGACTGGATCAGAGGGTGAGAACTGGAAGGGACGGCATTTACCTTGTAGAAGCTGAGGAGTGGAGACCCAGCTGGTGTCAAAGTTAAAAGAGCGCAGGTCTCCCTGCTCCTGGTAGAAAAGTCCTTCCACCACATCGTGATACTCTGTTGCCATAGGAAAGCAGCCTGTGTTTGGCCCTGTGTTCCAGGTTGGGGAAATGAGCATGGGGAGGTGAAGTGACAGTCTCCAGTTCTCACAGGCAGAACTAGGTTTTGAACACAGGCTCCAGTCCAGTGGGTTTTGTTCCCATTGTGTAGGAACTCTTCATGTGCCATAATTCAACACTGTTAATTGCTCCAAGACTTACTCAGGGTAACCTGGGAACATGCCAGCCTGTGACTTTGTGGCAGGAGCTGATCAGTGTTGAGTATAATATTGTCCTTATACTCCTATAGCAACTTGTTGGCTTTCTTTTTCTTACAGCATTGTCATATAGTTGGTTTGCATTTATTTTGAATAAAGAAAAAAGGAGATTTTTGTCTCTGATAGGAAGTAGGCTCTGGCCACTGATGCATCCATTCCTCAGCAGAGATGATCAGAGGCGCACAGTCTTGGGGACAAAGAGCAGGGAGTGAGGAGCCAGGGCCTAATGAGTGGGGTTTCCTTAGGTTGAGATGAGAGAGAGACTGGCTTTTCTTCCTTATACCGAACACCTCTTTGCGTCGATATGAGGCAAGGCACCCACAGGAATGCAAAAGGACCCAGGGCAGAGTTTGAGATTTCAAGAATTCTTTAGAAAGAGGTAAAAAGCAAAGAACTGTAGTCAAGCCCTCTGGAGTCCTTTGAGGACTCTGTACTGTCACAATGCCAATGAGACTTCCTGCTCTTCCAGCCTCAAAGGCACTATGCAGGGCTCAGCTTGGCTGGGAGGAGAAAGATTTTCCAGCTTGACTAGAAGGGAGATAGCATCACAGGGATGTGAACTGAAAATGCAGGGTTGATGGGGAGTGTCCTGGAGAAATGAATGAAGTGCTCTGACAAAAAAAATATTAGAGATGTATAATTCTATCTCTTTGATTAATATTTGGGAGCAATATGTTGAATTGAAGTGTGGGAAAGAAGCCTCAATTCTGGAGTTCCTTCACCTTATTAATGTGGAAAATTTATTAGCCACACTTTCTGTCTGAGACACTGCAGAGGGCTGAGACCCTAACTAAAGTGGGAGAGTTTGGTTTGAACTCCATTCTCTTCTCTGCATGGTGACTCCTGTCCCTTAATTCATGGCAGTGCTTTCTGGTGTCAGTTTGCTCATTGTGAATGCAAGGAACTGTACATGACAGATCTTTAACTCTTGTGCTGCCTCGACAAAAGTGGTAATGAGTTAGTGAAAACAGAAGAGACAAACTCAGACACTTTGCCTCATACTTCAGATACATGTGCACATGGTAAAATGAGCAATTCTGTGGATCCACCTGAGCTCCATGGAAATTCTCCGGCTCTCATCACACTATCTCCTGACCCTGCAGCTGCCATCCCAGGCAGATTCCTGAGAAGAGAAAGAGAAGGCAGTGAGTCCACTCACTCCCCAGAGACTCTAAGGGAGTCCAACAGATGTCTTTTGACAAGCATCAGAAGGGAAGAATACTCCCATTTCCATGTCATGTCCTGGGAGAAAAGCTGCTGCCCTAGGGGTGGTGCTCAGGAGTTAAGCAGCAGGAGGCTGTGTAGCTGGGTAGCAGCCGTTCTCCTTCAGCCGGGGGAGTGAGGCATCTCTGGAGTATGGCCTGGAAGCTGAAATCACAGTGTTTTAAAGCCAGGGAGGGGTAGAGCGGTCAGAGGAAGGAGTTGGGTACCCTCACTTGCATCTCCTCTTCTGAGGACTGGCCAAGGAGTCAAAGGCCACCTCTGCGTCTCACAGATGCATGGACTTCACACACTTGCTTCCAGCTGTACTTCAGTTCGGATGTGTTTCTTTAGTACATCCTACAGCTCTGGCCCACGGCCAGGGCCATCAGCCTTCCACTCAGACCCAGATCCTGGCTCTACTTCTGTGACCCTAGGTGAGCTATTGCCTCTCTCCGGGCTCAGTATCCCCATCTGTAAGATGGAGCTGACAGTGACAACCTCACAGGGTCATCATAGGATGAAGTGAGTCCACACCTGCAAGTGGCTGATCTCATTGGCACTTAGTCATTTAGTTCACTTTCTTGTCAGTTATTCCACCTTATAGTTTGCTCTTTCTCATGATAAGTTACATTTCTAGGATAGCTACTATGGGCAATGCAATTTACATACTTGCTTATCATTAGCTATTTACAATAACACCGTGAAGCTGGACCTTTTATACCTGTTTCAGAGATGAAGAGATATAGGTGATTTTAGAAGACTGTGTGGTGCTTATGTCAGGAGCACAAAATCTCAGTTAGGAAACATTTGAGAAGTCATCTGGGGCCTCTGCTGCACTGTCTCAGTTTCCTGACAGGCAGTCACAGAGCATCAGTTTGAGCAGGTCTGGTGAGGAGGGCACAGCCCCTGTTCTTTATTTCTGACCCACTGCGGAGACGGCCTCCTCTATATTGCCCCCAAATCACACACTGTGTTCCATAGCCCAGAAGCATCTGGAACCTGTGGTCTTCACTGACTAGCCGTGGTACCCTGGGCAAGTGCTGTAGCTTTTCTATGCTCATTTGTAAAGTGGGGTAATAACAGAAAATGCATCACAGTGTTGTTGAGAGGATTAAATGAATAACAAATGTGAAGTGCCCAGGATAGTACCTGGCATATAGGAAACACTCAACAGATGCTAGTTACTATTATGGCTACGTACAGTTGGATGGATTTGTCCAGATATTTTTCCTTCTCCTCCTCAAAGACATTCTTCCCTGTCTGTCAGAAGGACCCAGTGTGTCTCTTCCTGGGAATCCATCTTGTAGACCTTATAAAACCATGGCTCTGAAACTTTGACAACATCTGCATAACTAGCTTCCAAATGCCATTCTTTTCAAAACTCATGATTTCAAATTTGGAGAAGAATTGTACCCTGTTAGTCTTGGAGATGCCCTCCACCTTCCTGTCTATTGTTCATTCAAAAATGAATAACTGGATACACATAGCAGGTAATGGCCTGATGACCTGTCATAGGGCCTGGTGGAAACTTGGAAATTTGGACAGGAGGTTACAAAGCTCCTTTTCTAGAATGTGGGGCTCAGGGTGCCTGATCTGGATGGGGATCTGGGAACCTGATTTTATCCAAAGGCAGAGTCAATCTCTAGAACCTTGCAGACAGTTCAGCCAAAGATGTTATCCAATGGTGGGGCAGAGAGGTAGAACCTGGTACAGGCCTATGTTAAAGTCAAGTCAGGACACTAGGACAGAGTGAGTGGGTTTGAGGTGGAGGGTAGAAAAGAGAGTTTCTCTATGGGGTTGGAATCTAGCTATTTGGGGAGATAAATGATGAGAGCTCATGGGGGGTTGTGGCTAAAATTCCCAGAACAATTATGCATTATAACTATATATATTATATATATGCATATAATATATATAGTATGTGTGTATATGGTTTTATATATATATATGCATGGTTATAAAGATATAGTATATATTGCTTTATCTATCTACCTATCATCTAATCTAGCTATATCATTCATCTCTCACTCATATATACATGTTAGTTCAGGAGGAATCATGAGAGATGGCAAAATTGGGAAGACCCTTGGAGGAACAATGAGGAGGCCTTACTGGAACCAACTGTGTGTGTCTGGCAAACACTTGTTAACCTCTTTGTATTTCTATGGAGGGCAGGATCTTTGATTAGGAGGGCTGGTTGGAGAAAGTTTTCCTTCAACATTGCCTAAAGTAGTCCAAAGAGGCTTTAAACATTTTTTTTCAATTCAAAAAAATGTTTTTGCAGATGTATGAAGGTCTACTTGATGTACAATAAATTGCAGATATTTGCAGTGCACAGTCTGATGGATTTTGATTTACCTCTACATCCATGAAAGTATAACCATAATCAAGAGACTGAACATAATCATCACCAACACAAGTCCCAGTAGGGTATTTAATAACGTGAATGGTAGATTTTATTGATGAGGCCAGAAGGAAGGTCACAGGTTCAGCCTCAGAACAGGCTGTCAATCACCTAAATCTGAAAAAGTACATTGTTCAAGATATCAGTGGAGTTTAAATTGAGCTGCCCAAAGAAGGATAAGGAGGTGCCAGTGGAAATTTTTCAATGTTTTGTTTCTAGCACACAGACACAAAAGAAGTAAAGAGGTAGAAGATGAAAATGAGGGCAAAAGAGCACATTCAGTAAGTATTCACAATACAGAATGCTTTAGATGGAGTCTAGCCCTGCATGTTGATAACAGGCAGCACATACTTTTGGTGATGAAGGAAGGGAAAATCTTCCTGTCCACTCCCCCCCAAACAACTAGATTACTGGTGTATGGGGTTGGGGAGAAACTATAGCTGTACTCTGGAGACTGCCTCTTTATGCTACAGCCTCAGCACCTTGGTTGTGTAGCCAAATCTTTTATGAAACTCTAGGAAAACTGTTAAAGAGTGTACAGCAAATGCTACAATGTCTGACTTCAACTCTGTCTCTCCTGCCCCACACTGAGCCTTCCCCCCACTGCAATGTGGAAGGTCACGGACAGGCCATGAGTGACCAAGCCTGAAGGAGAGGCAGGAATTCCAGCCCTTTCTGGCCCCATTTCTTAAACTCTTTATTCAAGAGAAAATCACGGTCTTATTGGAACTGCTGTTCAGTATAGAGCTCCACGGTTTCTGAGCTGCTCAGCGGTGGACCTGAGGCAGGGTGGTAGTCACTGGCACAGTAGTAGGAACCTTCATCCACCTCTGATGCCTTAAGGATCTCAAGCAAAACCTGGTTGTTTGATTTATCAACGTTACCTCGGAACCTGTGCTGGAAACCAGGGCCGTAGGTGCCCCCATCTCGGAATATGAAGGTCAGTGTGTTAACCTGGGTCTTCCTGTACCAGTTCATGTAGTAACTAGTGATTGCTGCTCCTTCCATTGTGCACCTGAGGGTGACAGACTCTCCCACAGGCACAGTCACGGCTTCATCTTGAGGCACCAACACAAAAGCTGATGTGACTCCTGAGAGAAAAGGCACAAGAGGGGTCCAGGGAGGATGGGCTGAGGTCACTGATTACAGGGCACTGCCCATGAGTGCCTGGCCCTGGCAGCCTTGCTGCCTCACTGTGGCTGAGCCTTGCTGGTTGAGGTTCCCAGATCTGCCTTACCTGCCCAGAAGAGGGTGAGAGGGATGAGGGAGCAGATCCTCTGCATGGCTGCACTCAGGCACAGCTCTGCCTCCCAGCTCGCCCTCTGCTGGGTCCTTCTTCTAGTCAACACCTTCTCTGTGACGTATTTGAGCCTGAGGAAACCCGCCCCTGTTGGCAGCTGCTCCGCACCCCAAGCAGAGTTTTGCCAGTCACAGGAGGCTCCGAGAGCCTGTTGCTGGTTGATGGGATGACAATGCCACTTTCGAGGTCCATAATGTGGTGCAGATAAGGCCAGTTGAGAGGAGGTTAAGGCAGCTGCTTATTTGATTGATAGCAAGGTTTCTGCTTCCAGTCCCAGAAGTTAAGTTTAATATTGTTGCTTCATTTTCATGTTAGATGTAGATGTTGTGCACTCCGTGGTGATGTTAACAGTGAATGCCTAGAAGAATTATTGGCATTTACAGCTGTAATCAAAAGAACCATCAGACAAGGAGTGTGGTAGAATGTGCACGAGGACTGCAGGTGTTGTAACGGGTGTTGTGTTTACTGCGAACTCCCTCCAGGCAAAGTTGGATCAGGGTGATTCACCCAGGTGAATTCAACAGGCTCATGAAGCACTGACTCCAGTTGGAGCCAGAGTCTCCTGATCTTTACTGGGTTCAATTATCCTCTTTTCTGAAGGGTTCTTAGGTCACCTGGGCTGAATTACACAGAGCAACACACTGTAAAAAACTTAGAGACCACCACTATGTCCTACTTTATGACACCCCTAAATTTATATGTATTTCAAAAGAGAGGAGTCTTTGAATTCTTGGACCTATACTTCTGAATTTCAAGATCAAGAATCTGTGAAATCTTGAAATCAAACAGATAAATTACTAATGGAAAGTAGAGGGTGCAGCAGATGCTGGGAAGAGGGTCATTCAGCATGCAAGGAGGCAGGAATGAAGTCGGTATGTGATATCTGAGGCTGGGGAACCAGCCTAAGTTCTCTAACTTTTCTGTATTCTGCAGCATGTCTGGGACCAGACTGGCCTGAGGAAGTTCAGATGGATGCAAACTCAGATTTGCTTGACCTCATGGTATTTGGCCTCCCTACCCTCGCTTCACTGCACTTACCCAACTGCCCATCTTGCCAGTATTCTGAGAGGACCATTAGCAAGTACTCAAGGTGGTCAAATTCTTTGAAATTAAAAATGGCACCATCAGTACCCACCTATGGGAAATAATAGTGCCCATTCTCTACAGTTCTTTGAAAATTGTCAAGGGCAGTTTCTTTGGACTTAAACATAGTTGGTCTTTCAATATCAGGTTGCCTAGCTCTTGGCACTTCCTCTGAATCCAGTCAGATGATTTTCTTTTTACTGTGCACCAGACCCTGAGGATGCACTGCTGAATGACAGATGTGCTCTCTTTTCCCTTGGAGCTTCTGTTCTAGCGTGAGAGCCAGTCATCAGTTGATGATTTGCATCATGAATTCTTCACTGATGCTGTGATGGGTGATCTGCAGAAGCAGGGGGATTGCAAGAGCATGCTACAGGGGCCAGGACCTGGCCAGGAGGTCCGGGAAGACTGCCCTAAAGAAGTGGCTTGGCAGCTGAGATTGAAAAACAGAAGTTCCCCATGGGTGCCAGACCGTGTCTGTTTGTCCCTCCACATCCACTCCACTTCCTACTCGAGGAGGCTGACTGTAATGGACAGCATCCACCTGGTCCCTTTGCTCTCTGGCATCCAATTTAGTTTGGCCAGTGGGAGACACCATCAGGAGATGAAGTGGAAAGAGGAGACGGGGGTGGAGTGGTAGGCGCCCAGGTTCCTTTCTGCCAGGCTGCCGAGGGCCGCGGCTGCCTTCCTCCTGGAGGCTACAGCTGTCCCACAGCTGCAGGTTCCGGAAAAGGCCCCTCCACTCCATGCTTCACACTAGGGTGCCAGTGGCTTCTTGTTGCCAGACTACCTTTTTTTTCTCAGTTTTCCATAACCCAGCTGTGTTCATTTTCTATGGCTGCCTTAACAAAGTACCACAAACTGGGTGGCTAAAGACAACAGAAATTTATTTTCAGTTCTGGAGTCTAGAAGTCTGCAGTCAAGGTGTCAGCAGGGTCCTGCTCCTTCTGAAACCTGGAGGGGAATTCTCCTTTGCCCCTTCCCACTTCTGCTGGTTTGGTGGCAGTCTTTGGCTCTTCAGCGTTTGCAGCTGCAGCGTTCATCTTGGCCTTCACGGTCATGTGGCATGCTTTTTATGTCTTTGTCTTTACATGGCTGCCTTCTTACAAAGACATCAGTCATATTGGATTGGGGTCCACCTTACTTCAGTATGACCGCGTCTTAACCAGTTACATTAGTCTTAACTAATCGCGTCCATTGCAATGGTGCTATTTCCAAGAAAGGTCATTTTATGAGGTACTGGGGGTTAAGACTTCAACATATCTATTTTTTGAGGGGCTCGATTCAATCTGTAACACCTGCCCACACCTTGTAAATATCCCTTTCATTAGATTCTCTGTAAATTACCCCTTTGAGAGAACACTTTGCCTTTTGCTGGGACTCTCATATGTCAGATATAGGGGGCAGGTGGAGGGAAAGAACATTAAGAAATGAGGACATGCCAAAAAAAAGTGCCCTGTGGCAGGAAGAAGTACTTTGACCTTAAAGCTGCATAAATATCAAAAGAACAGTTAGCAAGGGCTCGAATAAACCTGTCTTCCTAGAGGACCACTATTGAACTATCCCAGATTATTCAGGAAGTCATTCTGAAAAATCCCAAGAATGTGCTTGTGTTTATGACTATAATTTATATCTGCCACAGGTTAAAGGTAATTTTAAGGGTTTATTGCTAATGGGCAAAAACAACCTTCCTCTAGCCCTGACCAGGAGAAATTCAGTACAAACAGTAAGTCAAAGCCTGTGGTAGAAGTGGAGAAAGAACCGCTGGGAGAGGCACAGAGTGGCTGGAAGATGTGCCATGCCTGGTCCAGGAGAGGCAAGAACTGCTGCTGGGAGTTTGGCCTAGACTTGTGGCAGGAGCAAGATGACCTGATCACAAAGATGGCTTATCTTGCGGTGCCCAGGTAGAAGTCAGAAAGTGTGCCAGGGCCCCTGCCCTTGAACTCTACCTTTCTCGGTCTCTGTGAGGGCTCTGTTCCTTCTGCTTAGTCACTTGTTCTTTGTCAAGGCCAGGGATTAGGCCACAACTTGCCGGGCCCTGGGGGATGCCTGTCATTTGTTATGACTTTCTGGGAGAACTAATGTTTCCTTGAAGTCTATGAGGAATAAATGGAATTACATTTGCAAACACTTGGCTCATTCTTCGTTGTTAGTTTCCACCTTCCAGAGAAGACCTGAGGCTTGAGCAGTTCCTAGGAGAGGCAAGGGTGCTTTGGGGGCTTTATCCACCCTTCCCCATAGTCTCCATCAGTTCCTATTCTTTGACATGTTTTCCAATCTTATGTGCTATGAAAATGCAGCCTCTGGGCAAGCTTCTGAGGCATCTTCCAACCAGACTGCCACCCACCAGACCTTCCTTTGTAGAAATTCTGAAGTCGCCTTTGCATATAGTGCTTTATGATGCATGAGTGCTGCCCCACGCTGGCTCATTTGTGTGTCTATACCTCTTGTGAGATTCCTCCAAAGCACCTGTTGAACCCATGCTGGTCCTCAAATGTGCTGATGGAAGTGACATGTTTTCTTCTGCCCACAGGCTGTCTGACTTGAAGGGGAGCTGCTGTTTATAATGCCACAAGGAGAACAAAGGAAGACCAGTGAGGAGCTCATTCCCAAGGTCATGACCACAGGAAGGACCCAGGTCTTTGGGTTGAGGCTCTAAAGATGGGCCACATCATTACAGGAATTTTGTTCCCTCCAGCCTTACCAGACAGAGGAGGGTAAAGATGCATAGATGAACTGCTGACCCACATAGACAAACAGCTGGGAGCTCTGGTGTAAGATGGCTGGAGCTGTCTACAAGGCTGAGGTCGTTAGTGTTTCATTTTCAGGGGCAGGGTGCTGCTTGGGACTTGCAGGCAGATCAAACAACAGATCACACAGCAGTGGAAGAAGATCTGTTTATTGGCCTCACTGAGAACAGAAGGCAGGATGAATGATCTGAGGGTGGTAGAGACCTCAGCAAGTCTTTGAATCCATATTTTAGCCTTCACTTCCCTGTAACCTCAAGCAGGGAGCTACTCTTCCTGTTCTTCAAGTGAATACCTTGAACTCTTTGTCTATTTCTTTGAATTTACTCAGGCTGTTGGGAGCAGGCACTTGCTGACCCTACCTCTGCTCAGGCCTCGACAGAATTCTCTCTACAGGCTGGGCTGCATGAGGTCCTAGAAGCTGGGGGTCCTCTTTCTTCACTGCCTGCTCTAGCTCAGGGGTGGCTGGGCTGTAATAGAGGGACCACCGGATTTAGGCTTGGAAGATCTGGGTTGGCATCTGACACTGCCACTTATTTGCAAGTCACTTAACCTCTAGGACTGAGTCCAGGTCAATAAAATGGGGACAATACTGCCTCATGTGGTCGTGAATAATGGAGGTGAGTATACTACCACTGATCTATAGTCAGACCTGCCCTGGGTGTCAGCTGACCAGTGCGGAAGAGGGAGGCCACTTCCCTAGAGGCAGAGGAGATGTTGATATGTAGCTTCAGACAGTTTTCAATGCTTGTTTCCCCCCTACATGTGGTTGTTCCTTTTATTTTTTGTTGCAATATATTTACTTTGGATCTCATATTTATATACTGAGGATGCTGCTTCCTAGGAAGGGAAATAGACTTTACGAAAATGCCAGTCTTTCAGAGGACAACAGACCATAACTGTCACACAGAATTTAGCAGAAAATATTATTGCACTGGATTTAGTTTTTAGTAGCAGTCAAGTGCCTACTATAGTGCTCTGCCCATATCAAGCACCCTGTAAATGCTGAGGCTGGACTAAAGCAAACACAACCCAACACACATGGAATGGGAGGATGAAGTGAGTGCAGACAATGGAGAGTAGTGAGAAAAACCAAAGTTAAAGCATGACAGAGGTTTAATGGAGTATCATAGAATTATCTACTGAGAGGAGAGAGTAGAATAAACTAGAACTAATAAGGAAATACAACAGTATGGAGAAGAGGAATGTGGAAGCAGAGAAAAGCTGGAGAGGGACAGTCACCCCCATGCAGTGGTTCTCCACCTTGGCTGCACACAGGGACCACATGGGGAGTTTTAAATAATACTGAAGCCTGGGTGCAATCCCCAGAGAATCCAATTTAATTAGTCTGGGGTGGTGTCTGGGCATCAGGATTTTAAAATGCTCCCTAGGTAATTCTGATGTGCAGCTGGGGTTGAGAACCGCCATGTAAGGGAATCATTTAGCCAGAGAGTAAAGCTTGTAGTGCCGTAAAGGCTTAGTGCAGTGTGGTCCTTGGGGGACAAGGCAAAGCCTCTGGCCAGGTATCACTCACTTGTGACCAGGAGTGTCTGCCAGACTTCTGCTCCGTGTCCTTTCTCCAGGAGCAGCTTGGGCTCTCAGTAGCTCCCCTCCCTGGTAACTGCTCTCTTCAGGCCTCTGACCCATCAGAGGGCACGGGGGCCTGTTCAGATCAGCATTAGCCACCTCTCTGTTCCTCTGAGCCCCTATAGCAGTGCTGGGCCCCTCGTGGGCGCTTAGTAAAGGGTTGCTAGGTGCTGTGGTCCTTCTGGGCCCTTTCATGCTGATTGAAATGGGCTAAATTTGTGGTTCTTGCTTCTTCCTCTCAATCCTGCCCTGACTTCAAGATCCAAATTCTGCCCTTCCCAGCTCCCTCTTGGGAAGTAGAATTCAGGCAGGGCAGCCTGCTCACTGTGGTTCCTACACTGGACAACACAGCACGGTGCGTGACTGGAACTCAGCCTGCAGCACACCCGACCCACAGAAATGCGTTCTGCTGTCAGCTTTGTGTTCTCTTTTTTTCCCTGCCCTTCCTCCTCCCTTTTCTTTCTCCCTCCCTCCCTTCCTTGTTTCTCTCCTGTACTCTCCAGGCTCACAGCAGCAACCTCATCCAAGAAGACCTGCCATTAAGAGTAAAAATGTGTCCAGTGCCCTGAAGTGGCCTCTTATTTTTGGAGGGAATGACTTACTTTTTCTCCCCTGGAATTGCTGATTTCACAGTGAAGATTTGATGCCACAGGGAGAGCTGTGGGTAGAATTTAAAGTTATCGCTGTCTCTGGAAATCCTCTCTGATTTGCCCTGCTTGCTGGAAGAACAGAGGATGGAGGCAGGGGTGCTGCTGGTCCTCAGGTAGAACATGGAGAGGACAGAACAGAGATTTGCGTGCTGTTCAGAGACTAATCTTAGGCCTTTGTTAGTAGAAATCTATTTATACAAAAGCAAAAACAAAACAACGACTATTTTGTACTTCCATCCCACAATATCCAAACAGAGAGGAAAAAGCTGAAACAACCCTGGAGTGGGAGCAGGTAGGTTATTAGTTTAAAAGGACCTGAATAGAAGCTCCTCCCCCTTTGAAGTATTTCTCTGCCCCTAAGAAAAGCCTCTCCCTATTCTCCTCCTCTGAAATGGAGAGAAATATTTTGCTCAAGGTTCTTGGCTGGGAGTAGGTTGGGGAACAGGTCAGGGAGAGGGAAGAGATAAATGTTTTTTTCCCCTCCTTTAGTGAGGGGAGCTTATGAAAATAATGTAGATGCTTCGGTGCTTATGGGGGCTCAAATTCTGTAGCTCTGGAATTATACAGCTGTGGGATTTAAATCTTATAATAGGGATCTTGCATCTTCCAACCTGGCAGTTGACCCCAGGACAGAGGGTGATGCCAAGGCTGGGCTTTCTCAGAATCCAGGAAATTCCCTGCCTCATCTCCCGTGGAGAAGCAGGTAAAGCCCCTTCTTCAGTCAAGGGAGAGGAAAGAGCCTGTAGCAGGCCTCCCTAGGAGTGAGATCCCGGCCCCTCTTCCTTGAGCGGGAGACTATCCTGTGGGTTAGGTCTATGCTGCCCAGGAGGGGAAATGTTAAGATGGAGAAGTGTCACTTTCTGCCCCTTGGGAGAGCCATGTGGTGGCCCCAGCTGCTTGTACTGGCTGGGCCTCTGTGCCAGTGTGTCCCACAGCCACCAACAAGAACTTGCATCATCTATGCTTTTTCTGGTCGGCCTTCCAACCTGGACACTTTTCCATAGGTACCTCCTGGTGCCTGGGCTCTGAGCTGACACACCTCCTGCTCTCACTTAGCTTTACCACAGCTTGGAAGCAAAATGGGATGAAGCTCTAAAGTTCTGGGGCTGACTGAGGAAAATGGAGGAGAAACATGGAACCAGTCTAGGGTGCTTTGGGAAAGGCAGCTGTGCAGATAAAAAAGTGGCCGTGAGGTAGCTTTGGGGGCTAGAAAAAGAGACTTCCTAAACCAGTGAAGTGGGAAAGTTAGTGTTTGAGTGGATGCTGGTGCTGCAGCCACTTGGGTCCCCACACCCACTGCCCTCGCCCCCTTCCTGGGACTCACCCACTTGGCATCGGTCGCTACCCCATTGCCGCATCCTGTGCACCTCTGATGTCCTGGTTGGTTGAGTGGGTTTGCAGTGAGTCTTTGGTGGGAAGTGGGGATGGGACTACAGTAAATGAATATCATCTATTGTGCTCACTGTGGCTAGAGACACCATAGCTAAGAGTGATTGTTTTAAGATCACTGTGGTTCGGTCATGTCAAAGCCTTGTTTAGAATGCAGGTGCTGTTGTATACATCATGATGTGGTGGATTAAAGGGGCCATTAACATCAAACTGAGTAATGAACACTTAGTATGAGTGAATGAGAAGATTACTGAATAAAAGTAGAAGCTGCCCACTTGGCCCAGCTTTAATTGCCAAGTAGTCTGAGCATTTGCACATGTACGGGACTGAGTAGTGACTGTGTGAACTTGGAAAGTTACCGAAGGAAATACTACATGCAGCAAGACTGCCCTGCTGATGAACAACCTCGGCATCCATCAGACGGAAATAACACTGTGAGTGAAATCATGGTACCTGACAAAGTAACTGTGTCAGTCTGAGCCGACAGCAATGTCTGGGCTGTGGTGAGAAATGACGAATGTAGGAAACCAAAAGGTGCATAGGGAATGGCACACGCCAAGAAGATGGACTAGAAGGGTGCAGGGAAAGAGGGTTTTTCCAAGACTCAGCTGATGATGATCTCTTTGTCTCAGAATACTTTATTTATAAAAGTGCAGCTCAAGTCCCAGATTGGTGACCCAGAGGCTGAGCCGAGGGTCACAGCTGCAGCATGCTAGTTGAATTGTTGCCTCTATTCACAATCTGTTGTGTTTGCGATGATTTGTAGCATGGATGGGACTCACCTGGGCTGTGTACCGAATGCTAAAGCCCCTGTGGGCCCAGGAGGCTGCCTGTTAATAACTATCATAACACCAATTACATGTTTATCAAGGAACACTAGCAGAAAAAGAAGGTATCATTTAAATGCTATGACAGTTGAAAAATGTTCACCTTTGCAGAGGAAATACAGTTCAGACAATTTTCCTCTTACTTTGATAAACTAAACCCTAAGCTTCAAGCATGTTAAGGCCAAGGAGAAACTTTTACTTAGGGCAACCAAGATGAGAAAAAGCAGCCTCTGTGTTCACACATGAAGGACCTGTGCCCTGGGGATCTTGTCCACCTTCTAATCAGGGCCTCCCTGGTGTGGTCACCAGGGACCCCGACTCACTTAGGCAGATCAAGTGTGAAAAGGTTCTCAGATTTCCTCTAGGCAATACTTAAGTTCCATTAGTCCTCTTCTTTTGCAAAGGTGTATGAAACTTAGCTGATTTGACTAGTTGAAGAGGTCTTGGGAAAGGCTTGGAAAAGAACAGGGTCAAAATTCAGATGAAGAACTAGAGGTGCAGCTGCCACATGCTATTATTAGAGCTGCCAGTGAAACATCTTTCTGCAGTCCAGGGAGTCTCCCTCTTTTGACCCCCTGTTTGGCCCTGAATCTAAATCGAGGAGTCAGCATTATACGGTTGAACTGCTGCTGTTTGGGTAGGAGAGTTTTAGGCAAGCCCTTGTTATTTTCTTGTACCATCTCATTTTAAAGATGGGGGTAGATTCAAATGGGGACTATTGTGAAGAGTAAGTCAGCCATGGCTGTAACATACCAGAATTGCCAGATGGGGTGTGGGAATGTAGACAATTTATAAAACCTTTGTGGCAGCTTCTGAGACCACAAGGGATGATACTAGCTCAATTTAGCATTTTTAAACTTAAGTATTCATCTCATGCCAGTGTATGTGGCTGTGTTCTTGCAACTGAGGGTGTTCATTTGGAAACAGAAGGATGAGGCATTATTTTTTAAATAAAAGATTCCCTTTCATTACGTTTGTGTCTCTGTGATCCCTAAAGCAGAAATTCAGTTCAAACATTAAATTAAATAATCATATATTAAACACTTACTATGCCACACACTGTGGAAACTGAAGATGAAACAGACTTAGGATCCCTGTCCTCAAGGGGTTTATAAATTAGGAGGAGCGCAAAGGAAATATCCAAACAATCCTGAAAAAGAATACATGAAATGACTCAAGAAAGGTAAGTGCTAAGGTGGGTCACCTGGGGGGATATTGTATCCTCCAAGGGAGGTTTTGCATTAGAGATATACATTTGGGAGTCATGAGTAACACCATGAACATCAGTGAGATTACCTAGGGAGAGACACAGAAGGGAAAAGGGAACCTAGACAAGGGCTCTGGTACTCTATATTTAGAAACTAGATAGAGGAGGAAAAGCTAGCAAAGGAGACTGAAGAGGAGAGGTTGCTGATGTAGATAAAAATCAGCAAAGTGTGGCTTCTCAGAAGCTAAGCATGGAAAATGTTTCAAGAAAGAATGGGTGGAGATTAGATTAAAGATGGTGGCGTGAGAGGAGAGAGAGAGGCTTCCTCCTAAAACTGGATACAATTAGAAAATATAGTTGGCGCAACTAATCCTAGAGAGCAACAGGAAAGAGGATGGTGTCAGACTGCACACACCTGGAGAAAAGAGCAGACCTCAGTGAACGGGGTAACGTACCAGAGCTGTGGCTCCGCGGGACCCGAGCCCTTCCCCCACCCCAGCTCACCGGCGGGAGGAAGAGAAACGGAGCAGGGAGGGAGTGGAAGGCTTGGAACTGCTGAATACCTAACTCCAGAGATCTGTTCTGGGAGCAGAAACCTACATTTCATGGTGTTTTCATGAGACTCGCATGACTACCGGGTTGGAAAGTTAATACCGGCAGAGTTCCTGGGGAGACTGGGATTCCGACTGCTTGTGGAAAGCAGGGATCCATATCCGGCTGCTCTGGGACAAAAACTTATACCTGTGTGCCCGGCCCACTGGCTCAGGCAGTGGAGACAGTCACAGCAGCCAGGAGGCGGGGAACAGCTCTTTCCTACCCCCAGGCACCAGTACCCCCTCCCCTGCGACCCCCGACATTGCTTCAAGGGCTCAGCAGCTCCAGAGACTATAGCTTCTGGACACTAGAGGGCGCCATATACAAACATGAAATGCCAGAGGAACCTTGTCCAGAGTAAAATTATTAATAGAACTCCGGAGAAAGATTTAAGTGATATGGATCTCATGACACTTCCTGAAAGGGAGTTCAAAATAATAATCATCAACATTCTAATGGAGGTAAGGAAAGACATCCAAGAACTCAGGAATGAATTCAGGTCAGAGATCCAATCGTTGAAGAGCACGATGGAGGGTATTAAAAGCAGGTTGGACATGGTGGAGGAGACAATAAATGAAATAGAAACTAGAGAAGAGGAATACAAAGAACCTGAGGGACAGAGAGAAAAAAGGATCTCTAAGAATGAAAGAATATTGAGAGAACTGTGTGACCAATCCAAGCGGAACAATATTCACATTATAGGGTTACCAGAAGAAGAAGAAGAGAGAGAAAGGGATAGAAAGTATCTTTGAGGAGGTAGTTGCTGAAAACTTCCCCAATCTGGGGAAGGAGATTGTGTCTCAGGTCATGGAGATCCACAGATCTCCCAACACAAGAGACCCAAGGAAGACAACACCAAGACACATAGTAATTAAAATGGGAAAGATCAAGGATAAGGACAGACTGTTAAAAGCAGCCAGAGGCAGAAATAAGATCACATACAAAGGAAAGCCCATCAGGCTAACACAGACTTCTCAGCACAAACCTCACAGGCCAGAAGGGAGTGGCATGATGTATTTAATGCCATGAAGCAGAAGGGCCTGGAACCAAGATTACTTTATCTGGCAAGATTATCATTTAAATTTGAAGGAGGGATTAAACAATTTCCAGATAAGCAAAAGCTGAGAGAATTCACCTCCCACAAACCATCTCTACAGTCTATTTTGGAGGGACTGCTATAGATGGAAGTGTTCCTAAGGTTGAATAGCTGTCACCAGAGGTAATAAAACCACCGTAAAGAAAGTAGAACAGCTAATTACGAAGCAAATGTAAAATTTAATTAACTATCCTCAAAGTTAATCAAGGGATAGACAAAAAGTACAGAATTTGATACCTAATATATAAAGAATGAAGGAGGAAGAAAAAGGAAGACAAATAGAAAAGAACCTTTAGATTGTGTTTGTAACAGCTTACTAAGTGAGTTAAGTTAGACTCCTTTCCAGGAAAGTAACCTGGAACCTTTGGTAACCACGAATCTAAAGCCTGAAATGGCAATAAGTACATACCTATCGGTAATCACCCTAAATGTAAATGGACTGAATGTACCAATCAAAAGACATAGAGTCACTGAATGGATAAAAAAACAAGACCCATCTATATGCTGCTTACAAGAGACTCACCTCAAACCCAAAGACATGCACAGACTAAAAGTCAAGGGATGGAAAAAGATATTTCATGCAAACAATAGGGAGAAAAAAGCAGGTGTTGCAGTACTAGTCTTAGAAAAAATAGACTTCAAAACAAAGACAGTAACAAGAGATAAAGAAGGACATTACATAATGATAAAGGGCTCAGTCCAACAAGAGGATATAACCATTATAAATATATATGCACCCAACACAGGAGCACCAGCATATGTGAAAGAAATACTAACAGAACTAAAGGAGGAAACAGAATGCAATGCATTCATTCTAGGAAACTTCAACACACCACTCACTCCAAAGGACAGATCCACCTGACAGAAAATAAGTAAGGACACAGAGGCACTGAACAACACACTAGAACAGATGGACCTAATAGACATCTATAGAATTCTACATCCAAAAGCAACAGGATACACACATTCTTCTCAAGTGCACATGGAACATTCTCCAGAATAGACCACATACTAGGCCACAAAAAGAGCCTCAGTAAATTCAAAAAGATTGAATGAAATCCTACCAACCAAATTTTCAGACCACAAAGGCATAAAACTAGAAATAAATTGTACAAAGAAAGCAAAAAGGCTCACAAACACATGGAGGCTTACAACATGCTTCTAAATAATCAATGGATCAATGACCAAATTAAAATGGAGATCCAGCAATATATGGAAATAAATGACAACAACAACACAAAGCCCCAACTTCTGTGGGATGCAGCGAAAGCAGTCTTAAGAGGAAAGTATACAGCAATCCAGGCATATTTAAAGAAGGAAGAACAAACCCAAATGAATAGTCTAATGTCACAATTATTGAAATTGGAAAAAGAAGAACAAATGAGGCCTCAAGTCAGCAGAAGGAGGGACATAATAAAGATCAGAGAAGAAATAAACAAAATTGAGAAGAATAAAACAATAGAAAAAAATCAATGAAACCAAGAGCTGGTTCTTCGAGAAAATAAACAAAATAGATAAGCCTCTAGCCAGACTTATTAAGAGAAGAAGAGAGTCAACACACATCAACACAATCAGAAACGAGAAAGGAAACATCATGACAGAACCAACAGAAATGCAAAGAATTTTTAGAGACTACTATGAAAATCTATATGCTAAGAAGCTGGAAAACCTAGAAGAAATGGACAACTTCCTAGAAAAATACAACCTTCCAAGACTGACCAAGGAAGAAACACAAAATCTAAACAAACCAGCAAAGAAATTGAAGCGGTAATCAAAAAACTACCAAAGAACAAAACCCCCGGGCCAGATGGATTTATCTCAGAATTTTATCAGACATACAGAGAAGACATAATACCCATTCTCCTTAAAGTTTTCCAAAAAATAGAAGAGGAGGGAATACTCCCAAACTCATTCTATGAAGCCAACATCACCCTAATACCAAAACCAGGCAAAGACCCCACCAAAAAGAAAATTACAGACCAATTTCCCTGATGAACGTAGTTGCAAAAATACTCAACAAAATATTAGCAAACTGAATTCAAAAATACATCAAAAGGATCATACACCATGACCAAGTGGGATTTATCCCAGGTATGCAAGGATGGTACAACATTCGAAAATCCATCAACATCATCCACCACATCAACAAAAAGGACAAAAACCACATGATCATCTCCATAGATGCAGAAAAAGCATTCAACAAAATTCAACATCCATTCATGATAAAAACTCTCAACAAAACGGGTATACAGGGAAGGTACCTCAACATAATAAAGGCCATATATGATAAACCCACAGTCAACATCATACTGAACAGTGAAAAGCTTTCAGCTTTTCCTCTGAGATCGGGAACAAGACAGGGATGCCCACTCTCCCCACTGCTATTCAACATAGTACTGGAGGTCCTAGCCACAGCAATTAGACAAAACAAAGAAATACAAGGAATCCAAATTGGTAAAGAAGAAGTCAAACTGTCACTATTCGCAGATGACATGATATTGTACATAAAAATCCCAAAAGACTCTATTCCGAAACTACTAGAACTGATATCAGAATACAGCAAAGTTGCAGGATACAAAATTAACACACAGAAATCTGTGGCTTTCCTATACACTAACAATGAACCAATAGAAAGAGAAATCAGGAAAAGAATTCCATTCACAATAACATCAAAAAGAATAAAATACTTAGGAATAAACCTTACCAAGGAAGTGAAAGACCTACACCCTGAAAACTATAAGACACTCTTAAGAGAAATTAAAGAGGACACTAACAAATGGAAACTCATCCCATGCTCTTGGCTAGGAAGAATTAATATTGTCAAAATGGCCATCCTGCCCAAAGCAATATACAGATTTGATGCAATCCCTATCAAATTACCAACAACATTCTTCAACGAACTAGAACAAATACTTCAAAAATTCATATGGAAACACCAAAGACCCCAAATAGGCAAAGCAATCCTGAGAAGGAAGAATAAAGTTGGGGGGATCTCGCTCCCCAACTTCAAGCTCTACTACAAAGCCACAGTAGTCAAGACAGTTTGTTACTGGCACAAGAACAGACCCACAGACCAGTGGAACAGAATAGAGACTCCAGGTATTAACCCAAACATTTATGGTCAATTAATATATGCTAAAGGAGCCATGGACATACAATGGGGAAATGACAGTCTCTTCAACAGATGGTGCTAGCAAAACTGGACAGCTACATGTAAGAGAATGAAACTAACCCCATACACAAAAGTAAATTTGAAATGGATCAAAGACCTGAATGTAAGTCATGAAACCATAAAACTCTTAGAAAAAAACATAGGCAAAAATCTCTTGGACATAAACATGAGCGACTTCTTCATGAACATATCTCCCCGGCAAGGGAAACAAAAGCAAAAATGAATAAGTGGGACTATATCAAGCTGAAAACCTTCTGTACAGCAAAGGACACCATCAATAGAACAAAAAGGTACCCTACAATATTCATAAATGACAGATCTGATAAAGGGTTGACATCCAAAATACATAAAGAGTTCATGCACCTCAACAAACAAAAGCAAATAATCCAATTAAAAAATGGGCAGAGGAGTTGAACAGACAGTTCTCCAAAGAAGAAATTCAGATAGCTAACAGACACATGAAAAGATGCTCCACATCGCTTGTCATCAGAGAAATGCAAATTAAAACCACAATGAGATATTACCTCACACCAGTAAGGATCGCCACCATCCAAAAGACAAACAACAACAAATGTTGGCGAGGTTGCAGAGAAAGGGGAACCCTCCTACACTCCTGGTGGGAATATAAATTAGTTCAACCATTGTGGAAAGCAGTATGGAGGTTCCTCAAAAAGCACAAAATAGACTTACCATTTGATGCAGGAATTCCACTTCTAGGAATTTACCCTAAGAATACAGCACTCCAGTTTGAAAAAGACAGATGCACCCCTATGTTTATTGCAGCACTATTTACAATAGCCAAGAAATGGAAGCAATCTAAATGTCCATCAGTAGATGAATGGATAAAGAAGATGTGGTACATATACACAATGGAATATTACTCAGCCATAAGAAAAAAACAGATTCTACCATTTGCAACAACATGGATGGAGCTGGAGGGTATTATGCTCAGTGAAATAAGCCAGGTGGAGGAAGTACCAAATGATTTCACTCATATATGGAGTATAAGAACAAAGAAAAAGTGAAGGAACAAAACAGCAGCAGAATTACAGAATCCAAGAATGGACTAACGGTTACCAAAGGGAAAGGGACTGGGGAGGAGGGGTGGGAAGGGAGGGATAAGGGTGGGGAAAAAGAAAGGGGGCCTTATGATTAGCATGTATAATGTGGGGGGGCGGTGCGTAGGGAGGGCTGTGCAACACAGAGAAGACAAGTAGTGAGTCTACAGCATCTTACTATGCTGATGGACAGTGACTGTAATGGGGTTTGTGGGGGGGGGACTTGGTGAAGTGGGGAGTCTAGTAACCATAATGTTCTTCATGTAATTGTAGATTAATGATAATAAAATGAATTTTAAAAATAAATTAAATAAAAAAAGAATGGGTGGCTATAACTCCAGGGGGAATCTCCCAGGGCAAAATACTTTGAAACTGAAATCAGTCAAAGGGAGAAATAAAGTGGGAGAAACCCATTTACTGCTTACAAGCAGTCATCCACTTCTGCTTGGCCATGTCTCTCACGACCCAGCTGCCGAAAAAGGGACCCCACCCTACCTCTCCAGTCTAGATATGCCCTCACTCCCCCTTGTAATTACCTATTGGTGTGGAGATGGACTACGTCTCTCCACCCCTTGGAACCACCTATTGATATGGAGATGCACTAAGGCCAGGTGAGAGATTCTGGAAATGTTGCAGTTTTACCCACAGTGGCCAACTATGTAATATGTTGCTGACAGGTTGTATGCTCATCGGCTATTTATTCCTGTATTTGTTTTATGTCTGTCTTCTCTTATCTTAAGCTGGTAAGCCTCTGAGGGCAGGGCCTGTGTTTATTTTGTTCACACTATGTACTTAGTGCCTGGTACAGTACTTGGCATAGTGTAGGACTCAAGATGTATTTATTGAGTAAAGGAAGGAAGAAATAAAAGCCAGTCTGACTGTTTATACTTAATTCAGTAAGCAAAGAGGAGTATCTGAATTAGCATTTTAAGATTCCTAACACAAGAGTTTGATTTTAGCAAGCCTCCTTTTGGAGGCCTGTATAGACCTGCTGGCTCCACACACACCTCCTCTCAGCATCATTAGATGTTCCTCAAGCTGGATGCACAGAAATGAGGCAGGAGCAAGAGACCTTCCTCACACAAAAAAAGGCTGTGTCTAGTCTAGATTCAATATTTTTCCAACAGTTAGCTAGGTAGGTAGGCAGTTCATTTATTTATTTGTTGAAATTGAGAACAATGTAGCCAAATGTGCACTTGTGTGCATGTGTGTTTGTAACTGTTGAGGAGGCTCATCTTCCTTCCTTGTGCATCTCAAGAAATCTCTAAGCATACATTACCTCAGGGAAGCAGGTGTTTTTCTCCGTTATGAGCACACGTCACCCCCTCTGAGAAGCCTCCCCCAGTCCTGGGTCATCACTTCCTTCTTGAAGGTCTCACAGATGTTTGCTCCTTCCTCTGTTAATAAGTCTCTATTGTCATGTCTATTCCTGCCGCTAGAAAGAGCACCTTGAAGACAGAAATCAAGCTTTGGTGGTTTTGGTAACTCAGCATGTGGTCCAGCACCAGGAATATTGTCTGTGCTTAGTACATATTTGAGGGATGAGGATATGCATCTCCATAATTATACACTGTGTATTTTAATAATAGGGCTACTGAAAATATCCATACAAAATCCAAAATGCAAAATGGTTCATCATAAGCCCAGCCAGGAGTCCCTGAGAAAATAATCATATCAGGCCCTCTGATTTTCTTATAGTTGGCTAGCAGTCTGGGTGGGTTTTGCTTACCTGTCCCAGGTCCCTATGTAGAAACTGGCTCAGAAAAAAATGGAGGACCTCTGATCCTCTCAGTTGTCCTGTGTGTCCAAAAATGGGCCCTTGAGTATGTCAGAGTTAGAGAGATGGAAATCATTGATGGAAATCACTGGTGTCTAAGAACTCTTGGCCTCTAGCTCAGGGTGACTCTGGGTCTCCAGGACTACTCAAAAGTGAAAATATGACAAGGCTTGGGACCCTACTGCAGCCCAGAGTCAGTGATGATCACCAAATTCTGGGAAATCCTCATTCAATTATTCATACAATTGCATTTATGCAAGTTTTCAGGTTCAATGATAAGCAAAAGCAGGTTCAACTCTTGATTTCTCAGAGCTTACAACCTAGTGAGAAAATAGGCATTAATCAATTTGACAAAATCTTATTACAAACTGATATATGAAAGCATACTGAAAGGACCAAAAATGAAAATCTGAACTTGCTGGGAGATCCCAAGACATCTCTGAGGAATTGATGCATACACTGATCCAAAAGATGAGCAGAAGTTAAACAGGTGATGAAGAGGTAGGTGAAGTGTTCCATAGAGAGGGACTAGTATGTGCAAAGGCCCTTGGATGAGAGGGCACTGGTGCCTTCAACCAGCTGGAAGAAGGCCTCTTGACAAGAGCATGGGAAGTAAGGGAGAGAGTGTAGGATGTGTTGGCAGTGCAGGTGAGAAGGGGAAAGACCGTGCAGGGTCTTTGAGGCCACTTTAAGGATATTGTTTTTTTGCCTATAAATAATGGGAAGTCATTGAAAGATTTTTAATCAGGGGTATGACATGATCATATCTGTATTTTGAAAAGATTACCCTGGCTGGTGGGAAGGACATACTGGAAGGTCCCAGAGACCAGCTAGTTCATTCAAAAGATTAATGAAATGATTCAAAGGGGAAAATAGTAGTTTGGACTAAGGTGTTGGCAGTGGAGGATGGAGAGAAGTGCATGGATTTGAGATGATGCTCTTCGTGGAGATAGGCAACCTTAGAAAAGGACCATATTTGCAAGGAAGAGATCTTGATTTAAGTCTTGTCCACTGAAACATCTAAGTGGATATGTTGAACAGTCAGGTGGACACATATATATTAATTCACATATTTAACCCCTACTTATTGACTACCCATTACGTGCTAGCCACTGCATTGAGATTTGTGTGAAACAGAAAGATATATTGAATTTGGATTCTCCTTTTGAGGAGCTAAAAACTCATGATACAGTCATGAGGAATGGTTGAGGGTATTGGGTATAGGGAAATGAGGGTTTGGAAAGTTGGATATAATAGCTGTCATCAAACATTTGAAAATATAAAGGTAGAACTTAGCTTGTTTCAGAATGTGTAACAAATACCAACATATAAAGTTACAGGGAAGCAGACGAGTTTGGTTGAAGAAGTGCTTTTTAAAAATTAGAACTATGATTGAAAATATTTGAATTGAAATTGGATGATCATTTATTCAATCAATATTTAATGAACATATAAATTGAATGGAGGGATTCTTGTTTGACCTTTAAGATCCCTTCTGGCTTCAAATTCAATGACTCTGATTATCTGTTTAAAACCTTAATTGTTCAGAATGAAGGTTACAACTTGAATTTCCTTGAGTCCATTTCCTTACTTGGACCCTGCCTGTATATCCTCTGGGTACTTTCAGGATGCTGTAATGAGTGACTTCTTCAAGGCTGGGATGCCTTCAGAATATACAATGTATGACAGAATTACATTCTCTTCCTTGGCTGTCTGAGGCTTCCTCTGATGCAGAGGAAGAAGTGTACTTCAATTCCCTTTTTTTCTCTTGTCTCTTACTCCATACCATGGTTCGATGATGTTGGATGACCTGTTTGTAAGTGCAGCCAGTCGATGGCACTGCTCCTGAACACAAGCTACCTGCTTCTTGCTACCTTTGAGCAGTCATATAATCTGTTTAGCCACACAGGATGCCTAAGGAGTCTTTTGCTTGCAAGCCTGGTGGAAGTAACATACCTATTCTCATGTCCTGACAGTTGAACTCAAAGATTTTTTAAGAGGATGGGCAGACATTCTTGGGACTTCTATTCACTGTGCTGAACTCTTTCAAGTGAGCCCTTTTCATGATGGATAAAAAAGTCACAGAAACAGGATGAGGGGGACAGAAATAACATAAATTTAGTCAACTCTCAATTGCCTTTACCATGCAGTGGGGAAGAACATGGACAATACTGAAGTATTAGCTGACATCCATGTCAATCATTTGGTTTGGGATTTCTGCAGCAACCCTTGGTCCATGTCCAAGCTATGCTAGGGCCTTTGGTGACCTATCTCCATCTAAGTCTGAGGCTTCAAGTATTATATAAAAGTTTTTTCAATTACCTGCTGGTAAGCTCAGAGAATGTCCCCAGGTCTTTATTCTTGTCTGGTTTCCTTTTGCATTGTTTTGTGCCCAGACTCAGATCATTATTGGCAGTCTGATTGCTTTCCCAAGATGTCCCTCTTCTTTGGCTACAGGCTGTTTCATGCCTCTCCCCCACTCCCCCAGCCCATCTCAGATTCTGAATTTCTCTGCCCTAACATGTGCCAGAACTTCATGTTCTCATTGATCCTGCAGGAGGAATGGACAACTAGAGATATCAGCTCTCATCTCCTGTCCCCCCATTTTCCCCGAACTTAATCAGACACTAATGATTCATGTTCTTTTTTCTGGCTTGATCTTGAGTTGAAGGTGTGTGGCGCAAGGTCCTAGGTTGCAGTTGCTAATAAACGAAGGTCACAATGGGTGGTAAAAAATACACTGACTCAATAAATATTAATTCATTTCCTAATTTGCTTGTGGATGAATGAGAAATGGTCATACATAAAATTTATGTAATGTCTTCTTCCAAGGAGCCTACAAAGACACAATAGCATGTCAATGAAAATATTTATATATTAGTAACAAAAATAGTCTGTAACCTGGTTTGGGGATGGCTGGTTGCTTATCATGAGTTCCATACCTGAACACACATCAGAATCCCTTGAGGAGCTTTTTTACAAATACAGATTTGGGGTGGCATTTGGGAAAAACTTATTTATATTTTGCCACCTCTGTGAAGATTATCAATAATGATGGCTTCTCTAGACCAATGCTTCTCAAACTTTAATATGCATGTAACTCACCCAGGGAATCCTGTTAAAAAGCAGATTTTGATTCAGTAGATCTATGATGGAGCATGAGATTCTGCATGCTGACAAACTTCCAGGTGACACTGATGCTGACTATTCAGAGACTACACTGGGAATAGCAAGGTCTTACAGCTGAGAAGGGAAAAGGAGAGAGTTGGGGAGGGAGGTTGAATTACCTAGGAAGCCAGAGCTCCATGCCCACACTAATTCAATCAAAATCTCCTGGGGGTGTATTTCAAACATTGGTATTTTCAAAGAATTTCCCCAAGTGGTTCAAACATGCAGTTGGAATTGAGAACCATTTTTTATGGAATGCCTTGACCAGATCCAATGTCCATTTCTCTGTAGTGAGGGCAGGAAAACCTTGGCACATCTTCCTTGTGCTAAATTTATCAACAGTTCTGCAGCTGCTTGCAGAGCAGACAAGCTTCTTAAAAGCATGTCCTGGACCACCCGCATCAGATTCATCCAGGTTCTTGTTATAATACATGTTCCCTGACCTGCCCCCAGAAAGACTGAATTAGAATCTTTGAAGTCTGAGCTCAAAAATCTGACTGGAAACAATCTCTCCAAGTGCTTTTCATGCACAATGAAGTTTGAGAAACACTTGCTTATAAGATAAAATCAAATCTCTTTAGCCTTGCTGTCAGGGGTCTTTGAACAAGTTGGTCTCAACCAGAGTGTTTGAGACTTCTCTTACCCTGCTCTTCTGTGTCAATCCCCCCAACGTCTAAGATGGCCCCCAATGATCCCTACTTTCTCTACCTGATATTCATGCTTTCATATAATCCTCTCCCCTTGAGTGTGGACTGCACTTAGTGACTCACTTCTCCTGAATAGAATATGGCAGAGGTGATGGAATGTCACTTCCTAGATTAGATTACAAAAAGATTGTGACTTCCATCTCTCTTCCAGTCCTTGCTCTAGGGAAGCAAGCTGCCATGTTATGAGGAGCTCTGTGGAGGTTCAGATGTGAGGACTGCCAACAGCCAAATGAGTGAGCTTGGAAGTGGATATTCTCCCAGGTGATGCTTGAGATGCCTGCTGACATCTTGATTGAAGCCTGATGAGAGGCCCTGAGCTGGAGGACCCAGCTAAGCCACACAGGGATTCTTGATCCACAGAAACTATGGGATAATAAACGTCTGAGCCTCTACATGGGTGGTAATTTGTTCTGTAACAATAGTAACTGGTACATCCACTTTGAAATACCCCTCCTCCTCCTTCTCACTTACTCAAGTCCCACCTCTTCAAGCCTTAGCTCTTCTAGGGAACTTTCCTCACAGTGATGGTCCTTTCATGAACTCCCAGAGCACTGACTATGAAGTCAGGAGCACTCACTGTTAGACAGCATGCACTTGTATTTTTGTAATCATTTGTAATCTTTCATTGTAATTTCTAGTTACAGTGCCCTTGGAACCGCATTGATGGGAACAGGACTTAGAATAGGACTTGTCTTATAACTATTTTTATTCCCATGACCTGTCCCGACATCATAGACACAATAAGTGCCCTAAATAAATGTGTGATGAAGATGTTGGTGCACTGGAATGAATAGTGAATGGAAGGCATCAGGAGAACTGTTGTTCTCACACTCATGTCTACTCTGCATCACAATGCCTGAGTTTTAGCCTTATATGGAGAAAGGATTCCAGACACAGATACTTGAGCAAAAAAGCAAAGAGCTGGCTCCTAGAGCCAACACCATGAAAGCACTCCCTTGGTGATTATTAAATGTTTGTGTCGTTAAGCCCTGCTGTCTTCCAGTAGGCTCAGTGGGTCCTCCAGGCCTTGGCTTCCATAGGCTCAGATACTTCTGACTCGCCCATTTAACTTGGGACTTGGGGATCTATTTTTTTGATTCAGTTGATTCACAACTCAGAAATCCCACATTGCCATATATTTGTCTCCAAACTCTTTCTCCCCAAACAACACAAGGGAAGACTATGTGGTATCTCTCTCTGCTCATCCCCATGGGTCCCCAGGACTTCTCTGTAGGAGGAGAAAGATATAAAACATTCAATACCTGAAATAGTTACGAGAGCATGTCAGAAAATGACTCTATTCATCCTTCTTCACAGAGTAAGAGTTAAAGCTATCTCTAAAGGCTTTGGAAATTTTGATTGGGATGGTAATGGAAAAGCATCCTTGCTTTATCTAGTTTATGCACACAAACGTTTTCATAATAAAGACTCTGGAATGAGCTACAGCACTACAGATAGTAGAAATTCTGCTTATCTCAGCTTGTTTCCACAATAAGAGGACCTTCTCAGTATTGAAGTTTGCATTTTTTTTTTAACCTTTTCTCAGGAGTCTGTGAGAGACAGGTGCAGGGCCCCTTTGGTCTCTCGTCACAAACCCTAACAGCCTTTTCTGCCCACTTTGATAAAGAAGGTCCTCCTTAACGGAGGCCAAAGATAGAGCCCTTGCCCCACCTCAGCTCCCATCTCTCTTATCAGATGTTGCTGTAGAGGTTGCAGGTGGTCTCAACTCAGGCGTGGCACACATTTTAGCCAAAGATGATCTCTAATGGGATCTGTCACCTTGGTTTGACCTGGGGGTTTCTGAGGCGACCAGAAGCAGAACTGCAGCACCGTGGATATCAGACCCACAGTAGTAAGTCCCGGCATCTTCTGTTGTTGTGTTTTGAATGACAAATATATATTGACTGTTTAAAGAATCAATATCCCCCTTGAAATGACTCCTGGCATTGGTACTGGAGTTGTTCTTTATTATGTACACTAAAGTCAGGGAGTTGTTCCTTTCACTCTTCTTATACCAGCTCGATCGATAGCTCTCTGAATGCCCTCCTGTTATGCTGCAGCGGAAGGTGGCAGTTTCTCCAAGTACCACAGTCAGAATTTTAGCATCTGGTTCCAAAATTATATCCAATGAGACCCCTGAAAGGAAAAGCCCAAAGTTTGAGAGGCTGTGGAGAACTCCCTCCACCCCGAGGGGATGGGGTCCCAGAGCCATGCTTGGCACGACCTGTCAGCCCCCAGCAAACCATCCCTGCTGCATATGTCCCCAGGAGGGAAAGGCCCAGGAGCTTTCCTTACCTGTACAGAAGATGGTGAGGTAGAAGAGGGGACAGGTCCACAGCATGGCTTCCCGGGGTTGATTGTGCTATGCTGGAGTTCCTTGGCTGTCCCTGCCAGGTTAGCTACTGTCAGTTCTGTCTGTTATGAAGGTGGTTGGGTGTTAGTCACTTCCTCAGTGAGAGGTGTGTGACAGGCTTGCTAGGTCACAGATTGGGCTGTTTATTCAACAAATATGTGCTAACTACCTGTTGTAGGAAGATACCATCTGGGAGATGAAAAGTGAACAAGACATGGCTTCTCCCTTCAAATAACTCAGTTTTTTGGGAGACAGACATAGAGCAATTACAAAAGAGCATTAAGTGCTATACCAGAGGTAGATACGATGTGCCCCAGAAGCATGGAGGAAAGAGCCGCTTCTGCCTGGGATATCCCAGAGAGGTAACCCTGAACTGAGTTGTGAGGGCTGAGCAGGGCTTTGTCAGGCTATGCCTCTGGGAGCAATCCCAGGAGAGAGAATGGATGATTTAAAGATAGGAGGGTTTCGGGAGCAGACTCGCCTGCACACTATGGTTGTTCTGCATCAAACAGTCTCTTTCCCTTAGGCCTCTGCCGGCCTGGCCTCAGCCTGAGCCATCTTCTCCAGCTGCCAGCTATTGCTATGCTATTCCAAGAAGTTTCCTGCTTCCAGACTCTCCCCTCTTTCATCCATTCTTCAAGCGGCCAACATACTGATTTTTTTTTCAGACCAAAGAGGATCAGGTCACACCTCTGCTCTTGAAGCTGTCACCACTGTGTGATCTCCTGGTCTGCTCCCTTCTCCAGACCCACTTTTGGCCACTGTCCCACTGGTGCTCAGTACTTCAGCTGCACAAAAATACTTGCAAGTTCAAAGATGTGTTATAGCCCTTTATATCCAGTTTTTCCACTAGCTGCTCCTTCTTCCTAGAAAAACCATCCCTTACCACTCCCCTCCTTACCACTGTTTGAGGAAAGTATCCCCCATAGGTCCCCAGGTCATGGCATTTATCACCTCCTTTCTAATTATCTGATAATTTGTTTGTTTTCTACATTGGACTTTAAGATTCTTTAGAATAGTGACTGTATCTTATTTATAATTCCATTCTTAGGACCCAGCACATAACTTGTCAATATTAGATGCTTAGCAGATATTTGCTAGTCCAAACAGGATTTCTGTCTGGAGCCTCTTGATCCTCAAGGAGACTTCTGGGTCACTCATCTAGTGAAAGATGGGATTAGGAAAGGATTTGCCAGTGGCCCAGGGCAAAACCTGAGGTAGCCAGGTCTTCTACTTGTTGTTGTAAGTATGGGGAGAGCAAGCAGGATAGCTCCCACCTGGCTAGAACCTGTTTGGAATTGCTTGTGGTTAACATTCTGATATTGTTCACTGGTGCCTAAGTGGTATCACTAATCACATCATCTATATGCAAAAGGAGCACTGGCTTTCCTGGCCTAAATAGTCCTGGGTTTTGAGTCTTGCTTTACAACTTACCAGTTACATCTCTGAGTCTTGACTTCCTCATCTTCAAACAGAGTCATTGCAGTCATTTTGTAGGATGTTGTGAGGTTGAAATGGGAGAACACATAGGAAGCTATTACCCCTGTGCCCACCACAGATGTTGGCTCTTTGCCTCATTTCTTCTGCTTGGCCCTGGTTGGGTTGGCGACCTAGTCACGGTTGCCTACCTGAGCCACTAGGGGAGACACAGAGCATGCCATTTCTAGCCTGGCACAGAGCATTCCCGAGCGAAGGAGGTGTTGGCTGAGCTATGTTAGGCTGTCTGTGGGACTTTGGGCAGGTAAATGGATGACCTGAATGGAGCCATGTCAGAGATGAATGGGCAGTGTCAGTAAGATCTGTGCCCTTAGGCAAAGGACTGTGTCTGACATTTAAGGATAGAGGACACATGAGCTACAGCCCCAGTCTTCTTTGTCCATCTGGGATAAAGAAAAAATAGGAGGATTCAAAGAAGCAAAAAGAGCCCGGGGTCAGATCGAACCAACCTATATTGGCCACTATGTGCCCAAGCCTAGTGCCATTCTTTCTGATGTTCTCTGCCACTCCCGGTCTTTGGTATCTATCCAAAGGATGGCTCCACTGCCAGTGGGAGAAAGTGCCAGAACTTGTGATTTTCTCTCTACTGAAAAGTTTCAGGGCCTACTCTGCCTTTGGTCTGAGAACATTTCCACTCTTTCCCTTACTCCTTTTGAGTTCTTTGGGTGAAAGAAGAGATAAATGTGTGAAGGAAAGCCCGTTGTTTGCTCTATCTCATATATCTCATTCTGATAACCCTCAAACTACTTACAGAAAACTTCAGTCACAGCGAAGTTGGATTCTGCTGTGTGCCTGTGATTTAGCTCCGTGGAGGCATGGCAGTTATCAGCTGTTTGCACTGTTTCTAGTTGCTGTCTTTGCTCTTTGGTTTCTCTGCTTTGGTACCAGCTAGTTGGACAAGCAACTGAAGAACAGGAGTGGAGGTGAATGAAAAGAGAGGAAACAGTGTTTCTATTTTCGGTGGTCAGGAGCCAGCTGCTTGTGTCCCAGGATGGCCTTCAGTAAATAGGTGGCTCTTTGCGATCTGACTGCTTTGGGTTCGGAATGCTCAGACGGCTGGGATTGCTTCATTTCTCTAATTTGTTTTCACTGAAATGTCTGGGCTTCATTGGTTGTTTTAAAGCAAACATAAGACGTTTTTGGAAATTAGTGAGGAATTTCAATGGGTGTCAAAGAAAATGACAGTGCCATTTGTCTCTGGAAGGGTTTGGCTGCCACTATTCCATCTGCAACTCACTTTCCCAGCTGTGTGGCACTGAATGGAGCAGCTGCCAAGCAAAGCAGCATAGAGGCAAGCTGGGACTTTTCTGAGTTGTAATTTTGCTTCTGTTACTGATTTGGGACCTTGGGATATAAATAAATAAACTTTTCCATATTTAGTCTCAGCTCAGTTCCTTTAAGATGTTATCATGGCTGTCATCCCAAGCCATCCTGAAATCTCAAGGTCCTAATTCCAATCTGTACCCTACTCCTGGAACACTTCTGTAATTGTTACAACCAAGCACTTCTCCTGCTCCTACATGTGTCTGATTTAGTTCCTCTATTAAGACTGTAAACCCCACTATAGCATCAACTCCAGGACAGCAGAGAGCTCCTATTATTTTCTGTGGTATGCTTGACTCTTGGCATGCTATCTAGTGCACAGTAGACACTCAGTATATATTGTTGAATAAACAATGAATCTTGCCAATTCTGTACTCTGAGACTTATGGATACTTGATCACTTGTTAAATAGTTTAACCTTCCTGATCACCTTTTTTTTCCTGTTACTGTCCTTCAAGGATTACATGGGGGAGACTGGAGAGCTTCCAGTGAGTCAATGAGGTGGTTGGACAGATACTCTCAAATATATCATAAGCTCCTCTGAAATTTTCATTTTGATTCCTACTGATCACTATCAGGAAACCTGCCCTTGGGCAGTACCCTCCAGTCAGTCCATAGTTCTCCATTTTCTCCATTGACTTCATTCCTCTTCTAAACTTTCCTTTACCTCTGGTAGTAGTGGGTTTTGAAAAGGAAGAAAGGTTATTTCTCTCACTGAGACTCTTAGCATGGCAGAACCAGAGACCTCAGGGACAGACAGAGTCATGTAGAATCTCCTATTTCCCTATTGCATGTGACATGGCACTGGTCTTTGAACTTTGGCTCTTGGGAGGAATTACTGAATAGTTTCTTACTGGCAGGGATATGGCAGGGTTACTAGAGTTGTAAGTGTCCTTTAGGAAACCTGAGTCCTCCACTTTTACATTCAGCAATTCTGGGCATGTGTCACCAATAACCGCAAGGTGCCCTGGAGATGAGCAAGCTCAGAAGGAGAGTGATTCACTCACTCACCATATGCTCTGGATCTGAGCCTGTCCTAGTAGGGTTCAGGATTTGAAGTCTGATGCCCAAAGCCAACTTTTGCTAAGGCTCCTTCTCCATTTCTTTATCCCAAGAAAAGCCTTCTGCTTTGTGTGATTCTGTGCCCTCAAAGGGCTGTTCTGTGTTCTTAAAGGGACAGCAGTGCGGTGAGCCCATATGTTGGCTGTAAATGAGAAAGCCAGCAAGACAGCAGAGGATTAGTGTTTCTACTGGTAAATAAATGCAGGCTCTGAAGCAGCAGGAGACCAAGCATCTTCAGAAGAGAAAATAGAGAAGACAATCCAATTTACTCCCAGTTCTCAGCTCAGCAGTTCACACTGAGGAGTTCCCATGGGTTGTTCCTTCAATAAGCAGAGGCCAATGTGCACATACCTTTGTAGAGTTTCTGCACTTCTGGAATCTTGGAATGATCTTCATTAGCAGTTTTTTAGGATGTCATAAGGTTAGGTGTACTTTGACTTAATTTGTAATCTTGGGGGTGGGAACATTTTCAGGTCATGTAGAATGTCTGTTATGTAGATAGAACTAATCCCTTATTTATAATTATGTTCATAAATAACTTTAATTTTATTTCTGGCTCTACATTTGTAAATTATTCCTTTAGCCATTTAATGAGTGGGACTACTGTTATATTTTTAATATCTCATGAAGTCTATATTTGCTTGTTTTATGAGGGTCAAATGGAAATTGCTTTCCTCTAGTTTTATTTTTCTTCTATACAGGAAGCCCTTAATTTATGAGCATCCAGTGAAAGAGGTCATGAAGGTCTTTTGAACTGTATTTCCCTGAATTTTCATTGATCCTTAGTTCTTACTAAATGGGATACTAAAATATAAAAGACTGTTTAATTGTCCAGTAGATTGACTTATTTTTTATCAACAAGTTCCTAAAAGCCTAACCCAGTCCAGTAGTAGGCATGATGATGTAGTAGTAACCACCATCATGATATCATATCTATCAACAAGCGTAGACAGTACTTAGGGTGCTTCTGGGGAATCTTAGAGCATTACTCTCAGCACATAACATATAATAGTTTACTTAATTATTGCAACAGTTCTCTAACACAGGTATTATTGTTATCATTATTTTATAGATGAGGAAAGCAAGGCAAAAGTCACTTGCCCAAGGTCATATACTAGTGAGTCAGTAAGAGGAAGATCTGAGATTCAAAATTCAAGAAGTCTGGCTTCCACGTCTGAACTTGAGCTCAGTCATTGGTGCTCTATACTTATTTGTCTGCCTATCTGTCCATCTATAGCTATTTATCAATTTGCTAAATTTACTAGGCTTATATATATATATATATATATATATATATATATATATATATACTTGATATTTTTTCAGTCTTTTAGAAATATTGGTAGGTTTTAAAGGGTCTGTGATTAAGATGTTAATTGTTGGCTTTGATTTTATATGTGTCCAATTCATTTGTCTTTCTGGGTATTAAGGATTGTGCTTTTATATGTCAGATTGAAAATTCAAGTAATTTGACAAGATTTAATATTCACTTCTCAGGATTTACCAATATAAAAGCAAGGAGGTGCTACTTACTAAATATATTTTATTATTTGAGAAGTGCTTGTTTTGTATCTTTGTATCCCCACAACACTTAGAATATCACTTTGTAAACCATAAGGGCCCTTTGGTTTTGAATGAATAAATTGATGAAAGAGTGAGGAAAGTTCAAGATGACACTGAGCACCCTGAGTTGTTGAATGACCCTCTGAATTTTCTGTGTTGAGCATGGCTGAGGCTTAGTTTTTTAGTGTGATATACAGCATGTATCATAGTGTCTGTAGTTCACAGTAGTAAATGGCTTTGCCTCTTGGCTGCATGTTCTTAATGGTTAGGGTACTGGAGGACAGCTCTCCATAGACTATTGGTAATGCTTGGATTCCCTGGTGCCTTGAAAGGCATGGTAGATGTGGATGAGTTTTGGTTAGCTCTCCGCAGATACCAGTACACAGAGTCATAATTCCCTCCAGGAATGTTATATTGGCGGTGGAACTTTACATCCATTCCAATGATGGCAGCTATGTTGGGAGATTGTGTAATTTCAGTGCTGCAGGAGCCATCTGGCAAATAAAAAAGGATAAGACATGAGAAATGAGAAGTGCTGGGAAACTTCACCGGTTTACCTGGGGGCCACTCCCAGAGGAAGGGCAGCACAATGCACAGAAGCTGGGACATGGCTCATCTGCTGTTCTTCTCAGCGCTGTTTGCCATGAAGCCTACTTTGCATGCATGATGCACTCAGGCCACCTTATCTGTGACAGCCATGTGGCTGCTGCATTGCTGCAGCAACAAAGGCAAGAGGTCCTTGGGGTGTTTGGTGCTTGTGCTTTCGAAAAACACACTCAGATTTGTTCAAAGGCAGCTGTCCAACAGACCCTTTTACAGGAGGCTTTGGTGCCCTTCCACCACTTGGGGCCTGTGTTTTCAGCATATGGTGCCATTCCCTTATCAGCCCCAGAAGGCTTCTCTGAAATGAAATGAGGGAGATAGTCTTTTGCTGAAAGACATTTGGAGGGTCATGGTCTCTTGGGTCCTTGTTTGTGAGATTCAGGAATCTAAGGTGCACAGAAGGATGAGGAAAAGTAGGACCAGTCATTTTCCTGAATGTACTATGGCTTCTGTTGCCCATTTGGTAGTTTCTGGTTCTGGGACCCACTCTTCAGAAGGCAAATAGGGAGGAAGTAGTTTGTTCAATTTTAATTGATTAATCCATCATCCCTTTGCCAAATATTTATTGAGTACCAATTACATAAGAGCTTTCTGCTGAGTGCTGAGGATACAATGAAAGCAAAAACCATTCCAAATTTCTGCCATTGTGGAATTTTAAATGTCATGATGATGTTTAACTTTAGGCAAGAGAAAGAGGTCCATTCCATCAGATCACATATATGAATCTGGGCAGCGGTAGGGTTCGGGGCCTACACACATCCAGGCAGGGCTTTCTCCCAGTCAGCATAACTGGCTACGATCTCACCATGGAGAGGCACAGACTAGAATTTTCCCTGACAATTCAGGCCCAATCCAAGAGTCAGAGGGTTCCTTTTCTGCTTACCTTCCCTATAGCCATTCTCTCATCAAGAAACCATTTTACCTGTTGACAATCCAAAGTTCTGGAGTGCCTGACTTAGCACTGGTATCATTCTATTCTTGGAGCAGCATCAGCTTGGCTGTGGTTGTTCCACTGTGAGGATAACTGCATCTTTTGTATGATGGTTTCCTTTTCATTGTGTACACAATGACTGCAGAGCCAGGAAATTTTAATTTGGCATAAATAATAAGCTATCTTTAGGGCCAATCTTATTTTGAGAGTCAGGGTTGATGGAGGTCAAGGATTTTTGCACTTAGTGCTTTTGTTAAAGCTTTTACTCCCACTTCTGCTTCTGTCTTATCTCATCTATTTCCTTGTCTTTTTTCCAAGATGACTCATCCTTCTGCAAGATACTCTCATGAACGATTTTAAAGGGATAACAGGACAATGCATAAGGAATAACGACACACTCATCCCAGAATGCCTGGATGCAGGGTTACACAGAAGAGAGCTGGGGACAGCCATGGCTACACGGACACACACACAGACATGTGGAAGTGGAGGGCCAGTGGCATGGCTCTGTGGGTACCTGTGCCAGAGCAGGTGGTATGACAGGGATAGCCAGGGGTCCTCCAGAGGTGTGGCCACAGCAGTGTGGTTGATGTTTGGCACAGTGTTGCCGGTTGGGAAGATGTATGAGTGCTGCATGGTGACCCTAGACAGGCTCACCAAAGACTAGTGAGGAAGGTTGTCCCCAGTGAAGGTGGTGGAGTCCTACCCAAAGCTATTTTACTGGAAAAGGCTCTAACTGGGTGGGGAGATCAAGAACTTATGATGGTGACCCAGGAATTCCACTTCTAGGAATTTACCCTAAGAATGCAGCAGCCCAGTTTGAAAAAGACAGATGCACCCCTATGTTTATCGCAGCACTATTTACAATAGCCAAGAAATGGAAGCAACCTAAGTGTCCATCAATAGATGAATGGATAAAGAAGATGTGGTACATATACACAATGGAATATTATTCAGCCATAAGAAGAAAACAAATCCTACCATTTGCAACAACATGGATGGAGCTAGAGGGTATTATGCTCAGTGAAATATGCCAGGCAGAGAAAGACAATTACCAAATGATTTCACTCATATGTGGAGTATAAGAGCAAAGAAAAACTGAAGGAACAAAACAGCAGCAGAATCACAGAACCCAAGAATGGACTAACAGTTACCAAAGGGAAAGGGACTGGGGAGGATTGGTGGGAAGGGAGGGATAAGGGTGGGGAAAAAGAAAGGGGGCATTACGATTAGCATGTATAATGTGTGTGTGGGGCATAGGGAGGGCTGTGCAACACAGAGAAGACAAGTAGTGATTCTATTGCATCCTACTACACTGATGGACAGTGACTGTCATGGGGTGTGTGTGGGGGACTTGGTGAAGGGGGGAGTCTAGTAAACATAATGTTTTTCTGTAACTGTAGATTAATGATAACAAAACAAACAAACAAACAAAAAAGGAATACCACTAAAAAAAAAAACCAGAATAAATTACTGATACATATAACATAAGTGAATCTCAAGATGACTACACTGACTGAAAGAAGCCAGACAAAAAAGAATACATATTGTATGATTCCATTTATGCAAACTAGTCAGTGGTGACAGAAAAAAAGATCAGAAGTTGCTTGGAGGAGGAGAAGGGTGGGAAGAAGGTAGTACACAAAGGTGTGCCGGTAAAGTTTGGGGAGAGATAAACATGTTCATTGTCTTATTTGTGATGATGGTTTCAGATATAAATATATATCAAAACTTACCAAATTGTACACTTTATTATTACTATACAACCATAAATTTGCTTATTAAAAATGACACAGAAGGGAGTTATATCTGAAATTACCTGAAATATCTATGTTATGTTAAATACTATGTTCCTAATATTAAAACACACTCACACTTTACTGGTTCTTCTGGAGGATGCCAAGGAACCAAAGTATTATTTTGAAAATAAATAAAATAATTCAGATATTAAAAAAGAAAAAAAAAGAACTTATGATGGATTATTTCTGGGCACCAACCTGATGAGAGAGAAGAAATGATAGTTCAAAGAAGAGAAAGAGAAAATCAAATGGTTTCAGACATAGTAGGTGCTCAGTCACACAGCTGAATTGATAAATAAGAGGAGTGTGCAGTCAATTGTGTAAAGAGTTTTGAGGGACCCAAGAAAACCCCTGTCCCCAAATATCCTTTATTGGTACCTGAAATTCTGCCATTGGAGATTGATCCTTTGGGCCATGGACACATGAAAATATTCCTAGGGGCACTGACACCTTAAGCCTTAATGTACTGGAAAGAAGTAAGGATTAATTTTCGATGGCAAAGCCTTGGAGCATGGGAACTAGAGAATCTTCCAGCACACAACCAGGATGCCAGGAAGAGGCCATTTCTCCCTCCTCCTTCACCTCCACATATCATTCATCTACCTTTTTTTTTTCATTTTCAAATTATTATTATTATTATTTTTTAATTCTGGTATCATTAATCTACAATTACATGAAGAACATTATGTTTACTAGGCTCCCCCCTTCACCAAGTCCCCCCCACATACCCCTTCACAGTCACTGTCCATCTCATTCATCTACTTTTGAGGTGTCTCTTGAATCTATTTCCTCTTTCCAGGTCCTTTTTTCTGATCTTTCTCATGACCCATCTCAGTCTCGACATTAAGTTTGTAATCTGATCTCACTGCTTTTTCAGTCACAGAACCAATCTTCCCATCCTTAGTGATCTTTCTAAAACATTTTCCAAGCACATTTCCTCTTATGTACCTCTGATTTCTGCTTGTTTCTCCTGGAACAAAATCCAGATCCCTTGGCCTGGTTTCCAACACATTTTCCAATCTGGTCACACCCCTACCACTCAGACCACTCTTCTGCCTCAGCCAGTGCAGACTCATTTCCACAGAGTGGATGCTGTTCCCCCACACGTGGTCTCATCTACCTTCCTGAGTTGCTCAAGTTGCTCTCCCTGTTTGCCATGTCCTTCTCCAGCCCCTCCATTGGTTAAAATCCACCATCCCTTAAGTCAGTTCAACTTCCAACTGTAACTCCTCCAGGGAGCCTTTCCTGGTCCTCCTGAACCAAACTAATCTCTTCCTCCTCTGGGCAATTGTGCATTGTACTCTGACCAATATTTACCATGGTCTGACTTTATTTTTTATTTGAAATATAATTGATATACAATATTATAATGGTTTCAAGTATACAACATAGTGATTTGACAGTTATCTACATTATTAAATGTTCACCCCAATTAGTATAGTTACTATTTGTCAACACAGAAAGATATTACAGTATTATTGACTATATTCTCTATGCTGTACTTTCATGCCTATGACTAATTTTAATTATAATTGAGATTTTCTGCCCCCTTACCTCTTCACCTATTTCAGTCACCCACCCCAAACCCATCCTTATGGTAACCATCAGTCTCTTCTTAAGGTTTATGAGTCTATTTCTGTTTTTGTTCATTTGCTTTTTTTTTTTTTTTTAGATTCCACATATCAATAAAATCATATGGTATTTGTCTTTGTCTGCCTGGATTATTTCACTTATCATAAAACCCTCTCAGTCCCTCCATGTTGGCACAGACAGCAGGATTTCTTTCTTTTTTATGGATGAATAACATTGTGTATCTGTACCATATTTTCTTTATTAATTTATTTATTGATGGATGCTTTGGTTGCTTCCATATCTTGGCTATTGTAGATAATGTGGCAATAAACATAGGAGTGCATATATCTTTTTGAATCAGTGATCTCATTTTCTTCAGGTAAATTCCCATGGTCTGACCTTAGAAATAAGTGATATCAGGGTCTGTATGTGTCTCTCTTTGGAAAATACACACCTCTTCTATTCTCTCATAACCTGCAGGAAGGTCTATATGCCTGAGGAAAAGTAGATGTCCTAAGGAATTGATTTTCAAGGGACTGCAATGTGATCTGTCAACAGTTGATACCCAGCAGTGTCCCCTGAACCTGGGTAGGCAAGCTGCCAGACTCTGAACAGGATTTGTAAGGGCTTTTCTGGTTGGAAGATTTCTGGTGAATTTATTAAAGGACACTGGCATTGATTGGGGTCCAAAATCTTCATTGGGGTCTTTGTTGTTCAACAAGGTAGTGTAGTGTCACCATCTCCCCAGGGAGTAACCACAGGTGTGTGGTTTGGAGGGACAGACCAAGATTTCCTACCCCACCATAGCAGCATGAGAAATCAAACCCACCAGTTAATAACCAGGTCTGCATGGCCTTGGCTGTAAGAAAGGACTACGATTTCAAGGGAAACAGTGTCAGATGCTTTTCACCTGGGACAAGGTGGCAGGAGGTTGGGTATGCAGTAAAGATTCTGGGTTTTTCAATGTCACAAGGCAGGAGGGTCTGTGGCCTACCATCGTTGTCAAACCTGTCACCAAGGTCAAACCTAGTATCAAGGCCTCAGGCATTATCTGCCCATCAGAGATCTGGATCTGGGAATTAGAGCGGGTCTGTATTTGAATGCAGTGAGCTGACTTTGGGAACTTTCCTTGCCTCTCGGGTTTTAGGTATTGACTGTCCATTTCTCCTCTTAGGGAAATTTCTGCACATTGTTTTTTCCAGGTATAGAATCAAGATACTCACCTGGGAGGCCTGTCCCTTAATCACACTGAAGGAATCTGGAGAAGGAGCATGGTACAGGACATGCTTAACATCTGATTGACTCAACTCTCATGGACAGTGAGAGAAAAATGCTATTTTAGAACCTTTTTTTTTCAATTTCTGTATGCTCTTAGGAAAGGTATCCTCTGTTTTAGAGCACTTTTATGAGAAGGATGAGGAACAATCATGTAGTCTGTGGCTCTAGATTTGAACTGTAGAGAGAAATTAAGTTTTTATTTTATAAAAGGAGGACTTTTCCCCTCTTTTTCCTTTAGCGGAACTGCTCCTTGAAGATTGCTGGGGTGTTGGGTTTCAGTTGGTAGAGTTGAGACTCTAGGTGAACCTTAGAGCACTCTTTGTTGAGAAAACTCGAGTAAGGTTGAGAAAGAGTTTATTCACATCTAAAACAAATACCCAGAACTGTTGTGGAAATTATAAAGTCATCATAAAACTAAACACAGATGTTTTACACTGAGATCATAAGTGTCCTGTTAAGAAAAATTACTTGGTGACTTTATAGTTAGAATTAGGAGCAAATTTTCCCCACAGTATGAATTTGATCAAGGTTATTGGTGCCCCATGCATGGTATTCTAAGACTGAATAACACCATGTTTGCCTTGTTAGGCCATGAAGGCCAGATTCCACCTGTGATGGTGAAGGGCAGGTGGAGAGCTTCCAGGAGGAGATGATTTTCCCCACTGTCAGTCATCGCAGGCAGGAAAGGAGCTAGCCTTGGGCTCTACATTAGGAATTATGAGGATGCTTGCAGATTTTTATGGGGGACACTAGCTGGTCCTTGATATGTGGAAGCCTGTGGGAGACAGGAGTTAGGCAGGAAAAATAGATATGAGCAGGGTGGAAAGAGAATAAGGCCAGGAAAGCTCACACAAAAAAAGAAAAGACCCAGAGTTAATGAGTTAATCAGTTAAAGCTAAAAAAGCCAGGAGTAACTTGGCCTGGAATGTTTGAATATTCTTCCCAGATAAAGGAGAGTTACCTCAGCATAGCCATATCTTTATTGTGTTAATCATACAGGCCTAGCTTATTTTTTAATTGTACCTATATGCTGTTTTTTCTGCTTCAGCCCTAATCAAGTAATTTGCAACCTAGGCAACTAATTTAGCATGCAGGCCCAGCCATAAACAACATAGTAAAAGGAAGTTAAGAAGATTCTTAACTTACTCTTTAGCAGACAGACAATAACTCAGCCCACCTTGTGGGCCAGGCAGTTGGTCTTGTTTGATATGCTTCCAGACCAAGGCGCCAGTATCTCAAGAAGAAATCAGCAGTAAATTTCTTATGTTAAGTTAATTTTAAATATTCAGAGACCACTTAATAAGTCCACTCTCCTAGCCCTTTGTCACATTCCTGAAAAATCCTTAAAAGGGGGAACCCCCAACCTTTCAGTGTGCTCCTCTCTCAGGTCACCTGCACTCGCTAAGTGTGAAGCCTAAAACTTTCTCTCTCCAACCTTTCAGGGCACCTCTCCTCCCTGAGGTCACCTGTACTTTTTATCTCTTTAAGTAACTTTCAATAAACCTTTTACTCTGCTTCACTACTGTGTCTCTGCCCTTTAATTCTTTGTCGTGGAGGGGACAAGAACCGAGGAAAATACACAATGCCCTCCCAACACAGGGAGAGTCTCGCGTTGGATTTTGGGTCTCAAAATGTGCCCTTGTTTTCCTCAAGCATTTAGCTGTGCTCTGAATGATTATTGGAGCAGGCTGTGTCCACACTGATGCGGGATCCACTGGGGGCAGCTGGGGGAGGGCAGCTGGAGGAGAGTCTCCCAAGGAGGTCTACGTGGAGGAGCTTTGGTTTGGTGGAATTTCGAGCCCAATGGCGCCCCATTGTGGGACAGAATTACTACAAATCCCCTGGGGGGACAATGAATGCTCCATATTCCCTTGATAGAGGCTGCAGGTTATTTTAAGTTAGATATTATTGAAGCAATGTCTGTACTTTTTAATCCACAGGCTGGTGTGGTCTGGGGAGACATGGGTGACATAATGAAGGACTTCCTAAAAGTAAGAAATCTGAAACTCTTGAAGTGGTATTATAACATTTGGAAGATGACAACTATTGCTTTAATTAATAACCTGACTACCCTTAGCTGTCTTCAAGACTTAAAGACTCAGCAACTAATTGATAGCTTAAACTTTAGGTCTTACAAGAGTTGGAAAATAGCAGCAAATCTGAAAATGGTCAATTCCAGTTTACGCAATTGTATGCGTGCATGCATGCTCCCATTCATTCATTCAGCAAACATTTATTGCCATCACTGTGTTTACTGCCAGAACACCAAACTTATTGGGATGTGACCCTCAAGGAGCTTACATCTGAGTGGGTAGAGTCAGGTAGGACCCTGCATCCCCTAGTCAGAGAGACAGATTGCTCCTGGTTAATGATACAATGAGGCAAGTTCTCCTCTCAGTCTCTTTCCAGGGGTTTGCATCACCTATGGAGCCAAATCTGCTTTCCAGTGAACTGCCTTTATCCTTAGAGTCCCAGGTGTGTGGGAGCCGTGCTAATGGGCCTGGTGGTGCTGCCGTTCTCAGGATGATACTTGGTTTTGGCTTCCAACTGGAGGCTGCCTCCTGCAGTGATGGACAAGGTGGGGACAAAGATGGAGCCGAGCACCTGAAGAGATTTGGCCAGTCCAGCATTGCCCTCCAGTGGTCGGATGCAGGCATGTGGAGAACGACGAATTCCTAGAGTGAGATCCTGAGGTGGGTGTTGGCAGATTAATGAAGGGGCTCAGGAATGGCAACCCCAGATGAAGTTGGGAGGATAAGAATCAGGAGCCATAGTTGAGAAGTTAGAGTGAGAATTAAGATTCATCAATGACCAGGCATCTGGAGGGGTATGTGTGGGGAGAATCAGAAACAAAGATCACGTTGGATTCCCAAGTTGGATTTTGTCAGGAGAAATAAGTGGCTGACGAGATGCCCAGGCTGCCTAGGGGTCTAGAAAGTGCAGTGGTGGTGGTGTGGGTGACCTTGAGCTGTACCCCCAGGCCTCTCAGTCCACCTTATCAGGGATCTAGGAAGACTTTGATCTAGAATAATTATCTTTAGATTGATGGACAGTTCAGGAGTGAGCACAAATCTTCTGAAATAAAATGAGATGCAGATTTATGTGTAATGAACTTTTAAAAAATTAAATGTGTGAAAGGGTCTAGTCCAGAGGAAGGTAAATCTGCTCTCAGCATTCCTGCCAGGATCCCAGTGGTCTCAGTCAGTCTCCCCAAGTCTTCTGCGCTGATGCTTCTGTTTCTCAGCATGCAGAAGTCTCTCCCCGAAGTCCTCACTGGATCAGGGTCACTGCGAGGTGTCTGGCACAGTAGGGCACTGTTCTGTGCCCCAGATCATGGGTCTCTGAGTCAAGGCTGAAGGAGTCTTGGCAATCTGTCTGCTCTTGGCAAAATCTGCAACCAGTGCATCGTTTGCTTCCTTTTCTGTTTCACCTAAACACTCAGCACCCTTCAGACACGTCATCACTTCCCTCCCAAGGTCATGGAAGCCATGAAGCTCCAGCCTACCCAGAATCTTCCCCTGCTTTACTTCTTCCAGTTGACCTGTGACTTGGCTTCCTGAAACTTGAGGTTTGAAATCCTCCCTGTCCCTGTCCCTATTGCTTTCCTGCCCTGCTCTCCGAAAAAGAGAGAGATGAGTTAGACAAACTTCCAGATCAAATTAAAAAGCAAAACAAACAAACAAGATTAATTCAGGAGCTCGATAAACTGCGGCATAATGCATTAGGGGTCAAGTTGCTTGTATGGTTGCCTGTAAAATTCAAGCATCTGAAGTCTTCCTGCAGAAGACTCCAGTCTTAACAGACAAATGATGTTTGTACTGTGACTGGAGGCCAAGAGGTCTGAGAGCAGGATAACGAGGAAGGACGGAACATGGATACCTTGGTTGGAAGACACCTTAAATCATGGTAACTCCATGTATGTGTGTGTAGCTCTGTGTGTGCACAGGTGTGTGGTTAAACTGAAGCTTTCTGAAGTCAAGAACTGTTTTCCTTGCTCTCCTTCCTAACTCCAGTGCCTCAAATATAGCAAGCACTTGCTAACAAGCATATTGTTTCATAGCACAGTGGTTTAGAGATGATGTTTTGGATCAAGCTTTTTTGCTTTAGTTTTGCAGTCTTAGGACAATTTCCTAGCATTTCTGAGCCTTGGACTCCTCATCTGTAAAACAGACAATAAGGCCTCCCCCAACCCCCACCCTGCAGAGCACCTGTGAAGATGAGAGGAGCTGGTGCATGTGAAGCCCTGGGCATTGTACCTGGCACATGGTCATCCTTAGTAAACAATAGCTGTCTCATTATTTCCATGTGCACATGTGCAAACCTTGTGGGTGCATGAAGTTTTCAGTCAAAGCCCAACTTAATTACAAAATAAAAATCCCCTGCATTTCAGAAAATGACAATGTGCAATGGGCTTGAATAGATTCTCTCCCTCTGCATCCTTGTCTCTTCCTTCTAGAACAGTAAAGACTTTGCCCAAGCTTCTTGAACCCTGTCTAGAATGGGAGAACCCTTATTATTTACATAAATAAGCTTTTAGGTGAAACAAGCACAATGAGGTGGCAGTGGCTGACCCTCCCCCTCTGCTTTGAGCCTGGTGCTCACTGTGCAGTGGGCATGGTGTTGTCATCTGCTCTGGATGGTTGTGATTGACCCAGTTTCAGAAGCTGTCAACCCAGGAGAGAACTGGAGGCTTTGTATTCAATCAGCACTGAGAGCCTATTAGGAGAACAAGGTACCATGCAGCCACTTGAAAGTCTGAGTGTCTAGAAATGGCCATTACAGAGGAAAGTCCTTCCGCTTGGCTGACTGGGACCAGGTCTATGGCTTTAAAGCGATTGGCACAGATGCTGGGTGAGGGGTGCATTCATTTTGTGTTCAATAAAACCAGTTTTATTCAGGGAAGTGAATTGTTATCCCTTTAGGAAAGGTGAAGGTATAAAAACAGGTTGTAACTCTTGGAGAATCTAATTTCTCTGTAGCTGGAGACAGAAAGTGAAAGAGAGAGGCAGGGAGGGAGAGGGCAGAGAGGGAGAGAGATGGATAAAAGGGAGCTCTGTTATCCCAGGAAGTCTTAGGGTAATTACCCAGCCTGGATTTCTCCTGGAGCTTCGGGATCGTGCCAGATGCGTCCAGGCCCTCTGCGCACCACCCCCCAGAGCTAGCCTCTAGAGCCCACCTCCTCCCCCCTGTGGCTGTTCCTCATGTCTGGGAACACATCAAAGGAGGTTTGATATTCATAACTGCTGTGAGTCATTTTCACATGGAGCTGCGGGGTGCCCCTGTACCACTGCATGCTGCATTCAGCCCATTGTAAGAGCAGCTGAGCTGAACCAATCCCCCATTATGGGCGAGAGTAGATTCCTCCTGGGAGACCTGGATTTGCCCCCAGACCCCTGTGCAGAATAAGATGGGTCTTTTTATTGAGAAATAGTTATTAAAACATCCTCCAGTCTTGGCTCTGCATCTCCACTGCCCACAGGGATTGCTCTGCGTGGTCCTTCCACAAGAGCGTGGCCACCTCCAGGCCCTGCTGTTAGTGTCAATAACATCTGAAACTTCCCTGTTTCCCTCATTCTGAGGACAAAGGACGTCAACAAGCCTGCAACCATGACCATATTTCTACTTAACTGGGGGAGGAAATACAGCTTGCTCCTGTTGAGCATGGCTATTGTTGGAAAAAGCATCATGTGCAACGCTCTTTCAGAGTTGGCAGAGGCTTGTGAAATGAAAGCCACAGGACTGTAGAGTTGGAAGGAGCCTTAGTCATCATTCTATTTGAATTCCCCGAAGTACAGATGAGACAGGAGGCACAGAGAGGTTAAGTGACTTGTCTAAGGTCACATAGGCAAGTGAGGATTTCTAGTACATGGAATGATTTTCTAAAAGGGGAAGGGAAACAGTGTCAGGGTGAATCTTACTTTTCCACTGGAGGCTGCTTCAGAAATTGAAACCTACAGGAAAGGGATTGGGGACCAGGAGACCTGAATCTTTGTGTATTGTAGTTTTGCACCTCAGTTTCTGTCTACGAAAAATGGCTGTAGGAGTTAAGTTCATTTTGGGGTGGTTGAGGGACTTCTTGCGTGACTCTGAGAAGTCCTGGGCGCACTGGGCTTTGCGGTGGCTAGAGAACAGCTCTTTCTGGGCTCCAGGAGGGGCTGCTTGCCTAGGCTCATTAACCTGTCTCGATTCCTCAGTCACCACGAGGCCTGAAGAAGCCTCTGGGCTTGGGAAGGAGTAGAAATAAGCATAGAATGGTCAGACTGGTTGGGGGCATGGAAAGGTGTGGGGAATGGAAGAATGGGAGGAATACAATAATAAGTAGAACAGAAACTGACATCTCCCAGCCCTGGTTCTCTCAGGAGAAACCATTCCCTCCTCTCCCCCCTCGCCCCCACCTCCCAGTGAAAATATTCCCTGAAGTCAGCAGGGCCAGACTCCCTACCTTTGTCTGGGGCAGCAAGGAAAAATGTTCCCTGTCTATGTGATTTTGAGTCTATTTTCATTGTGCTCTGTCTTAAATTCTGCCAGGGAAGCAAGCATGGCTTGCTCTTTGAAATGTCCAGAGCTCCCGTTCCCATTTGGGGTTTGTGGCTAAAGGTCAGACTCCAGTGCTAGCTTGTGGTGATCGGGCTCTGAGTCAGTGAGCCCTCAGGGACTGCCAGGGAGACTGGGGAGCCGCCAGCGCTGTGCCTGGACTGAGTCTGGCGGCAGGAGCCACACAGTTGCCCGTAGCAAGTGGCCCCACTGGGCTGTGCTGCTCGTGTTTACTGGCAATCCACCTGGCACCTTGGCCTGGCAATGCCATGAGAGCCCAGAGGCCCACGTCCATAATCAGTCTTCTCAACTGCTTTCTCCTGTTACTACCTTGTAAACTGCAGTATCCGAGACACAAAGGACAAGTCTGCATCGTGATGCAGTGAATGGCTGGTTAGGTGCCTCCTGTTTAATAACCAGAGAAATATTGCTGTGTGACATCTCTCCATATGCTGTGGCATCTGTGTCTGGCATGTAAGGGACTCATTTTCTTCATGTATCTCAGATGTAAAGCAAAATGGAGGGGCTGCAAGCTTCACTCTCCCAGAGCCACCAGCAATCATTTTTCTTACCCTCTGCTGCCATCTAGGGGCCACTCGCCTCTCCCCTGCACTGTCATTTTCATAACAGGGCTGAGATCTTGGCTTCTGTGAAACGGGAGTAACACAGTTACATAAATCACACAATTGTGGATCTCCTTAGATTCCTTATATCAAACAAGAGTCAGAACCCACCTTCTGACATCTGCCTGGACCATCCTGGGACTGCTTTCCAGAGCCTGAAAGGGCCTTTTTTCCTCTGAGGGGTATTGTCTGTTCAATTTTCACAAATCTGTCCACCTTCCAGACTCTACATGTAAATCAGGAAAACCTGGCATGCTGGACATGTCTTGCCAAAATTGAGGTGAATCCCCTGGCCTGGGGGAAAACAGAGTCCCACTCTGCGTGCTGGAATTTCCCCTGGTATCTTGAAGAATTCTCAGAGGTAGGGATGGAGAGAGGCACAGAGCAGAAGGGGAACTCCACAGGCCTTGATTTCAGCTGCCCGTTCACCAATTTCCATACAAAGTCCTTGCAAGTGGAAGCCCTCCCCCTCCAGGCCCCACTGTGTCAAGTCAGGACCCACGTTTTTCCAGGGTTGACCTCGTTTGACATTAGTACCCCGCCTGCACTGCATCAGAGTGTTTTCAGCCCTTCTTCATCAGCCTGGAGCTTGGGAGGGGTGCTGGGATGTGTGGATAGCTGCGAAACACTCCTCGGATGGGAGACACAGTGCCACACAAGCGCTGGACTTGTCGTCACAGTTCAGGAGAGCAGCGAGGGGAGAGCGCGTGCCAGCTGTGGGGTTTTGGCCCCGGCTGCAGGTGCCTGTGTGTCACTGTGGGCTCCTGACACCAGAGGAAGGCGACTGTACCTCGGGGCGGGGCACAGAAACATGAAGAGTGGTGTTGCTTTGTGTCATCTGACCAAACCGTTAATGTTCTTCTCTTTAAGCCTTGGCATGTGTTCATTAATTGCATTAATTGGTTCATTCTTCCATGTGTACTCAGCTCTAGAATACACAGTGAAGCAGACGTAGCAGCAGGGTATGACAGAGACCCAACCTGTAAGATCTTACTTCTAGAGAGGGAAGGAAGGAAGCAGCAGGACAGCTGAGGCAGTATTGGTTAGTCCTCTAAATGAGGAGAACATCTGACGCCAGAAGTAGGGATTCCCAGCAGAGAGGCATCACTGGAGGTTACAGCAGCTGGGGAGCATATCATGGAAGTAAAGGATGCTAACTGCTCAGGGAGTTGCAGTGAATAGTGACAAGCTCTCTGAGATGTGTGGCCTCCTCAGTCCCTATAGCCTAATGACTCTGCTCCAGCTGTCAGCACTGTCCATGGGTCAGAAGAAAAAGGGAGACAAAGAGGAATCCTCAGGAGCTCTGTTTATTAATCTGTAATAGATTCCTCCCCCTTCTCAATGCTGTTCTTTCATTGGTTGACGTGTCATTCATTCAAGAAGTATGTTCTGTTCTAGCGTGGGGATTCTGGAAATAAAGCCACAAATATTTCTAAAATTTCACACCAGCTTGGCACTGAGTTAGAGTGTCATAGAACAAAGACAAGCTAAAGTCACTGTCACTTTTGTTTCTATGTTCAGTCACTTCATTTGTTAAGTACCTGTTGGTTTTCCACTGCTTTTGGTATCTGGGCATGTGGTCCTCCCACCTGTTCTTGTCCCCCAAGGGCACTTCACTTCACACAGAGTTGCAGCCCCAAATGTCCTGCTGTGTATCTTCACATTCCCTGCATATTCTTGCCTCTGGGGGTGACTGGGCAGGTTCCCAGGGCTTCCGGCTGGCATGGATGACATGGATGGACAGAGAAAACTTCATTGGTCATGTGGAAACAGAAAGTCTAAAAATAAACAAAGAAAAGGCCCTTTGATTTAGCCTTGTTTAAAGGTAAAATAGACTTTAGTTTGCAATGGTGTTTGATATGCTTTGTGAGAAATAAATCATATTACGTCAAATTTTCAAAAGTCTGCGCTGCTAAGATAAAGATATTTACATTCTATGACCACAGAGCTCAGTGAAAAGGGGCTGTTAAGAGAACAGACAGTTGGGGGAAAGGTTTTATGCAATTTAAATTTACACAGGTTTGGCCTCTTATGTTTACCGACAAAGAACAAGGAGCTTCAATATCAGCTCCCCAGGAATGTAACTTTTGACAGCAAAGCATTTCATCACAAAGAACTCAAAAAAGTTTCATGCTGTTCATTTAATTCTCAAAATGTTTGTGTAGGAAATATAACTTGTTGAGTTGTAAATGAAGTCACAAACTTTTTATTGCTATAACTTAATAACATTCTTTCTCCCTCTCTCTTCCACTCTCTCTCCCCCTCTCTTTTTCTGTCCCCCTTTCTCTGTCTTATCTTTTAGTCAGAAAACTTTAGCTGTGCTTTCGTGTTCCCCTCCCTGGGGCCTAGTTTTTCTCTTAGCAAACCTCATGAGGTAAAGGGCTGTTGTAGACATCTCCTTGAGTCTAGTTTCTTTGCTGGTCCTGTTGGCTGGGGGCTTATATCCTGGAGACTGAGATGCCAGGAAAGAATAAGTACCAGATACTTTACGTGTCACCATGGGTGCCACCTGGATTCAGCTCTGTCCTGAGGGCGGGCTGGGTTACCTTGGCGTCATCCCCACTGCCTGCGCAAACAACCCTCCCAACGCCCCCAGTGCCTGGTCTCAGAACCAAAGCGGAGCTCATAGTCAGAGTCCGTGTGCCTCTGTTCCCTCTCTTTTCCTTCTGAAAATGTCACAGACGAGAAATTCTGCTGAATTTCACAGGGCATGAGGGTGCTGTGTTCCCCAAAAGCCCAATGTGGATTAGTGGGAACCACAGCCCAGAGCTGTCCTCCTCCTCCCATTATCCCCCCCACGTCTTCTCTGGGATTACATGAGTTTAGTGCAAAACTCACCAACCAGCAAGCAGGCGAGGGAACCAGCTGGCATTGAGCACCCACCGTATGCCTTCACCTTTCCTACAGCCCTGGCTCAGCTAAAGTTCATGGCCAACTGAGCTTTGCGTATATTCCCATTTCATGAGCCAGGGGGCCCTGAGAGGTTAAACGGCCTTCCTAAAGAGCCAGAGACCGAATTTGAATCTAGATCTAACGTCCTGGCAATTTCTAGGACGAAATCCACGAAGAGGAAAGGGTGGGCCAACTCTCCTCCTTCCCTCCCACTGCGGTTCTTTGTTAAAGGGCTGAGGAGTTGTTTGGAGGTGGAAGGTTCCTCAGCTGTGTCCCATGGGCCTAGAGCCCCACTCCTGAGACCCCAGGTTCCCCCACAAGCATTGTGAGCTTCGAGGTGGCGCAGGAACTGGGATCCGGGGCCTGGGGCTGCACGCTGGGCAGGGCGGGATGCAGGATGAGCGCTGTCACTACCCTCGGCAGCCAGCTGTCACTCGCGGCGTCCTTAGCACGGTACCCCGGCAGTTCCTTTACTGAGGCAGTCTCCCTGAGAAGCCCTGGAGGACTGCTGCTCTAACAGCGGCACCGAGCGAGGTGACTCAAGGCAGAGAGACCCCTGGCTCTGTCCTCCCGTCCTCTCCCTCAGGGGCGGGGCGGTCCCAGCTTGCCCTGCGCAGCCTCTCTTGGCACAGGGCGGCTCTGAAGTGTGTGCTCACGGTTGTAGGAGTCCCCACCTGGGGGGACCATGACAGGTTGGGGACTTCTGTCCCTTCAGAGGAGGGAGGCGATGAAGCTGAGACCCCCAGATTCCTCAGCCTCAGCTACACCCCAGAGGCTCAGGAGGGGGCTTGCCCAAGGATTATAGGCTCTGTTTAGTTTGGGGACAAGTCAGAAGAATCAACATTAATGTCTGTGACACAGAAAGAGGCCACAGAAGTCAAAGTACAGAGTGAGGTATCATCAGGCAAAGGTGGGACAAGGTAGAAACCGCCGAGTGAGAGCAGGAGGTGCAGAGGACTTCAGGTGGGAAGACAGGCTTAAGCTCTGTCCAAAAGGCAAAGACCACCTACGGCGCAAACGAAGGCTGCCTCTGCAGATTTCTTCTGGAAACTGGCCATAAACTCAGCCCGGTTTAATTCTCCCTGCGTTAAAATGCAGGGGGAAATCACAGAGGTTTCTTCCCAGGCTCGGAAGGCCCCTGGAATCACCTGACAAATACACTCGGCCAGCGCATCTGGGTTCCTTTGTGGAGGTGTTTGCAGTTTGGTTTTGTTTTCAGGGGATGTGGGTGTTAGTCATTCAGTAAGAGAGGGTGGTGTCTTTTGTGAGAAATCTTTAATATCATGGCACGGCATGCCCCCATTTGGGTGTGCTTGTCTGCTGGGGCCACCCTCCACCATTACATGGTAAAAAGCCCTGAAACTCCAGTCGGTGTCAACAAGATGGTTCTGACATGCAAGGCAGACAGACATACGGACTAGTGCAGAAGCACCAAAAGGTGGTCCCTTCCTATGCAGGAAGTGAGCCTATCATGGACATTGTGAACAAGCCCCTGTGGACAGGTGAGCAAGGAATAGGAGCAAGCATGGGAGTAACCTGCCTGTCCCAGTTTGGAACTAACAACAGCTCAGGAAGAGGTCTGCTGCGGGTCCTTGGCCAGCACCACCAGCCTACCCCTCTCCCTGGAGGCTGTGAGTGGGGGAAAGATGGAGATTCTTTAATAAAGAATTACTGAACAAGAGTTTTCCAGTGAGTTTTCCTTTCCATATCCTGGTTTTATAGGTGAGGAAACAGGCTTACGTTGCTTAGGTGGCCTGACTAAAGTCATGCACCTTGTAAGAAGCAGAGACAGAGTCAAAAGCAGGTCTTTCTGCTCTACCATGTGTGTGGTTTACATTGAATTACAAACTGAATCTGATCCCTGACGACTCTGTGCTCATGTTCTGTTTCTGATGTGGACAGAGGCGAAGTAGGGCTCCTTCCTGACAGTAATCTCAAAGGTTAAACTATATCCTCAAACAAGTTTCCATTAAAAGAATATCAAGGACCTGTCACACATTCATTGATCCAAATGATCTCGAATCTATTTATATACCACTTTTTAGTTTTACCATTTTCTTAAATATATAATACATAAAGTTAGTCTTCATTTATTGGTCTGTTGGTTTGAGCCCAGAATTTTCAGCATGACATTCCAGCAATGCTGGGGCACTAATCCTTGATAAAGTTTCTATAAGCTGCTTCTCCAAGCAACAAATCTGCATTTTAACCTGACCTTAAGTGACTGAACTCCAAAGGGTGACTAATGGGTAGATTTCAGATATCACAGCAGGTTGTTGGGATATAATACTGCTGCAGGATTTTGTGTGTTTGTGTGTTAAAATCTACCACATGAACAACTAACCTATAGGAGAGGTCACTCCTGGCCTAAATGAGGAATCCTGGAAAACTGCAAATACAAATCATGCTTAGTTTTTGGTGTTAGAGCAGACATAAAACTGGAACCGCAGTGCTGTTTCTCTGGCCATCTCCTGGAGCTGTGGGGTGAGGGGCAGGATACCCTGGGTCCCAGGTGGGTGTGCTCCCCTCTGCTGCGGCCCCGTTGTACATAGTGGAGTCGTCCCTTGGAGGAGAAGTCCCTTCTGTGTAAGAAGTTTGTTCAGAATTAATCCTCAAAAGCCTTTGCTGGGTTTTACCAGATTGTTCCCTGGCACGTATTTCAGAAGGAGCCAGAGGCCTCAGATGGAGAAAGATGCCAATCACTACCTCAGCCAAGTGATCACGATCAACATCAAAGGGAGGAGTCAGGTGGAGAGCACGTCCCTTGATATGTGATAAGAAATGGCACATTTACCTTTCTGATCTTCCTCCCCCAAACCCGTAACTCCAGTCTAATCAGGAGGGAATAATCATAGAAATCTCAATGGAAGGACATTCTACCATATACCTGACTAGTGCTCCTTAAAACTGTGCAGGTCATCAAAAATAAGAAAAGTCTGAGAAGCTGTCACAGCCAATAGGCCCCCAAAGAGACCCTGAGATGATTAAATGTAGTGTGGCATCCCAGGTGGCATTCTGCAACAGAAGAAGGATGGTAGGTAAAATCAAAGTAAATCTAATAAACTATGACCTTTAGTTAATAACAATGTATCAGTATTGGTTTACTAATTGTGACAAATGTACCATTGTAAGATGTTAATAAGAAGAGAAGCTGGGTGGGGGGTATATGGAAACTATGTGTACCATCTTCACAACTTTTCTGTAAATCCCAAACTACTATAAAATAAAAAGGTTATTTTAAAAACTTGATCTTTCATATGATCTGATTTTTGTGGAGGGAGAGTTATAATTTTATGTACAACTATGTCATTGTATATAAATCAAAAAGAACCTTGAGCTGTGCTGTCCGATACATAGCCACTACCTACATGCGGCTATCGAACATTTGAATTATGGCCTTGTTTTCTGGAGGTCAGATTAAGAACACGTTTCTCAGTATTGCATGCTAATACCTTTCACATTTGTTTGCGTCTGTGTTCCATGATGGCTGGGCTAATAATCCCATGGGCCTCTACCTCTCCAGCTCTTTCTTGGAAATGTAAAATAAGCCCTTTGGAATGAATAAAGAGAAGCGTATTGCTTTGGCTCAAACGCTGATGAGCACTTTCTCTTTGTCACAGGATACAATATTAAAGCTATAAAGGGCAGACCAGGGACCAACTAGTTATTTTAAAGGTCCAAAAGTGCTTACAGAGGGTCCAGAATTATATACTGAGGAGCTATGTCCTTATTTAGTCCTAAGGCCTCTGGGTCCCTAAACCTTAAGTGTCCAGGGGCCTGCAGAGGCCTGCAGGGGCCAGTCAGGAGGGAATTCCTCACACACCCATGGGATGTTAGAGCTAGAAAACTTCATCTTTTAGTGCACACCCTCACTTTATGGGTGGGAAACAGGCCAGAGAGGGCCAGGCTCAGGGTGTCATGAAGAGAGCGTGGGTTTACTGAAGGCCCGTCATCTTCTCATTCTCCCTATTGCTGGGGAAAGACAGTAATTCCTTGACTGTCAAGGGGGGAGGTATTTTTACAGTACTTAGGATGATTTTATTCCCCAAAGAGCATCTTTGTCTCTTCTTGTCCTTCCTGCTTTTAGGGAGTAAACAGTACTCACGTCTCAGAGTTATTCCAGTGGATGTTTGATTATAGAAGAATCTGCAAATATTGCACCCAGTTCTGAAATTATTGGTAAAGCAATTCTTCTCATTTACTTGTCACCCTTTAATGGGGGCAGGAACCCAAGATGAATGTTTATGGCTGTAGGTCTTGCTCATTGAACTCCCCTTGTTCCAATCCCTGTGACCTCGCAGGGTGCCTGGTAGAAATAGGTCTATGATTCTGTGGCCAATTTAGATTGTCCCCCTGAGAAGCTATGTCCTTATTTAGTCCTAAGGCCTCTGTGTCCCTAAACCTTAAGAGTCCAGGGGCCTGCAGGGGCCTGCAGGGGCCAGTCAGGAGGGAATTCCTCACATGCTTCTCTTTATTCATTCCAAAGGGCTTATTTTACATTTCCAAGAAAGAGCTGGAGAGGTAGAGGCCGCTGGTTTTAGGCATCCTCTTCCTCCTGGTTCCTTGTTTAGAAACACAGCATTATTTTACTTTTGAATAAAAATGGTTCACCAGGCAGACTGCATTTGTAGCTTGTACTGTTGAACAAAAATACTAGAGAGATTTACTTGAAGTTTGAAACAGTTCAATTCAGAAAACAAATTAAATAAAGGCAGTTCTAATTTACATGGTAGGCAGAAGATATTAGGAACTCCTTACTCCAGGGTAGACTGTATGAATGTGTGTTCTAGCGAGATCTAGACAAATGTATTTATGTTAGACAGCCCACTTTAACGGAAACTAGGAATATTTTAAGGGCACATAACCTAGTATTTAAAAGCTGCTTTTATTAGATGATGTTCCTCATTATATGTGCTCATTGAAAGAAAACTTGTGAATTACATTCAATTATAAAGAAGAGAAGAAGGGCACCACCCAGAACACTACCACCCATTGTACCATTCTGTACATTTCCTTCTCGTCTTTAGTCTGAAGCATATTTTTTACATTGTTGAAGTCATATTATATATTCAATCTTCTGTTCTCCATTTATATTATTTTATATTTTCCCCCATATGGTTAAAACTCTTCAAAGTCTGCTTGTTGATGACAGCATAGCATTCTTCCTGGTAACTTTTCCTTAATTTGCTTAGCCATTCCTCAAATGTTGGATATTTAGGTTATTTCCAATTATTTCAAGAATGAATAACATTTAGTGGACATCTTTGGTTAATAAAAAAATATTTTCAGATAACTTTTAATAAAGAAAGATTACCAATTATTGGGCCAAGAGGGATAACCATTTTAAATGGCCTTGATATCTAATACCAAATAATCTACTGTTTTATTGCATCCATTTGTAATCATAGAAGCAATACATGTAAATGTCCTTAATGTGTTCAATTTCACCAGCATTGAGCTGTGATTGTTTAACAAATCTGTATTCTTTGATATGAATGATAGCTGTTTTCATATGCATTTTTTGATTTTAAGTGTGTTTGATTTCCCCAAATATTCGCTGGCAATTTTTGTATCCCATGGTTGCCTATATATCCACCAGGCTAATGTTTTCCTTATAAAGAATTTACATAAACTCTAATATATTAAGCATATTAACATTTGACTGTTACACAACTCACATACTTAAAAAATAATTTATTGGTCTTTTATCAAAACATGTGGGTTTGTGTACACACTTTTACAAGGGAATGTGCAAAATAGTATTTTTGCTAAGACTGTGTTCTGAGCCAACTACCTGAGTCCAAATTCTGGTTGTAATCCTTACTGGCTTGGTGAATTTGGGCAATTTACCTCATCCCTTTGAGGCTTACTTTCATCATCTGTGAAATGGGGATGATAAAATTAGCATCGTAAGGTTATGATAACTTTAAGTGCCATAATGCACATAAAGTGCTTAGAGAGTTGTCAGTCCCATTACAAACCCCTCATGCAGGTGGATTTTATTTGCACATGTACATGTATGCAAGCATATGGAGTAGAGAAGAAAATTTAGAATTTTTTAAAGTTTAATTACTCAAGTAATATTGTAATATTGTATTATGAAAATCAAAGAATTGCAGTTAAAATCTCCATTGGCTTCCCTCCCTTCCTTTCTATGTAATTCTCCTTTCCAGAGGTTGCTATTAATTGGGAATTCACCATTGTCCTTACAGTCCTTTTACTGTGCAGTTTTCAGGGTTTATATTGCACAAGTATTTTTATTAACATAAGTGGCATCATGATCTATATATTGGTTTGCAACTGTCTTTCCCATTCAATAATGCATTTTGGAGATCTTTTCCTGTTATTATTATATAGATTCACTTCATTATTTTAGCTATATGGAATATAGACATCATAATTTGCTATACTGCTTTTTGCTATATGATTATTTCCAGCTTTTTAAAACCCCAACTTGCTGCACTGAATTCTTATGTTTCATCATAAAATTAGTATATACTTATTATATTGGAAATTTGGAAAATATACGAGAATAGAAAGAAAATAGGTAATTACCCTATTCCCATGAACTGAGATATTCAGTCCTCAGTAATGAGAGATTTATTAATTTAATGATTAGGTTACATTATGCTGTTTTAAAATAAGCAATATAATAAATTATGCCTTAAATATATTAAGAATTTAGATTACTTAAATTTCTGATTGAAGGATTTAAAAAACAAAGAATTTATGAATATTACATGTTAGTGACAAAGATAGTATTCCACATTTATTTTTTGTGCCTGTTTTGAATAGTGTTCTTTTTACAGAGACAAATTTATCAAGACAAATTTTCTAAGTCCTGTATGAAAATTATAATAGTAAAGGGATTGTTTCAAAATTGGGTTTCAGAAGTTACTTATGCTTTGCATTTCTCATATTTGGAATGGTGTACCTCTGGAATTTTTATGGGTCTTCATGTTTTCATGAGAATTAAAAATGTGTTTTTCAATAGAATGATAGTCGAAAATATGCAGATGGACAAAATGAATTATATAAAATTTAAGTGGTGATATAAAAATTAGTTACCCATATATTATGAGCAAAATCTGTAATATTGTTCTTATCAAACTTAAATTATTTCAGTATCAAAGAATTGGGAATTGTTTTTGCTCCTGCCACGTGGTGGCGCCACTTAAGTTTCTACCGGAAATGGAAGTAGTTGAACATTAGTATTCTGTGTTCTACATTTTGGCATATGAAAGTATCTGTGAGAGATATTGGTTCGTTTTATGATATTACTTTTAACAGCCACTTAGAAAATTTCAAATTGCCTTACGTCTTTCTATATCAGCATTCATTAAGAGTTGGTACCAAAGCTGGTGTTGAAAAATATGCACATAAATACATTAACTTTTAAACAGATGTTAGCTATAATTTGATGTCATGACGCCAAATGACTGCCTTGATATGCTTTATCACTAACTTAAAGAGCAATTGCTAAATATTATAGATAATGCTAAGAAAATAAGAAGCAGCATCAAAATAGAAATATACTACCAAGTTGTAGATATATGGGCACTGTAAATGAATGCCCCATTTTTTCCCCTAAGGGGATATCAGCCTTGAATTATGCAAGATTTTAAGGAGTGCATACTTCTTATAAGATGCAAGTGATTCACATTGGGGCTTATTTTGATGATCACATAAGCAAATACTGCCAAAAGACTCCAAAGCCCTCCTTTGCTTTTTTTAGTAATATTAGCACTAAAGGAAGGTACAATGATGTCAGGTCATTTTAACAGAAAACAGTTATGAGAAAATGGAATCATCATAAGTTAGATGCTGTAAGCATGTAAAATTCAATGTATGATCAGTACTATAGTCACAATTCACATGGTTATACTTGCAGAGTTTGTCTTTTGTGCAAACCATTTAGCTACAGTTGATTAGTGATAGGTAGAGTCATAATTAATAAAGACTGTTTCATGAAAAGTTAAAAACATTTCTTTCAAATATTGTATTGTTGGTGCTTGGTAAATTGATCGGCCCACCAAGTGAATGGATTAACAATTCAATATGAATTATTTTTGAGCAAAAGAAAAACAATGATGAAAACCATACACAAAGTCAGAAGCATCAAGTTGATCAGTAAAACCCTATACCACACACACATTTTTCATCTATTCAATTCAAAATTGGTGATTCAGTTTCAGCAAAACATCAGTTATGATGTTAAAAGCACTAAGGTTTTGTTGGTTTTTAAGTTTTGTGTGGCTTAACTGGTATTTTTTTTATAGTTGGTGTAAGATCAGTAAGTGCCTAGGATTTAAACACCATTTTATATTTCTACATGTTTAAATAACACTACTTTAAAAGTAATGCTATTGACACTGGGGTATGTGAAAATTATTTGTCCTTTAAAGGAGAGGCATTGACTTGAACTGAGAAACACTCTGGGGCTAGAAACTTTGAGTGTCCTTTAGTTTTCCCCATCTGTTCTCTGCTTCTACCACTGTGGCCAGAGTCACTGGTGGGGAATGTGGCTGGAGCCCTGGTCATAGAAGTCAGTGCGGGAGGGGGTGCTGCAGAGAGAGCACTGTATAACCCTGCACGGAGGTAGGTGGCTGAGACTTTGGGCTGGGGGTCCTGATGTACAAGGAGGTCAGCATCTTTACTAAGCAGTGTCATGAGTCTTCTGCTCTGTTTCTCTTTTTCTCTCATTTGACAAGTTCCTGCCCAGATCATTGAAAGGCAAGAACTGTCTGTGTAAAACAGTTCAGAATAAAGTTCTCTATATTTAAAAATTTATGGGGCTCAAGGAAACTCTTTGCTCCCTTTTTAGGGTTCACCTCCATTGGGGAGGCTGAGTCTGATACTGGAAATGAGCCTTTTGTTCATTAGATCCTGTAATGTTTCTTTTAGTTCACTGTCTTCAAAAGGACTTGCAGTAGGTCTAGACTAACATTCTCATCTGTGAGAAATGAGTTCTCTGTGTCCCTCAATTGCTGTCTTCAGGGATCTCCCAAGTCACAGGTCAGCTGCAGTCACAGAGCATCAATGAGCCCCAGAGGCTTCTCCACTTTTCTTTCTGCCCCTATTGAAACACTTCAGGAGTGATGGATTGTGTTGCTCAACTTGGTGAAGCAGACAACTGTGTTTCCCAGAATCCCCTTCCATGGGTAGTTCTGCATTAGAGAGGGCTGAAAGATGAACTTGCACACAGTTCAAGGCAGAAGCAAAACAGTAAGAGTTCATCTTAGAAGGTCACTGTGGTGAGGTACAGTGGCAGATGCAGACAGAGGGACGAGGTGAGTCCCACAATGTCCTTGTTCTTCTGCACTTTATGCCCCAGTGTCAATCCTTTACAAGATGGGGTGCCATCTTTCTAGATGAAGAATGTATATTAAATCAGAGACTTCTGTGGCTCTGTGCTCCCAGTAGGAAGAACACATGGGTCTGGGAAACAAGAGACAGAAGCAGGAGTGGCTTACCTTACTTTCATGACCAAAGAGGAATTTTGTGCTTTCTGTTCCTACAACTTTGGACTGCACATAACTGAAGGTCCTGGTGCCCCATTGTATGGAAATGACCAACAGTGACAGCTCTGTGTAACAAACCACCCCAAATTTAGGTGCTTTAAAACAATACTTTATCATCTCCTAAAGTTCTGTGGGTTGAATGGGCTCAGCTGTGTGGTCCTTGTTTGGGGTCTTTTATGTGTTTGGAGTCAGGTGTTGGCTGGACTTCAGTCACCTGAAGGCTCAGTTGGGCATGGCATCCTCTATGGCATCCTGCCTGACATGAAGAGCTTAGGATGGGGGGCAGGGGTGCTGGTCAACCCCTCAGGGCTGACCAAACATCCTCCTCTCCATTTGGTTTGCCTGAGCTTCATCACAGCGTGGTGGTATCAGAGTAATAGAATAGCTTACATGGTGGCTGCCTGCCCCAGAATTTTCCAAGAGACCGATAGGAAACTACAAGGCTGCCTCGGACAGAGCCTGAGAAGTCACACAACATCACTTGTACCACACTCTACTGGTTACAGTCAAGTTACGGAGTCAGTCCCAATCCAAGGGGAGGGGACCACGTTAGAGTCTGGATACTGAGGGCCACGGTTCATTGGAGGACCATCTTTGGAGACTAGCTGTCATAGTTGTCTTATAACCTTCTGAATAGACAGATTCTCATATTAATAACTATCCTCTTAACTAATAAATATTTATAGAGAACCATAGTATGTGCAGACCTTTAATGAAGTAGGAGAAACAATGCAGACATTGTGCCTATTCTCAAAGCTTGTACATTCTACCATGAAATAGTTACAGTAACACTGAAGCTAAGAGCAGGCTGGGAATCCAGAAGTGAGAATTAATGTACTGGTACTGATGGACAGTGTGTGTGTTATAGCCCTCTGAGGAGAAATAAATAGATTGATAATGGGCTTCTGTACATAGCTGTATCAACAATGAAATGATGGGAATACTACCTAGCTCAAAATTTTTACAACCCAGTGATCCTTAATCTGGTAACTAGCTCATTCCTTGTAAGACCTGCTTACTTCAAAGAATGGTTGATGAGGATACATTGAAGTAAGCATCAGAAAGGACACTGTAAACTATAAACAGGGGTACAAACACAGGAGACAACTTTTAACTTTTCAAAAAGGACTCACAAAAAATGTTATATAAATATTTGTTGATTAATGAATTTGAAGGTAAAATACATTCTTGAGACAAATTTAACATACGGTTAGCTGAACTGTTGCTCCTTTTCAAGTTGTAATACTATTGCTTACTCAGCCTTATTATACTTGACAGTTCTTGTTTTGTGCCTTAATCCTTTTTTTTTGTCTCAGATTTATGGCTGGATGAGAATAAAAGCAGATGAAGGGAAATGCAAGTCATGTCTAGGTGATAAATAACATCATTTGTTTATTTACACATGCGTCAAATCTTTATTTCATCTGTTAGATAATTCAGATAAAGTCCTGGGCTTCCTGATGCTTATACTTGGGTGAATAGACACATAAAAATACATGAACAAATATATAATACAATGTCTGCTAATGATGATTGCCATGACAAAATGTGAGAGAAGGTAAGGGGAAAAAGATGGGTTTTGTGAGCACTGTCTTATATAGGATTGAAGGAAAGACCTCTCTGATGAGGTGGCATTTGAACAGTGACCTGAACGATGGGATGAGGGGAACTAATTTGGGCAAGAATATTCAAGTACAAAGACCCAAAAGTGTATTTAAGAAACATGTAGACTATTGAGGGTGGGGGGCTGGTGGTGAGCATGTTATGTGTGACTACAGTAGAGTAAGGAAGGTGAAGAAAGGAAATAGTAAGCTTGAGTCTTCTGTTTGTCATGTTCTGTGTAATGCTGTGGTGATCAAGGTGAATGAGACATATTCCTTGCCCTCCAGGAACAGAGGAAGCAGATGCTGCAATATAAGGAGATAATTGCTATTCTGGAGGTGGACACAGTTCAAAGGGACAGAAGAGAGAGACCTTAAATATGCCTGGAGATCAAGGAAGACTTCAGAAAGGAGATGTCAGGGGACCATGAGGAGGAGGTGGTGATGAGGTTGGAAACTCCAAGCAAAGGGAAGGGGAAGGATGGATGCAAGAGAGGTGATAACTCGTGTTATTTCCTGAATGTAGTAGTTTGGTATTTCTAGAGGGTCAATGCTAGTGAGAGATGTGCCAGGAGATGGAGTTGGTTGCATAGCTAAAGTCTATGCACATGATGTGGGTTTGTGCCAAGCTGTTGCAGGAACTGGGGGGACTACGAATAAGGAGTCAGGACACAAAGACGTTTGGCAAGAAGCAGTTTTTTAGTGCCGGCACTGGCTCAGCGGATTCCTAACCAAAAGCTGAGCCCCAAGCACAGCGGGGCCATGCCTTTTATATATTCACTACAAGGGTAAAGGAGAGTCAGCCCCCAGGAATGTTGCAGTGTGGCTGTTAGTGTACTTTAGGTTCAGCCAGAACGCTAGTTATATTTTAACTTACCTCAGTAGAGGGTACCGGATACTCTATTGTAAACTAACGGGCCTTCATGATTGTGATCAACACGCTGTTTCGTATCACTAGGTCCCAGCGGGGCTACATTGTTAAACTGCTTCAAACCCAAGCACCCTGGTATTCTTTTGCGTTTTTAAAGCCTTAAAGAAACATTGTCCCCCTTTTTTTGGCCTGGCTTCCTGCCATAATGCCACCTCTGAAGAATTTTGAGGAGTGGAGTAAAATAACTAAATTTGCCCTTTATACAGAGCCCTGAGGCAAGATGGTGTCACTAGGTAAGACAAGAACTACAGAGGTAGAAGGGCTTGGAATAGGGGAGGTTAAAGAGATTACGGATCTGGAGCAATACCAAGGTTAGAGGCATAGTCATTAGCATGGAGGTATTAGCTGCAATCACGGTATGGGAAGAAAGTAGGCTAAGAAGGCTGGAGCCAGGAAGACAGCAGCACTTACAGCAGGAAGGAGAGGAGAGCTGACTCTATAGGAATACCACAGTATCACTGACCACATTCTCTAATATTTTATTTATGAGTCTAACTTTGCAAATAAACTGTGAACTCCTTGAAGGAAATAATTTTAGATTTTTTTTTGGTGCTTGTCTTCTTAGCAATTGTCCTAACACCTTGCTTATTGGATACTTAATATATGTATATTCAAATGAATGAATGACTAATGAATTGACAGGATCATATGGCTTGACATTCTGCTTGGTGTTTCCATCATTTCACGTGACATTTCAAAGCAGTAGCTCTTCACGTCTTTCTGTTTTTATTACTTTTATTTTACAAGGAACACAAATTTATAAGAGAAATTAGAAAAAAGGAAAGTTAGAAAATTATTCTGAATTTGATTACCAGGAATAACTATTGTTAACATTTCATGTCTATCCTTTTGGACCACTGCTATCAATAGAAATACAATGTGAGCCACATACATAAATTTAACATTTTTTAGAAGCCACATTAAAGAAAGTATAAAGAAGTATATAAAACTAATTTTAATAATATATTTTATTTAATCCAATATGCCCCAAATGTTTCGACACGCAGCCAATATAAAAAATATCAGTGAGATTGTTTACATTCTTTTCTTCATACAGTCTTTGAAACTTTGTACATGTTTTACACTTACAGTGTAAAGGAGTGCAAAGAGCATCAAAAGTCAGGAAAAAGAACTAATAAAACCTAGCTAAACCCTAGAGCAAGAGCCACCCAGCTTTCGTAGAAACTGCCCGAAGCTAACACGCCTGCCCTAAGTTAGATAACCAGAGGTGGGCAGTAGCCTCGGGACATAACCCGTGATAAGTCATGAAGACATGCTTGTGTGAGCTAGAGATTACGGGGAGCGGTTAGGTAACCGGGGCGTTCTCGTTTCAACTCCATTGGTTAAAATATAGAATATATAGAATGTGTTTTAAAATTATTGGTTGTAGAAATGCGCGGGCTTCGGTGCAACGGCTGTGAAAACCCTATATAATCCCTACCTAAAGTTGCCTGGGGGTCGGCAGCTCGGACTCGGCCTGCGTGTCAGGGGAGGTGCTGTCGGCCCCAGCTAGCTGGCTGAATAAAGACTTTGCTTGGATTTACATCTCCGTGTCCGTGTGGTTTGTTCTCTGGGGAAAGCCCGGAGTCCTGGACCCTAACAACAGTACATGTCAACTTGGACTAGCCACAATCCGAATGTTTGATAGCCACATGTGGGCAGTGGCTATGTATTGGACAGCACAGCTCAAAGTTCTTTTTGATTTATATACAATGACATAGCTGTGCATAAAATTATAATTCTCCCTTCACAAAAATCAGGTCAAATGAAAGATAAAGCTTTTAAAATAACCTTTTTATTTTAGAGTAGTTTGGGATTACAGAAAAGTTGTGAAGATGGTACACATAGTTTCCATATATCCCCCCACTCAGCTTTTCTTCTAACATCTTACAATGGTACATTTGTCACAATTAGTAAACCAATACTGATACATTGTTATTAACTAAAGGTCATAATTTATTAGATTTACTTTGATTTTACCTACCATCCTTCTTCTGTTGCAGAATGCCACCTGGGATGCCACACTACATTTAATCATCTCAGGGTCTCTTTGGGGGCCTATTGGCTGTGACAGCTTCTCAGACTTTTCTTATTTTTGATGACCTGCACAGTTTTGAGGAGCACTAGTCAGGTATTTGGTAGGATGTCCTTCCGCTGAGATTTCTATGATTACTTCCTCAAGATTAGACTGGAGTTATGGGTATTGGACAGGAAGATCAGAAAGGTAAACATACCATTTTTTCTCAAGGGATGTGCTCTCTACCTGACTCTTCTCTCTCATGTTGATCATGATCACTTGGCTGAGGTAGTGATTGTCAGCTTTCTCCACTGTAAAGTACTCTTCTTTGCACTTTTCCCTTCTGTCCTCTTTGGAAGGAAGTCACTGCGTGCAGCCCACACTCAGGGAGTGGGGAGTAATGCTCCACTTCCTTGAGGGTGGAGTGTCTATGTAAATTATTTAGAATTCTTCAGTTTGGGAGATTTGTTCATTCTCCTTCTTTCATTTTTTCACTAATCCATATCAGTGACTCATGGATATTTATTTTATACTTTGGCTTCTTAATTCTACTTTATTTATTTTATTGTTTAAATTGTTACAGTTTTGGCTACAGGTTGCTTTTTCAATTGACTCTTATGTCCCTTTGACAAAGGCCTGTCATTCTTTTTGTTTTCTGTTTGTTTTGAGCACTTTAAGATGCTCCAAGTGCTCCAGGCTTATCTTGCATATTCCCTGCCTCAGGCTTGGAATCAGCCATTTCTGCAAGGAGTTCTGGTTCCTTTCAATGGAAAATGGTATTAGAAGCCAAGATATGGGCTCTAGGCATGCTCATTGCTACTGGGATGTCCTCAGAAACATCAAAAGAGAGATATAAAATAGGTTTTGAAAGGTGTTAAGCTTCAAAAGGTAGAAATGGGGAGGAAGTGTATTGCAGGACAAGCAAATTGTAGTAGAAGAATTTTGGAGCTGGGAAAAGCTCAGTCTCATGGGGAATCTAGAAGTTTGAACAGGCAAGGTTCTTTGGAGGGAAACTGTAGAAAGATTAATCTGGCAGCACGAAGCAAGGTGCACCTGAGCAGGAAGAGTCTGAAAGGGAGGAGAACAATTAAATGTCCAGTGTGATAATGCAGGTGCAAGTGTTAAATTTGCCCCTCCTCCTCACCACACTGGGAGATGTGGGAGGAAAGAGCTGAACACCTATCTGATCTGAACAGTTTGAGGAGTTGTATCCTTTCTGATCTGCAACAAGCTAAAAAATTTAAGAAATAATTTTGAAGTATTTTGTTTGGTTTGTTGGATTTGCCCAGTGTTATCTTTATTGTTTTTTTTTTATTAGGTCTCTTTTAATAGCAAGTGACAGAAAACTCAACTCAAAATAACAAGAAAAAAAGAAGAAATTAATCGTGCTGCATTTTTGGTGACCCATTTATATCCCCTTGTGCTTATGACTTCAGTGCACACTGCTGACTTCCTGTTGCCAGTACTTGAATTTCTTGTCTAAGGGCTTTCTCTTCCTGCACAGACTTCTTGGCAGACCTAAGTGCTAAGGAACCAACACTCCCATCCTTGGGAGCTGTCGGCCACCAGTGACACAGATGGGGTATCAATAGCCCAGCTCCTTTGGCCCTCAGGTGGGGTAAGTTGAGCAAGTGTTTCACACTAGTTCCAGAAAGACCCTGACAGGATTAAAGTTCAGGTGTTCACAGTGGCAGCTAGTTTGATGACACACATCTTATTGGCTGGCTTTTTCCAGCCAGTCTCCCCTGCCATGTGTCCTGGGATCACCACCCAACTAAGCAACTTGCACTTGAATCCTTGTCAGCTTCTGAAGGAATGCAAACTAAGGCAGCCGGGGGGTCCAGCTGAAAGGCCCAGGTCATCTCTAATCACCGCAGGGTCCAGGGCCCCAAACAATGCTGTGGGAAACAGTGCCATGTTTCACTCTCTCTTTTCAGGACTGTGCTCTTCCTTTGCAGTGGGAAGAGGGCTGTTGGCAGCTCTAGGCGGACTTCCTAGCCTCTTACAGCCCCAACAGCATTCCCAATAGTTCTATATTAAGTTTTGGGATATGGTAAGGCTGTGTGCCAATCCCATCATTGCACCCATCATTGTAGTCTGAGACATGAACTATGCTAACTGGCCAGGGGGTCCAAGGGTGAGGTCAGTCCTACCCAGACCCAGACACGTAATGGGAGGAGGGGAGGCTTGGTTATCCAGGGAATATCAAGGTTCTCACTGGAAAGGGGGAATGGGTGTTGGGCAGGCTGAAAAGACAGTGCATAGAAACTTGATCGGCTATGCTGTCGTCCTTAGGCACTGGATTGGTAGATGAAAATGCTCTTGAGGCAAGGGTCTTGTAATCTTGACTCTTTGACACTAAAAGTGGGAAGATCGCTGCTAGAACATTCATTGACTTCCTCTGTAGACCCACCAGTGCCATTCACCACATCCTCTTCCTCTCCTGTGGTTGCTCTCTCCCGGGCTCCTGGAGCAGGTGGCTGTGTCATGCTGAGCTTTGGGGTTTTTGTAAGGCTCTCCAGGGTGTTACCCTCACCGTGGAATCTCTGACAGCACAGAAATAGACGGCTGAGTCTCCATGCGTCAAGGCCGAGATAGTGAGCTTTAACGCTTTGCTTGGTTTCTGAAACACCACAGAATACCGTCCTGTCCTAAAGCTGCTGTTTTCAGAATACAGTTGAATGATGTAAGTTATCTCTCCACTGGAAAGCTGTCGATACCAGTACATTACAAAGTAGGTAAAGCTGACTGTGACAGTACAGTCCAAGGCCACAGAACCTCCCTCCTGTTTATGCACTGCATTTGTAGACTGATAGACGCCCTTGGTATTGCTGGAACCTGTATAAAAGAAGAAAAAATGACTTATCTGCTGACATTGCTCACAAGAAAGCTGTCACAAATAGCCAGGTTTTGACCCAGGAAATGAAGTGGAGAAAAGCATAGTCCAGTTCTATTCTAACTTCTTTCCCAAACCTCCCTCCTCAGGTACGGCAGCAGGGTTGCTGGGCTCCCTACCAAGGCCAATGAAGGCTGCAGCTGTGCACAAAAGAGCAGGCAGTCGGGGCTGCATCCTTGGGGCTCTGCCCATGGGTGAAGTGGCTTTTGCTCTGCCTGCCAGGCCCTTATAGTGTGGAGCTGGGTGGCCCTGCAGTTTTGCTGCTGTAGAGCTGGAAATGGGGTTTTTGCATGCATGTGCAAACTTAGTCATGTCACCTGCTCTCTGTGTTTGCCTTCCTGCCTCTCTTCCTCTAGGCCTGTAATAAATCTCTTTTCTCTAATAAATGTAAGACTTGTAGTATACTCTTTTATTATGAAAGATAACTTGTTCAATGTTGATATGACCAAAAAGTATAAGGTATAAAAAAGATAATGAAGTCCAATTATAATCTAATTACCCAGAGATAAATATTGTTAACATTTTGTTGTATTTCTTTTAGTATTTTTAATGCAAATAAGGTTAAAGGAATTGGGATCTATTGAAAGTATTTTTTGTTCAATATTATGTATGTGAACATGCCATCTTGTCACTCGATTGTATGTGAAAATGTTATTTTTATAACTTCATATGACGCTGTTGTGTAAGTATACCTGAATTGTTTAAACATCATTGTTTGATATTATTTTGTTTCCTGTTTTGATTATTTTAAATAAGATTCAGTGATCATTGTACATATGCCTTTTCACTTCTGGTTTCATATGCTAACTAGGTTCTTTAAAGTTTTTAACTAAGGAAAATTCAAACATATACAAAAGAAGAGAGAATATTATAATGAAACAGCACATACCCATCATCCAGATTCCACAATTATCCACTCAGGGCCAATCTTGTTCATCTATATCCCCACCACCCTATATACCGCCCCTAGGCCTGGTTAGTTCGAAGCAAATCCCAGACATTAAGTATGTACTTTACTTGGGAGATACATAATTTCTGGTTGTCTTTTGGTCTGTGAGTGTGCGCTGTTAAGCAAATGACAGTTGATAAGTAATGATTAGATCTATTGTTTGGTTGGGAGTTCTTTGCAAATGTTGATATTCTAATTATTAGAATTGTATGAATAAATTATGTCATTTGTTAACTGAAATATTTCTATAAAGATAGTTTTTTTCTTGCCAACTATTTGATTACTCTCTAAGGTTTAGTGTAGTATTCTTTTAATTTATTTATCAGTTTTCAGGAATAATGAGTTGGTTTTCCTGCAGGGTGACCAACCACCCTTATTTGCCTGGGATTGGAGGGGTTTCCCAGGAAATGAGGCTCTCACTGCTAAAACCTGGACAGTCCTAGGCAAATTCCAGGCAAACCAGGACAAATCCCCCAAAACAATCAAGGAGGATTTTTTTGTGAACCCATCAATTTAAACATACTTGATGCATTTCCATCTATTCCTTATCTTATTGATGTGGAATCCCATCTTTAACCAGCCAAAATCTTTTCAGGTTGGCTCCTGAGTCTTTTTGACATGGCCTCTGTAGTCTTTGATGGCTTCCCAGCTTTCTGAAATGACAAGGTATTCTAGACTTATTTCAAACATTTCCTTCCCCCCCGAAATGGAATCTGCCACCCATGATTAATAATAGTTGTGTTTTTCCCTTTCCAGTCCTAATGCTTTTATTATTCTATTGAACTTGTTAAGCTCTTTAGTGTCATGTGGAATAGAAAGGATAATATTGGAAATCTTTGTCTTTGTTTAAGTTTTTAAGGGAATGCTTTTAACATCTCACTTTAAAGCCTTATATTCCTGGGATAAATCCTAATTGATCATGGTGTATTAGTATTACCTTTTAATATATTCAATGTTGGTTTGGTAATATTTTTAGGAGCTGTCACTGCTCTTCATAAGTAATATTAGTCTATAATTTTTGCTTGTCATCTAACCTTGTTTACTTTTGTCATTGTGGTTCTCTTGGTCTCATAAGTTGAGTAGATTTCCTTTTTTAAAATTATATTCAGTACTAAGGAATGGCTTGTTAATATGGAAATGATTGGTCTTAGGTTTGGTGTAACTTGACTATAAAACCATATGTATGCAATAAAGTTTAAATTTTTAAAATTTGCTTTCTTTTTAGATTCCACATGTAAGTGAAATCATATAGTATTTGTCTTTCTCTGCCTGAATTAATGCCCTTAGCATAATACCCTCTAAGCCCATTTCATTATGTATATAATTGTTGAATCACGATATAATGCACCTGTAACCAATATACTATTGTGTCAACTATACTTCAATGAAAAATAAATAAATAATTTCTTTTCAGTTTACATGTTAATTCAATGTTCTATTTTTTGTCAGTTTTGCTGGATTATAATTCTTAGAAAATTTAACATTTTGTCCCAGATTTATTGTATGAATTTATTTCTCTCAGTTTCTCATAATTATTCAGATTTTTACTGTGCCTGTAGTTATAATCTTCCCTTACACAATATATTTGGCTCTTTCTTATTTTCTTGACAAATCCTATCAGAGATTTTTTTCATTTTCAAAGATTTCCAATTTTCAAAAAATTATTTTAAATTGATCCTTTCCATTGCCTTTGTGGTCTCTATCTCCTTAATTTTAGGTCTTCTTACTATTTTCTTCCTTCTACTTGTATTTTCACTCTTACTCTCTTAAAACTTTTTGATTAAAAGCTTAGCTCATTATGGACAGTCTTTTTGTTTTTTTTAATAATACATTTTATTTTATTTTTAAATTCTTTATTTAAAATTTTTATTAGAATACAGTTGATATACAATATTATATTAGTTTGAGATGTACAACACAGTGATTCAACAATTAGAGACATTATTAAATGCTCACTGTGGTAAGTGCAGTTACCATCTATTACCATACCAAGATGTTACAATATTACTTGCTGTATTTGCTGTTGTACTTCCATTCCTGAGACTAGTTTATTTCATAATTTGATATCCCCTTCTTTTAAGGCTATAAAATATTCCCTTTGCGCTGCCTTAGATTCACCTTGCAAGTGTTAAACTGTAAACCTTTCATCATTGTTAAGTTGTAAATATGTTAACAATTCCATTGTGATTTCTTATTTGGTTTATTAATTATTTGGGAGTGCATTTCTTTTTATTTGAAGTTGGATTATTATTAGTAGTGATGCCGGGGTTCTTGTTTGTGGAGTCGAAGAATGAACTTAGCAAACACCCAAGGTAGAAGGGCCAGGGAGAGGCTTTTATTGAGAGATACGGTGAGAGGACAGAGCTCTTGGCTTGCACCGGGAGGGGACAAGAGAGCCCGTAGTGGTGTGTTGTCTAGGGGATTTATAGGCAGTTGAGGACTTTTGGGAACTGGATGAAAGGGGTGTGGACTTGTTAAAAGTGGTCTTAGGATGTTTGTCCTTGGTGAGACATTAAGTCCCTTTTAGCATGCTAAAGTGAATCTTACACATGATTACAAATGATTAGCATAATGAAAACATGAGCTACTTTCCTTTATCTGGGGAATATCAACTAATCTCCCTGAAGAATGACTCTAGAGCTTAATGTTTAACATAGAGTTTTGGTAGGGGGTTTCCTTGCATGTAGTTACACTGTTCTGACTGTATTTATCCTGCCTTGCTTTTTCCAGAGGTCCTCACCCTATTCTAACTATACCCATGGTCCCTGTCTCAGTAGTTTCTAACTTTGTTCATTGTAATAAAAGATAAATTTTGCAATTTATATGATATTGATTCTTTAATACTTGTTGAGGCATGCTTGATTAATTTGTGGTCAACTTTTCTGATTATTTCTTAGGGGTAGATTTTTAAATGTAAAATTATCAAGTGGAATAATTTTATATACATTAACAAAGTATATAAAATTGTTTCCTTCTCCAAAACAAACAATTAGAATGATTGTACAAATTGACATTACTACAGCATTACTCTAAGAGTTTTTGTTTTATGACATCCTCAGAAGCACCAGAGTGCAAGCTTAAAAAAATTATTTAACAGTTTGTAAAGAAAAAAAATCCCATATTTCCTTGTTGTTTTAATGTGCATTTGTTTATCACTAAGGTTGATTCTTTCTGTATTTTTGCTTTTTTCCCTTGATTTGGAAACTATTTCTTCACATCCATTGCCATTTTAAAAACTGGTATAATTTTTCTCTAATTTCTTTGTAATAATATTTTATTTTTTAAGGATATTAACAGGTTGTTTATAAAAGATCATTGTTCCAGAGTCCACTAGATTCTTAACCAGATAGGTAGGCAGCTGAATTTTTATTATGAAAGTTCCTGAACTCCTTGAACTAACCATGTACCTGGGCCCTCCCAACCCCAGAACTCATTATTACCCTGATATATACACCAAAAAACTTCTTAGGGGACTCAGATAATCTCTCATTAAAAAAAAAAAATTAAAATTAAAAATAAATAAATAAATAAACCACAAAACTCCCTGGCCTTTGTCTAAGTTATTTTCTGAGAACTATGTCAGAAGACTGTGAGATCCTGGCTGCATTACAGCAGAGAGAAGGATGACATTAGTGTCAGTGGGTGCATGTGAAGGTTAGGGTGACCAGTTCAGGAAAAGGAACAATTTCTCCGGCCAGGTCATTCTTCTGAGAGAGGTTTGTTACAAAGGGTGAAGCTGTTATAAAGCAAATCCTATCCAAAGAAATGATAATGTAATAGGGAGGTTCTCAGAATAAAGTTAACAGGTCTGGGGTTGGGTAGAAGACAGGGGATGGGAAAATTGCACTTCTAGGAGAAGGAAGTAATTTGGTCACAGAGTTTCCTAAAGGTCAGGAGGATTTTAAAGAAACCCTATTCTTTTCTGTCCTAAGTTCTGGCCTTGCTGGTGTCTAGATAGTGTCAGTGTGGTCTCATTGTTCTCAGTTACGTTGATAGGCAGGATTGTTCCCTGGAGACTACACAGAGGAGCAGCCTCCTTAAAATGCTCTAGGCCAGTGGCTCTCAGGGCTGGCTGTACATAGAATAAATTGAGGAGCTTTACATAAAGCACTGATTCTTGAACCCTAAGCCAATGTGGAAACACATTCCAGTACCACCGTATTCAAGTTTACACCTAAGTGAAAAAGTAAGATAGAAATGAAAGCAGCTGGTCTGTGATAAACCTAAATATGAACAGAAGTAGAGTTATTAATAGCAGGAAGTTGAATTAAAGGAGATGTTGGGGGAGGAAAGTAGAGACACCCCCCTGAACCTGTAAAAATGGGTTAGCATGAGAACGGCCATCTTAAGGGCCAAGAAGCCATTTTATGAGTGCGTGACTCAGGAAAGGAGGAACTGGGTAAGGCTTGATAAACAGGTTTTGAAGAACAGGTTAATCATGGACACTGGGTTGTGGGTGGTTGCGACACTGGTTAGTTTATCTTGCTAAACCACCCTAACATTTGAGGAGTGGTCTTATCTTGCTCTTGCTTAACCCCCAGGATGTGGTACAAGCCAAAAATTATGGAAAATTACTGTGAGTAAGTGCTTTTTGAAAATGCTATATAAACCCCTGGCTTTGAGTGCTCTGTGTCCTTGTTGAAACCCGCTGCATCAGGCAGACACTTGGACCCCAGCTAGCTGGAAATAAACCTCGCCGTGTGACTTGCATTATCGTGAGTGTCTTCTGTCTATTTGAGAGGTGGTCGACTCCAGACCCTAACATTTGGGGGCTCATCCAGGATCGGTAGACCCCTCCTCAGGGAGACAGATGACCCCCCAATACCGAGGTTTGCTCAGAAGCCGCGGAAGGAGGTTTGGCCACCTCTGAGAGGGGAGGGCTGAAACAGGTCCTCAACTGGAGAGACTGAAACAGGTCTCTGCCCGGTCCCAATTGAGAATTCTCATGGAAAGGAAGGAGCGGGTTATGACCCTGGAGGCTCCATTACTGAAAGTCGTGGGGGACGTCCCTGACAAGACGGTGCTGAACGATGTCCGCAGTGGGTGCCGTTTGGACAGCTAGGTAAGGATCCTGAGCGTTGTGTGATTGAGATGGTGCCTGTGGATGTGCTGTGGCTGACCAGCCGGTGGGTGTTTGAAAACTCAGTTAGAATTTGTATGTTCGCTTGCTTTGCGTCCCTTGTCTTTTTCTGGCTTCTTTTTGTAATAATAATGGGACAGGCTCAAGTAACACCTGAGACCCTGCTCCTGAACCACTTCCCTGAGATCCATGCCAAGGCTCACAATTATGGCGTGGAAGTAAAAAAAGGGAAGTTTGATACCCTCTGCTCTGCAGAATGGCCTACTTTTAAGGTGGGCTGGCCACCCCAGGGGACCTTTTCCCTGGACATTATTAAGAAAGCCCGAGATGTGATCAGCCGGCCCGGATTACAGGACCACCCGACCAATATCCTTATATTTTGATGTGGCAAGCTTTGGTGGAAAGTCCTCCCTCCTGGCTAAAACCATTTGTTCCTGAGAAGCCGGAGGATTCCCCCTGGGTACTGGCCATCTCTCGTGCCCCACACCACCCAACTGCGTCCACTCTTATGGCCTGCTCAGAACTCCCGGGGAACCCGTCCAAGAAACCCATCTTACAGGAAGGGTCGGACCTGTACCCCTCCCTGATAGACCTAGATCTTGAAGAAACCCAGAGACCCCCTCCATACGCGAAATAGCAGTTATGGGTCTGACAGCCCACCAAGCACCAGTAGTGGTCGAAGTCAAAGCCTCGGCCCAGTCTATCCGGGTCCGCCAGTACCCCATGTCCACTGAGGTGTGAAAAGGGATTGCCCCACATGTTAACCACCTCTTAGAAGCTGGGATACTGAAGCCCTGCCACTCCGCCTGGAACACCCTGCTTCTTCCCATTAAGAAACCAGAGGGAAAAGATTACAGGCCAGTTCAGGACTTGAGAGAAGTAAATAAGAGGATTGAGGACATCCACCCCATGGTCCCCAACCCTTACACCTTACTAAGTCACTTTCCCCCTTCACATGTTTGGTACACCACCCTAGACCGAAAGGATGCTTTTTTTAGCATAGCCCTGGCACCCAGCAGCCAAAACATTTTTGCCTTTGAATGGCATGATGACAACACGGGAACCCCTGGACAGTTGACCTGGACTAGACTGCCACAAGGCTTCAAAAACGCTCCAACCCTGTTTAATGAAGCCTTAAATCAGGACCTGGACTCATTTCGCCAGAGCCATGATTCAGTTACACTCCTGAAATACGTAGATGACTTGCTTCTGGCAGCCCCCATCTAGGCCAAATGCCAACAGGCCACTGGGGACCTCCTCCAGGAACTAGGGCAATTGGGCTATCGAGTCAGTGCAAAGAAGGCTCAGATATGCAGGCAGACAGTCACTTACCTAGGATATGAATTAAGCGAAGGAACCAGATGGCTAATAAAGGCCATGAAAGAGACTATTCTTAGGCTTCCAGTCCTGACCTCAGTCCAAGAGGTCCGTGAGTTTCTAGGGACGGCAAACTACTGCTGACTTTGGATTCTGGGTTATGCTGAAATAGCGAGGCCCCTGTATGAAGCAATCAAGGATAAGGCCCCCTGGGCCTGGGGGCCAAAACAACAAAAGGCCTTTGATGAACTCAAGACCACCCTCTTAAAGGCACCAACCTGGCGTTGCCAGACCCCCTAAAATCCTTCACCCTCTTTGTCAATGAGATGAAGGGGATAGCAAAAGGAGTGCTAATGCAGTGTCTGGGGCCATGGAAGCGTCTGGTTGCCTATTTATCCAAAAGACTTGACCCAGTTGCAGCAGGATGGCCCCCATGTCTAAGGATCATTGTGGCAGTGGCCCTAATGGTAAAAGACGCAAACTCACCTTCAGGAAGCATCTAAAGGTGATAATTCCTCATGCGATCGAGGGGGTCCTGAAACACCCCCCTGGTAAGTGAATGACCAATACCCACCTTACCCATTACCAAGGACTCCTGTTAGATGCACCCCCGGATCATCTTTCCTGAACCTGCTGTTCTAAATCCAGCCACCTTTCTGCTGACCCCAGATCTAGAGGCCCCCCTGCTTGACTGCCAAGAAATCCTGGCAGAAATCACGCAGGTGCGCCCCAACCTCCAGGATGCCGCCCTCCCCAACAGTGAGTTGGTATGGTACACTGACGGAAGCAGCTTCGTCATGGACGGGATGTGAAGGGCAGGTGCGGCAGTGGTAGAACAAGAAGGGAATGTCATTTGGAGTGCCTCGCTTCCCCTGGGGACCTCAGCCCAAAAGGCTGATCTAATTGCACTGGCGGAGGCAGTAGAATGAGCTGAAGGGAGACGGGTGACTGTCTACACCGATAGCCGCTACGCTTTCGGCACTGTCCATGTGCATGGTGCCATCTACCGGGAGAGGGGCTTTGTTACAGCAGAAGGAAAAGAACTACGCAATTTCCCAGAGGTACAGTGGTTGCTGGCAGCTGTGCAAAAGCCCCCGGCAGTTGCGGTGGTTCACATCCCTGGACACCAGTCTGCCCGAACCCCGGAAGCTGAGGGAAACTGGCGAGCAGATGAGGCCACCAAAAAGGTGGCAATAGCTTCACCAGCTTTTGCCACTGCCCCTTCTGCGCCTGCCCCTGCGACCTGATTACACCCCAGAAGATCTCCAGTGGATCCAAAACCACCACTGCCCAGAGCCTGATCAACATGGGTGGCATCGAGACCCAGAGGGAAGACTAATACTGCTGGCAAAATTAGGACTGTTCCTTCTCTCCAACCTGCACCAAGCCACCCATTTAGGAAAGAGGAAGTTGCTGACAGTTCTCGAGTCTGCCCGCCTTAAGTTCCCCCAACAAGCCGTCAGGATCCAGGAAATTGTGGACCAATGTGTCGGGTGCCAGGCTATGAGACCCAGTAGGAAGGGATCCCTGCACACAGGTACAAGGGTATGGGGGAGGGTGCTGGGACGGAGCTGGGAGGTGGATTTTACTGAAGTAAAACCTGGGAAGTATGGGTATAAGTACTTGCTGGTATTTGTTGATACTTTTTCAGGCTGGGTAGAAGGCTTCCCCACAAAATGAGAGACTGCCCACGTTGTTGCTAAGGCATTACTAGAAGAAATCATACCCCGATATGGGGTCCCCGAGGTTTTAGGGTCTGATAACGGTCTGGCTTCATCAGTAAAGTCCTACAGGGACTGGCTCAAGCAGTGCGGACCAATTGGAAGTTACATTGTGAATATAATCCCCAGAGCTCAGAGCAAGTAGAAAGAATGAATTGGACCCTGAAAGAGACCTTATCTAAATTGGCCATTGAGACTAGCGGGGACTGGGTGACCCTCCTACCCTATGCTATCTTCCGGGTTCGGAATTCCCCTTATGTGCACAGATTTACTCCCTTCGAAATTCTATATGGTAGACCACCCCCCATTATTGTCCGTGCCTTGCTGGACCAAGACCCTAATATAACCCCAAATTATCTAGCCAGTTTGAAGGCCCTGCAGGAAGTCCAACATGAGATTTGGCCCTTGGTGCCCTCTTTGTATGAGACAAGAGACACACCGAACCCGGAACATGGCATCACCCCAGGGGATTGGGTATGGGTAAAGAGGCACAGGGCCCGAACCTTAGAAAAAAGATGTAAAGGTCCTTACGTAGTTTTTCTGGTTACCCCAACTGCCTTAAAGGTTGACGGCATTGGACCTTGGGTCCACCACTCCCACATGTGCCGAGCCACCCAGCCAGAGCAAAGACAAGCTAGAGAGTGGACTGTGTGGCAGCACCCTGATAACCCCCTGAATCTACAGATCTCGAGACCTCGAGAACACCCCAAACCTCCCGCCCAGCCTGATGATGAAATGGCTACTGGTCCTGACCCTGCTCAGCAACTGGGAAGAAAACCACGCAGAGACCAACCCTCATCAACCTTATAAGCAGACATGGATCCTGACAGATGGACAAACTGGTAAAACCCTCAACGAAACCTCACGCACAACCCCACTAAACACATGGTGGCCAGATTTTTATTTCAACCTCAGGGAGCTTTTCGGACTCATGCAGGGGAGAGAACACAATTATCATGTCCTACAAAAATGGGCACTTACTGACACAGCTCAGGGACGAGCACAAGGGTTCTGGGTCTGCCCTGGCAATCTAAGAAATAACCGGAAGACCTATGGTGGCCTAGAAAGTGTCTACTGCAAAAGCTGGAGTTGTGTAACCTCTAATGATGGGCCCCGAAAGTGGGCAGTCTGGAATCTAGATTTAGTTAAATTCACCCTCAGAGACCCTGACAACAAGGCCCCCAAGTGCATATACAATTTAACCAAGAACGGGCTAAAAATGAAAAGTCCTGGATATCCGGAATAACTTGGGGTTTTCAGCTTGATATGGGCCAGCTCGCCTGGGCCGGCCCTTACCCAAGTGGACTTTTAACCATTAAACTAGTTATCCATGAGTCTCAGACAAAAACAGCTCCTATGGGCCCAAATCAGGTATTGATTCCTCCCACCCCTACTAAGAACCCAGATAATAAGAGCACCTCGAAAGAGATAACAAAACCCCAGATTAATACCCCTGTAACCCCCCGGCACCTGCTGTGCAGGCCGCCGAGGACCCCCTATGGAAACTGATGCACGCTGTGTATGAGACCCTTAACGCTACCAGCCCTGGCCTCATGGCCTCATGCTGGCTATGTTACGATATAAAGCCTCCATTTTATGAAGCCATAGGTCTGGATGCCACTTACAGTGTATCAACTAGTGAAAATCCCTCTCAGTGTTCATGGGGGGACTGTAAAATAGGCTTAACTCTACAACATGTAAGCAGTAAAGGGACCTGCCTAGGGAAAGTGCCACAGGATAAAAAAAGTTTATGCACTCCATAAATGCCACCCCTAGTTGGAATGATATAAAGTGGCTAACCCCAGGAAGTGATGGATGGTGTATATGTTCCAGGATTGGCCTCACCTCGTGCCTCTCAACCTCAACCTTTAATGCCTCTAAGGAGTTCTGTATCCTAGTGACTGTGATACCCCGCATCCTATACCACCCCGAGGAAAGCATGTATTCTCACTGGAGTAAAGGCACAAGCCAAAGAAATAAGAGAGAGCCCATCATTGCCTTAACCATTGCCATCCTATTCACTTTAGGAGTAGCTGGGGCCAGAACTGGCATAGCCTCCCTGAGACATCCCTGAGAGTGGCCATAGATGAAGGTATAGAAAGAATAGAGACCTCCATTAGTCATTTAGAAAAATCTCCCCCTTCCCTATCCAAAGTCATACTCCAAAATAGAAGAGGGCTTGATTTACTGTTCCTCCAACAAGGGGGACTATGTGCTGTGCTAGGAGAAGAGTGCTGTTTTTACGCTGATCATTCAGGAGTAATAAAGGAATCCATGACTAAAGTAAGAGAAGGATTAGCCAAGAGAAAGAGAGAAAGAGAAGCACAAGAGAACTGGTTTGAAGCTTGGTTTAATAAGTCTCCCTGGCTCACCACCCTAGTCTCTACCCTAGTTGGCCCATTGATTTTACTTGTATTCATTTTAACTTTTGGTCCCTGCATTCTAAACAAACATTAATTTTGTAAAAGACTGTGTTAATACCATCCAACTCCTGTTCTTAAGACAACAATACAAAAAGTTGCCCACTCCTAAGAGCCCCTACGACTGCCCTACCAATGAGCAAGATTCCTCATTGTAACAACAAAAAAGGGGGGAATGTAAGAATGGGTTAGCATGAGAAGGGCCATCTTAAGGGCCGAGAAGCCATTTTATGAGTGCGTGACTCAGGGGAGGAGGAACTAGGTAAGGCTTGATAGACAGGTTTTGAAGAACAAGTTAATCATGGACACCGGGTTGTGGGTGGTTGTGACAATGGTCAGCTTATCTTGCTAAACCACCCTAACATTTGAGGAGTGGTCTTATCTTGCTCTTGCTTAACCCCCAGGATGTGGCACAAGCCAAAAAGTATGGAAAATTACTGTAAGTGCTTTTTGAAAATGCTATATAAACCCTTGGCTTTGAGTGCTCTGTGTCCTTGTTGAAACCCGCTGCGTTGGGCAGACACTTGGACCCCAGCTAGCTGGAAATAAACCTCGCCGTGTGACTTGTGTTATCGTGAGTGTCTTCTGTCTATTTGAGAGGTGGTCAGCTCCGGACCCTAACAAATCAAAATCTCTTTAGCTATTATCCTAAGTTTCCTCTGTTATGTCTGTTCTGACACTGTATGTTGGGTGTGTTGGGGGCAGACTGCTTCCTTCACTTTAGTTTTGTAGCTTGACAGATGGAGAGGAACTGGGCCCTAGGAGTTATATCTAACAGGTTACATCCAGGTGCTGCCTTTGAACTTGGACATAATTTATATGATGATATTTTGACTGTGAGCTGATGTCATATGGGATGAGACTTTTGAGGTCTTTGGGGTGTGCGTGAATGTATTTTGCAAGAAGGCGGAATGTGAGACATTGGGGGCTGGATGGTAGAATATTGTGGGAGATAAATCCCTGCCTCCTGGTGTCCATGCCCTTGTAGGATTCCTTCTCTTGAGTGTGGGAGCAATCTCAGACTTGCTTCTAGCCAATACATATGCAAAGATTTGCTTCTAACCAACACATATGCAAAGGTACGGACTGCCACTTGGTTACTGTGTTACACTGGGAGAGACTGTCTCAGCGGACTGAAATGAGGGATTCTCCTTACTGGCTTGATGACATAAGCAGCCATGTTGAGGAAGAGCATGTGCCAGAGGAACTGCAGGAGACCCCTAGGAACTGTGGGCAACCTCTAGGAAATAAGGATGGCCTCTAGGTGACAGCTCGCAAAAAGCCAGGTCCTCAGTCATATAACTGCAAGGAAGTGAATTCTGCCAACAACCTGAATGAGCGTGGAAGTAGATTTCTCCTTAGTCAGGCCTGCAGATGAAAACACACCCTGCTGACACCTTGATTGCAGCCTTGTAGTACTCTGAACAGAGGACCAGTCAAGCTGTTTCCAGACTCCTGACCCATGGAAACTGTCAGGTAATCAATGTGTGTTGTTTATACATCTCCCCAAATAACATGGTTTCCATATTAGAGCTTTGAACTAGAGGCACCAAGGATAGTTAGGTGATGTCTGGAGTGATCCTCATGTGAAGTAATAGAAGCTGAATAAGGTTTCTGATGGATGTGTGAATACCCAGAGAGTATTTACAAAGAGATGGAAAATTTCTGATTGCAGGTGGAGGCAAGGGAGAGGGGACACTCAGTGTTGTCATGAAGATTTCATTTTGTTTTCTGGAAAGACAACGGTGTCATTAACAGAAGGTACAAACACAGAATAAGAGAAAGACTTGGAGAAACCATCTGTAAATCTCTATCATTTCCAGATACTAGACTCAGAGATTTTTGAAAGATTCTTTCTTTCTCATTTACTGGCTATAGTAACTCCAGGGTCCTGAGCTTTCAGTGGATAGAACTGGGAGTTTGTCTGTGAACAGCCCCAAGGAAGGACTGTCTTAGAAGAGGATGGCCCTCTCCCTATTATGGATAGAAGCATGTCTCCTGTTCCTCCCATTCTTATGTTGAAACCTTAACCCTCAATGTGACTACATTAAGAGACAGGGCCTTTAAAGAAGTAATTAAGGTTAAATAAGGTCATAAAGGTGGGATCTTAATCCAATAGCACTGACGTCCTTGTCAGAAGAGAAGACACCAGTGTGTGCACACACCAAGGAAGTGCCCGTTTGGGGAGCCAGCAAGAATGTGGCCATTTGCAAGCCAAGGAGAAAGGCCTCTGGAGAAACGAAATCTGTTGACACATTGATCTTGGACTTACAGCCTCTGGAACTGTGAGAAATAAATTTTTGTTGTTCAAGCCACCAGTCTGTGGGGTTTTGCTATGGCAGCCCAGCTGACTAATATACCACCCATCCAGGTAAGCCCAAATTCAGGGCAGTCCTCAATTTCCCATGGTTTGTGTTCAATTTCCACATGCTTCCTGAGAGGCTCTGAATGTGCAGAGTATACCTAAACTTGATAGTATGGGTAGTGGCTGCTCCTCTTTGGCATTAGAGATGACTGTGGTCCTCAGAGTCTGAGCAGAGCCACTGTCCATGATTCCTGAATCCCTCTCACCTTTCTGGTGACTGTGCTTTGACTTCTAACCTCATTTGTTGCATATAAGGATGCACGAGGGGTGCTTGTTACAATTTAAGAGGCTTCAGTGATAAGTCAACATTTTTGAACCTCTAACATCATTTTATGGCTGAAGGATATTTTTCCTCATCCCATAGTGAGGATGTACTAGGAGACCAGCTATCTCTGGGGAAGGTGGTTAGGTCCTAAATAAACAAGGCAGCCCCTTTTCTGTGCTTCTATAATGCCCCACCCATAACTTTCCTGACATGTTGCACTATAATTTTATTTTTGTGCCCACCATGTCAAAGGTTGTGAGTTCCTTGAGGGCAGGGACTATGTCTTACTCATGTTCAAAGCACTGATGCTGACCATAGCCATAGGCATATGGAAGATGTTCAATACATGGATTTTGAATGAATGATTAAAAGTCTCCCTTAGTTCAGTATTATCTCCTATCCAAAAAGGTAGCTCCAATCCATAGGAATTTCTATTACAGAGACTCCTATTAGAGATTCCTAGCAGGGCTTCCAAATAAGTGCTCTTGAAAATGTCTGTGGTAATTTTGCTGAGAAAGTGCCAAAGAAAACAATAGCTGTTAGAAAATGGTGTTTCCTAGGAGCCCCTACTGCCATTCACACAACCCATTAATCCTGTGGTTCTCTTCTTTTGGAATAGTCCTCAGGCCCTTGATCCACACTGAAGCTCAGGTACTCTCAGCCTTTATTGGGTATCTGATGGCTGTTTTGGTTTGGGTGTGGTATTACACAGATTTTTGAAGAATTTCCCAGAAGTTTGATATATTGTATAAGAAAAACAAGATTAGTCAGTTTCATATCATGTCACACTACAGTAGTTGCTGTCCCCACATTGTAGTTCCATCAACTATCCTGTAAAGTTAGAGAAAATGCCCTGCAATTCAGATTTATACTCTTAATGTGCATATGAATTTTGCCAAAAAAGTAGCAATTGAAGATGGAGATGATCTCCCTTATGTTGGAGTTCTAACTCTAGGAATTCAAGAATGAGCTGCTGAACTGAACCGAAATTTAGAACCTGGTTGGTTGAACCTCAGGAGAGCTTCAGTTGCTAATCAGACATCCTCTCACATGTATCCTGACCTCTGGCCAGTTAGCACAGCTCTGTAGGGCACCACTATAAAGAGGAAGAGAACCCTGTTGTTCATGAAAAATCACCTAACTGCTTTATTTTGCTGAGAACACAATTTTACTAGACAGACAGGCTGGGAATGTGTACCATCTTATCTGAGGCAGAGTGAAACTGGAGCGATGGTGGATTAGCGCAAATGCAAATTACATTCCCTAGCAGTAGAATCCGCAGGTGTGCAGGGGTCACCTTTCCTGATCAATGTGTGGGTGGAACCTCCTTTCCCGTTGTTGGTGTTTTGGAATGTTCGTTAGTGTAACAATTCTGACTTCCCTCCACCCCCTCACTCACTTCTTTCAGAGAAGAGAAAAGCATTTCCAGATCACAGTATCTAAATTGCACTCTTCAATCTTTCTCTCAGCCTCCTTTTTATTGCTTTCATAACACATCCTAATTTGCATATATATTGTTTATATATTTATTTCTCCTATCTTTTCCATTTGGCAATAAAGAACCTGTTGTCGGGTGTATTTTTTCCTAGCGCTGTGTCTTTGGCATCTCACACAGTAAATCCTATCCACAAATAAATAACAGCCGAAAGCAGTGTGATTGGTATAAGGGTTTAGGGTTGGCAAGGAGAGGGAGATATCCTGCAGATAAGGGGGTAGGATCTCAGTATTAAAAAATGCGAGTATAGAGTCTTTGAGGCAAATGGAATAGCCTGGGTGTGGAAGTGGCAAAGTGCACTGTTTTCAGGGATTGCGTAGTCTCCAGGAATCCTGGGATGTTCTGAAGAGGACAGAGTAGTCTGTAAGACTGGACAAGATGGGGTAGTGTCCATGGGTGGGTGGGCAGAGCCCAGGAGTGTGTGAGTGAGGGGCTGGGGAGACTGCAGGAAACCAGCTGTGGGAACAGCTGTCTCAACTGCTTGTCCTGGACCCTCCTCATTGTGTGATGGGTGCCACCTGAGACAGAGCCAGCTTTACACCCAAGGAAGTTGGCTTGGTTTCTGAGTTCCACAGGGAGACAAAGATCAGACAACTGGCTATTTTTTAAATGACTTACTTTGTTTTGAGTCTGTACAATTTTATCTGCTGCCCAGTTTCCTCAGGCATGAGATTGAAGGAGGAGAATGTTTTGAGGGAGTCTGGGCAGGTCTGAACTCCTATTGGATGAGCCCAGAGGTGGGAATGCTTTTCCAAAAATAATCAGGAGTTTCCTTTCTGATCCTGGAGCACCAACCCCTTGCAATTCCTATTTCCCAGCTTCTTCCTGAGTATGTTTAGGTGTCTCCAGGCTTCTGTGGCTGGGCCGTCTTAGCCATCACTCTGCTCTCTGGGCACAGAGATAAACACCCCTGTCTGTAATTGTGAGTCAATGAGGTTTGATGAATTTAGCCTCTTTTTGGAAGTTCGCTGAAGAAAATCCATTTGTTGAATAATCATTTTTAATTAGACAGGAGAATAAGATAAATCTTCCCCCTCTGGGAATCTGTTTGCTACCTTCAAATATGAGTCAATAACACAGAAAGTGTTCTTTCAGATTAAAATCACAGCTCCTCTCTTGCACAGATGTTGTTGGACTTGATGGCCCTCGGAGCCTTGCAACCTAGGAAAGCAAAGAAAGCACAGGGTGTCTGCTCATGGGCATCCTAGGCAATGGTTGGGAACTCCAGATGCCAGGCATCACTGGTTTGATTTCTCTTGCTTCCCTCTGGATAGCCCTGCAGTGAATTCTGATACCCAGGACTTGGGGTCAGCCAGACTTCACAGGGACAGAGCCCTCTGCAATTTTGCACTCGCTTCACACACCATTTGCTAGTTCAGGAGTCCCCAGGCTACCCTCACTTCTCACCATCTGGCTACAAATTTGGGGGTCCCATACTAGCTCAGATTTCATAGTTCTATAGAATGACTCACAGAATTCAGGAAAGTGTGCTATACTTTGATGAGTTTTATTAGCACAAGAGGATCTGAATCAGAACCATCCAAAGGGAGAGATGCATAGAGTGACATCTGGGAGGATCCTAAACATGAAACTTCTGGTCATCTTCTCCCTGCGGAGACCTGGGCCATGTCATCTCCTGGCCATGATCACGGACAGCAGGCACAGAGTGTTGCTAACCAGGGGAGCTTGCTCGAACCTTTAGCGTTCAGAGGTTTGGAGTGTCTATTGGAACTTGATCACACATACTGCCTGTGTGGCTGACCATTAGTGTCCATCCCTTCCCTGAGGTTTGGGATAAAACCCTTAGTCTGGTACTCTAGAGGTCTAACTCATATGGTGATATCCTCCAAAGCCCCAACATAAATCGCACCGGTAGACTGACGGTGGGCAAAGCCCTCAGGCAAACTAAGACATTCCCAAGGCTGTAAAACCTGAGAGGTGACATGGTTCCTGGTTGGGGGTATCGCTGACTAGGATGATGACAGCCATCAACAGCCAAACTGGAGCACCCAGGCTGGGCTTCCACTCTGGAAAGGTCTCCCCCTGCCTTGGGTACTGACAGATCATATTCACTCCAGTCCCTGGAGCTACTGGGCACTACTGTCTGGACCAGAAATGGGGCTCTGGGAGGACCGGTGAACAGCAGATTTTGCCAAACCCCAGCCTGTTGGTCTTGTTCATTTGCATCTCTGCCTTTACACCTCACCTTCAGACTTGTTTCTGAAATGATAGTCACACATTCTCCAGACCTAGGCTTAACTATGTTGCAGGATGAATGGGAACTGAGATTCACTGATTTAACAGGTACTTTCAGGGCTCCCACTATGTGCAGATAAGGTGCTAAGGGCTGGAGGGACTATAAGGGAAACAGGGTTGCTGATCTGGTATGGTAGATAGACACAAGAAGTCTTTCCAGATAAAGTGGTATCTAAGTTAAGACCTGGTGGATGAGTGATTGGTGTGTGTGCATCTGTGGGGGGTACCACAGAATGTTGGCTAGAGAGACAGTGCCAGGTAGAGGAAATAAGGTGAGAAACATCAGGGATTATCTGTGGGCTCCTGAACTTGACCGTGTTGTTGAGCTGCCCAAGCAGAGGCTCTGCCGACACTCTGAATGCCTGACTTTTTCCCATAAGGATTGTCCTGGAGGAGGCCCTTGAGGCCCTTGGGGTGTGACCTGGCTCTTTCCTCACAGGCTGACATAGGGCCACTCTTTGTTTCTAGATATGGGCCTTACTTCACCATCCTTCATTTACCTCCTGCACCCTGGCTCTGAGTCTGCACCCTCCTGACATAATTCTTTACCAACATAAACTCTTCTTCTTTCAACCCATTTAAAGATTCTCTCATGAAGGATTTCGGAAGGATAGCTGTAAACAACAGAAATATGTCCCCTGCTTCAGGGCACTGTTATTGGTATCATAAAAGGTGTACCTATATTATCTAGTAAGCCTCTTGGTTGAAAACCATTTTCTTGTTGGCTGAATTATTTCCTTATCATCTATACATGTTTTATTTCACCAACAAAAATGAAAGCTTAATACGGCCAGAAACCTTGTTCTACAACCTTCACTTTTTTTAAAAAAAGAAGGGATAAATAACTGTTCAGAGTGTTTAGAAACGTTTCCTGAATACGGGCTTTTTCACTCCATTGCAAATGGAGGTGAGAAAAAGAAAATGAGGCAGTATGTAGACTCTCTTACACCTCCTTCATCTCCTCTTCAGACTCTACTAATAGTCTCACTTATTTCACTAGGAAAATAGGAACAATCAGAGTACAACTTCACCTTCTCCCTCCAGATCTGCATGCCCTGGTGCACCTGCCTGTCCTGTGTACTGGATGCCCTGACTGCTTGTCTGAAGGCCCTCACCTCCATTTGTGTGCTGGGCTCTGTCCCCTTTGCCGACTCAAGGGCTTCATAATGTTAAGTTCTTTCCTCTGCCTTATTGGTTTCTGTCTCTCTGTTGGATCATTCCTGTCAGTATATATACATATTCTATCTTATTATCTATGTTGTCTCATACTTCTAATAAAATACCCCTTGCTTGACAGTTTTTAATTTAGTGTCACTGGGAGATAAGGAAATGTGGATTTTCTTGCTTTCTTTTTTTTTAACCAATTTCTATGCTATGTTCCTCATCTCCTGTTCCCAGGATTGTTTAAAAATATTTATAGTATTTTTTTCTTCTGACTTCAAAGGAATGCATATTCATTATATATAATGGGATAACAGAGGAAATATGGAAAAAATAAAAACCACCTTCTAAATCAAACATGCAGAGATAAGCTCTGTTAACAACTTAGTGTATTAGCTTTATAAGTACATTTATGAAATTGTAACAATATGATATATATGATTTTATTTACTGTGTTTTTTTCCCTTAACAGCAAGAGTATTTCGAGATCATTAGCATGGTTTTAATGGCTGCATTTGTATACAAATTGCCATGATTTATTTAACCATTCTACTTCTGGTAAACATTTATATTTTCCCAATTTTTGACATAATAAGAAGTGTGCAATGAAATAATTCTGCATAATTATTTATGCACATTTATGATTATTTCCTATGAATTAAATTTAATGGGACAAGCACAAAATGTTCTCTCTCTCCCTGTGGTAGCAAAGATCAGAATCCATAGTACATGTTCTTTCCACCACTGGACCTTTTTGACTTCAATCAGAAACCTTCAGGTGTTCCAAAGCACTCTTTAGATCTTCACTTTGACATTGGCCATTATGACTTCTTGAAAAGCTAAATCTCTAAATGTATAAACATGATTCACACTGACTGTTACAGTCATATAATAGAGCTGTGTAAAGGAAGAAGTCTCTCTTCTGCATCTCTGCTCCTTTCCTCAGCATCCCCATTTCTGCCAAGCCTACCCTCCTAAGGTAACCAGTGGTGGATGTCCATACATGCCTCAATGCAGGGTTTTATACTGACCTGCTTTTGTAGAGAATTGAATCTTATTATAAGCAGTATTTTTCAACTTTCCTTCTCTGAATACCATAAATATCCTTCTGGGCCAATGCACATGGTTATAATATATTCTTTCTAATGGCTGCATAATAATCATGATATTCTAGATTAGTTGCTATTCTGGGTGAGTAATTTAAGTGGGACTCAACTGGCACTTCTAGTCATGGTTAGACTCCCTCATACATCTGAGGCCCACCGCAATCAGCTGCAAATCAACTTTACCTCTCTTGGCTGAACTCTTTCACATGTCCAGGGCCTCCTCGGGGACTGGGCTAATTTGGCTCAGGTCTGTGTCATCTGTCATTCTCCAGGATGCTTTCCTGGCCTTATTCAGTATAGTCAGAAAAGCAGCTGGTCTCATGAGAGCCTGCAGGAGAGTGAAACTTGGAACTTGCACACTTCTGCCACATTCCACTGGCCAAAGCAAATCACAAAAGACTCAAGGGATGGGGAACCTGAGCTCATCTCTTCAAGGAAGAGCTACAAACTTGCAGAAGGTATGGATTCAGGGAGGCACATGCAATTTTGCCCATTTTTGCAGTCTATGACATAGATATTCCATTATTTATCCCACCAGTCTATCCCACAAATTTGCATGCTATAAAGTTTACATGGTAATTAGCAGTGTATGACAGCATGTTTCACCACACTGTTGTTATTCTAGGAAGGTCCTTTCCCCCCAGACCCCAGCAACATGTTATACAAACATGCTGTAGCTTGTTATTTGATCTTGTATTTTGTTAATTATTTGTGAAGTTGAACTTATTTCCAATAAATGCTTTTAGTCATTTTCATTTTTTTCTTTCATGAACTACCTTTTTAAAAAAAATTGAAGTGTAGTTGATACATCATCTTATATTTGTTTCAAGTATACAACACAGTGGTTAAACAGTTACCCACATTATTAAATCCTCACCCCCACTATTGCAGTTACTGTCAACATAGGAAAATGTTACAGAATCATTGGCTATGGTCTCCATGCTGTACCACCATCCCCATGACCAACTTATATTATGAATGAGAATCTTTCTGCCCTTTTATTTTATTTATTATTTATCGAGAATTATGTGCCCTCATCTTCCCCACCCACCCACCTCAACCCCACCCCCATGTAAACACCAGTCGCTTCTCAGTGTCTTTGAGTCTATTGCTCTTTTGTTCATTTTGTTTTGTTTTGCTTTTATTCCTGAATTATCTTTTCGTGACTTTTGTCTACTTTTCTATTGAGGTGTTAGATTTTATTTATTTAGAAATATATTTTATTTTTTAGGACATGATCCAATCTGTTATAAAAGGACAAGAATTTAGATTATTCTAGAGGCCATCAGGCCAATTTTGTTTGTTATCTAGGCCAACCAGAAGCTGAGTCTGTCTTAGAATATCAGTTCCTCAAGTAAAATTATGCTCAGTTCATACTGAGAACAAATTCAGAACTCTGCCATACCTTATCCTTTCCAAGAAGACTTTCTTAGTATTTGTGAATGACATTAGGATCATTTTTCTTATTTTTTTTTTAGGCAGTAGAAATCTATATATTAAAAAAAATGGAGATGTTTAAAAATGCTAAGGAGAAGAACCAAGACACTTCATGTATTCATGGTGTCATCCTTCATGATTTTCCTGTACTTGAGGGAGATAGATTCAGTTCAATTAATTTATCAAGAATTGTCTGTAAGCTAGAATCAGTGCTAAATACTGCTGGTGTTGAAATATGAAGATGAAATATGAGATGAAGGTATTACTGTCACAACTTTAGTCTCGTACAGTTTATGTATAGTTGAGGAACTATAAGGACTCTGAGAATTAACATGTGCCTCAGGCCTTATATGGATTGAATGACAGTAGTAATTACAGCTAACTTCTACTGAGCCCTTTCACTGTCAGGCACTATGATGTTTGTTCAATACATATTTGTCTTTCTAGGTGAAAAATATACATAGGTGTACTGTGATTAGTAAATAACCAAACCAACAAATTTATTTAAAAGTGTTACTCGATTCATAATACTATTTTTCAGTCAGTGGATATTGAAAATCTATTACTATCTATAAATATATGGCTTTAAAAAGGAGGTCTCTATGTTAAAAAGAATGTAACCTACACACCAATAAATGGGAGCTGGGCCAGAACATCTCTTACTGAGGACTGACACAAGCCTAGAAGTGGGTGGTGTGCTCCATCCCAGGATAAGGGTCAGGCATTCAGCACTTTGAACATCAGTCTGAATCTCAATTTCTGGCCTGTGACCTGCACCCATATCATGGTCCTCATTTTTTTGTACCTATTTTCACTTTGCAGGCCTGGTAGGAGGAGCTGGAGGACCATAGGTCTCAACTGGGGGATGCTTGTGGGGCATCTGGTGGCCCCCTCAGTTTGCATGGGCTCTTCTGGACACTTACTACCATGGTTTAGTGAGGGTCAGGTAGGAGTTAAGAGCCAAATCAAAAATGCTAAGGCAGAGAGCATTTGAGCGCCCACTAGTGGCCCATTCCCAGTGGGAGACAAGCCCTGGTCATAGCAC